>NC_140944.1:81078183-81653183 GCF_014529385.1 Adiantum capillus-veneris
TAGGTAGTAATTAATTGTGCTTTGTAGTATTCCTTAAAACACATATGAAGTAGTTATCACCCTTCATAGATAATGCTTCATGATAGTAATCACCCTTCTATCTCTAATATCTCTATCTCACTACTAGGACTAATATTCTTTCACTCTTATCACATGCTTGTTCCTTTGTGATACCCACACAAACAACTAATAAAACTAATTTCAAGGGTGGGGTGTGCCACTAGGAGGTAAAATTTTTCCTGTTGCCTTCTCTAAATATGTACTACATATTTTTATTTGTTTTATTTTTACTTGTTTTCCCTGGAACCCTTAAAAAGGTGCAAGTGGACATTGCAGGCAGTGCGAGACGGCTGCGGTTGAACGGGTTTCACACCGGGAGTCTAGGTTGTTCAGTCTAGGACTGGTCGGGCCAATTAGCACTGAATTCTGATGAATATGGAAGCCTGTGTGCGCCAAAGAGAATTTGAGGCCTGGGCCACTCAACAAGTCACTTACAACTTTATAAGTTGGTGGGAACTAGGGAATTAAACCAAAGGGGCAAAATGGACACTTGGCACTAGCTAAGCAACCGACATGACATCTTAGAAAGAGGAGGTACCCAAATGAGAGTGAAGGCTGATTTTAGTCTTCAGTGTGACTTGAAGGGTGTGTGTGAGTAGTGGGTGCATGTTTACAGCTTTTATGGAAAGCTTGCCTTCTGCTTTGTCTCATGTAGCACGATGACTTATTCTCGTGCATCTCTCTCCCCCCCCCCTTTGTGCATATGGTAATGCCCCACTAGTTGGGCTTCTTAGTTGACTATGTACAGTCCTGGGGTTTTTATGCGCGTTTGCGAAAGCAAGAGCCTTCTGAACAAGAATCGGATTAGCTAATTGATAATCCCCCACATGTACACACATTTTTGCAGAGTTTTCTCGTGTGAAAAGTCATCCGAATCACAGGGGGACTATCCCATTGTGTGCGGGAGCCCTTGCGACACACGTAGACATGTTTGCTCTGCTTGAAACGATCCAACACAGAGAATCACAGCGTGCTATGTTTTTTTGCAGGTTTAGGGTTTCACACCTAAACTGCAAGGAAACACCAGGTGAGCCCTGGGAAAGCCTTGTAATGCGTGTCACAGGGGGGCTGTCCCATTGTGTGCGGGAGCCCTTGGGACACGCGTAGACGCGTTTGCTCTGCTAAAACCGATCCAAAATAGAGAATTACAGCCTGCTGTGTTTTTTTGCAGGTTTAAGGTTTCGCACCTAAACTGCAAGGAAACATGAGGGGAGCCTTGGGAAAGCCTTGGGGCATGCGTACAGGGTTTGGGCACCCGACAGTGGCAAAACAGGGAATTACAGCACGCTGAAATTCTATTACAGCTTACCAGTAAGCTTCTAAATTGCAAGGGAATCCGTCCTAGACAGGTACTTTTGACCTACAGGGAATTTGGCGTCGTTATGTTACCGAAATTGGGTCAAAAACCTGCAATTTCAGCCCTCGCCAGGCTTGGACAGCTTTGTCAGACTTTGATCTATGTGTTCGGATCATCTGTTCTTAATTGAATAAAGAAATACCGAAAGGGGTGCCAGTCTTTGGGGCCTACAGGGTGTCGATCTTCGTGTGCGCTATCACAAAGTGATGACGTGGCGGACAACAGAAACCCTAATTTCTGCCAAAAATCCTAATTTCCGGAAATCGCGGAGGCTAAAAAAAATAATAAAAATAAAAATAAAAAAGAAATTTGGAAAATGATGAGCGACGCGAATTTTGCTTTTAAAAAAAAAAAAAAGAGAAAAGACTCTCTAAGAGAGAGAGAGAGAACTGATGCTTTTGATTTTAAAAGCTTTTGGGGCTCTGCTTTTGGGCATCCCTTGTAACCTTTTAATTAGTGGTGAGGGCCTCACTTCTCAGAGCATCTGGACGCAGAGTCTGAGAGTGAAACCCTAACCACTCTCTTGTACTTTGATCTGATGAATATAAAAAGAAATACCGAAAGGGGCGCCAGTCTTTGGGGCCAATATCTCTAGGCACGGAACTCCGCCGGGCCATTGCAAATCTATTGTGATCTGTGAATTGTTTTGAAGTGGTTATTTGGTGCTGTCGCGGTTGATTCTTGACAGTGTCCAAGTCTGTTACAGTGGTATCAGAGCACGGCCGATTTCTCTTCTACGGGAAATCCGATCCCCGATTTTTTTTTCCGCGGCACCTATGGCTTCAGGCAATGATCAGTCGACTTCCTCTGCATCTGGAGATGCGGGATGGGATCACAACGAAGATTCAGACAGAGTATGGCCCGCCTCTGCCTACTCAGGCGGAGCAAAGAGAGATGGAGTGTCGTCAATTGATTGGCGATGCAACAAAGATGATGCTCAATTTTGCCACGGACCCAAAGATGGCAAAATATATGAACCAGACCTCTTTGGAAGAGGTACAGATGGAGTGGCAGAGAACCACAACACCACTCCCGAAACCCGCTCTCAAGAAACCTTCTGCCTCCAAGAAATATACGGAGAAGGAACTGGAGAACGTGGTTGATGCACGGATTGCTCAGCTTTTTGACGCGCAAAAGAAAGCCAAAAAGCACGGCAAAAAGCAGAAGAAAAGCATTGACTTCCTGGGATCTTTGGGTTGTCGATCGACATTTGACAAGGCAAAGAAATTGAAGAAGCGCGTCAAGTTTGAAGACCTACCCAGTTCTTCTTCTTCTTCTTCTGACAGTTCTTCTAGCTCTTTAGACTTGAGCCAAGAAGACAGAAAAAAAGCAAAAAGAGAAGCAAGAAACAAAGCTTCGGAAAGGGCAAGAAAAAGGGAAAGAAGGCTACATCTCGCCCAGAGACTGACAGTTCTACTGAGGACTTGTCTACAGACAGCTCAGATCCTGATCATGGAAACTTTTATGCGAACAAGAAGAATTTTACAAAGCCAACCAGTATGACTTTCTCGAAGATGAAAGCAAGAAAGTCCGAGAGTTTAAGGAAGGTGGCCACTCGATCAAGTTTGATACTTTTCAGGATACTCAGATGCTTCGAAGGCTTTGTCTTTTCTACAGCAGTTTGACATCGCTTTCGCGGGAGGACGCTATTCAGAGCACTCCAAGATTCGGAGAGCTACCTCTTACCTTAAGGGGAATGCTCGTACTTGGTGGTCCACGCTTCTTTTAAACAAGAGTGCACCAGTTAAATGGCTAAAATTTGAAAAGCGTTTTATTTCTTCTTGGTTGACGCAAGAATATGAACAAGATATACGAGCTGCTTGGAACCATCTTCGGATGACCAAGAAAGACACAATCAATGCTTATTGTGAAAGATTCTGGAGCTCTCTTCTACCCGCCTCTTCATTCAAGAAGATCTCGTTCAGAGAACAGATTGAGCGGTTTACCTTGGGTCTACCTACAGAGATCCGAGATCATTGCTTGGAACAGAAGGCAACTTCTATTCAGGAGTTGATGAGTCATGCGAAGCGGGGCTTTGCCATTCACTCTGGCAGTTTGACCTACCCCACAGATAAGGCCATGACACAACGAGCCGAACAGACTTCTGGGGATGAAAGTAGAAAGAAAAAGAGCAACCCAGAGAAAAAGGATGCACAACCCAAGCTTACTCCTGAGGAGAGAGCTCGCTTCATCAGAGAGGGGAAGTGCTTTGGATGCGGGGAACATGGACATATCTCCGCGAAGTGCCCTAAAAAGGCACAGAAAGAACAGAATGATAAAGACGACGACAGGTCTGAGAGTTCGAGAGCAGCTGAGGAATGTGGCAGAAAAGGCAGATAGAAAAGCAGAACTGGTACCACATGGCGTGGGACCTGCACCGAATCTAATGAATGAAAGTACAAACTTTGCTGCTTTTGGGGCAAAGTGAAGGATCAGGAAGCCCTTTTGAAGGAGCCAAGGCCAACTTCTTTTCACTTGGAATTGGCTTGATTTGGAACTACGCCCGACAGATTGACGCCACGGGCGGAGGTAGTTCGATTGGCACCCGCATGGAATGTTGCCATTACACCGAGCATTGGCAAACTTCGTTTGCAATGACAGGGGTGTTCAGGGCATGCGAGTGACGTTCTACTCGGGATCCCTTGGTACCACAAGAACTACGCCGTGGTTGACTACCGGGCGAGAAAGCGACTTTGATAAATGAAGGGCTTAGAGATTGTACTTGATGAACTTCAGTTTTCTTACTCATTCTTTTGGGAGAAGTGAATGATGGATAAAGGTTGAATATGTTTTGACCTGAAGAAGAGAACGCCAAGATTTTTTCTCCACACTCATGCCGATTGCTTTTGAGAGGGCCTGAAGATCATACCATTGATCTGATATTTGGAAGCACGCCACCGAATCGGCCACCTTATCATGTGAGCCGAGTACAGAATGAAAAGATTATGAACCCAGTGAAAGACCTCTTGGAAAAGGGTCTTGTCCAGCCTAGTACTTCACCGTATTGCTCTCCAGTGTTGTTGGTTTTTGAAGAAAGACGGATCTTGGAGAATGTGCATCGATTATAGCACTCAACGAAATCACCATCAAGAACAGATTTCCAATTCCTAGGATCTATGATATACTCAACAAGTTACAGGGATCCTCGTGCTTTAGCAGGATTGACTTGAAGAGTGGATATCGTCAGATCAGGATAGCGCCACGAGATGTCTACAAGACAGCTTTTCGAACGACTTTTGGGTTATTTGAGCTTTTGGTGATGCCTTTTGGCTTAACCAATGCTCCTATGACATTTAACCCGATGATGGACAGGATTTTTCGAGAGTACAGGATATTTGTTGGCACTTTCTTTGACGACATCATTGTTTTCTCCAAGAATGAGGCAGAACACAGAGATCATCTGCTTCAAGTCTTTCAGGCATTACGAGATCACACGCTAGTGATTAATGCAAAGAAAAGTGAATTTTTCCTACCAGAGATACACTTTTTGGGACACATTGTGTCAGCAGCAGGAGTGCAAATGGACCCGGCCAAGATAGAGACTATCCGTGATTGGCCCGATTTGAGGAATGTCCATGAAGTTAGAAGCTTCTTGGGATTGTGTTCGTACTACAGGCGGTTCATACGAAAGTTTGCAGAGGTTGCTTCCCCTTTGCATACCTTGACACAAAAAGGAGTACCTTTTTTGTGGGGACCCACAGAGGTGACTGCCTTTCGGACATTGAAAGAGAAATTGACTACGGGACCTGTTTTGACTTTGCTGGACTTGCAGAAGTCATTTGAAGTGTATTGTGATGCTTGTGGTCGTAGTCTGGGTGTGGTCTTGATGCAAGAAGGCCATGTCATAGCTTACGAGAGCCATGCTCTTACTCAGTGGCGGCATTACCTACTCGGAGCGGATTTTACTGTCTTGCGCTACTTCTTGTCACAGAAGCAGCTTTCGGAAAAGCAGATGCGGTGGGTGAACATCTTGTCACAGTTCCAGCTTCGAGATTGTCCATGTGCAGGGATAGAAGAATGTGGTGGCAGATGCTTTGCCTCGAAAACCGTTGGTTCTGGCTATTTCTGCGATACATCATAGGAGCTTCGAGGATATGGTCGATCAGTGTGCCACAGATACAAATTTTGCAGATATTTTCACACGGATATGGGATGGGGAGACATTAGCTGGATACTCCCTTCGGGAAGGCTACTTGATGAAAAAGACTATGTTGTGCGTTACACAGCCGTTGAGAGAAAAGGTTATGACTAATTGCCAGTGTCCACCTTTTACGGGTCACCGCGGCATTGCTACCACCATGAAAGGGGTAGAGAGATATTTCTTTTGGCGGAGACTCAAGAAGGATGTGGAAGAGTTTGTGCGCAGTCGCTTGGTATGCCAGAAGGTCAAGTTTGACAGGCATAAGGCACAGGGATTGTTACAGCCTTTACCCATACCCACCCGCCCCTGGGAAAATATTGAAATGGATTTCATTTTTTTGATCTCCCGAGAACACAGAATGATCACGATGATTTTCCGATTACATGGCACGTCTGAAACGATTCTCTTCGACAGAGACCCCAGATTTATGAGTTGGTTTTTGGAAGGCAATTTGGGAGAACATTGGCACGCAGTTGCAGTTCTCGTCATCGTTCCACTTGCAGACTGACGGGCAATTTGAGATTGCCAATTCAGTGATTTTAGATTTATTGAAGTCTTGTAGAGTCTTTTCTCTTTTTTTTTTATAAAAAAAAGCAAAATTCGCGTCGCTCATCATTTTTCAATTTTTTTTAGCCTCCGCGATTTTCGGAAATTAGGGTTTTTGGCAAAAATTAGGGTTTGCAGGAATTTTAGGGTTTCTGCTGTCTGCCACGTCATCACTTTGTGACATACCCCCCTCTTGAAAGCACTGTAATCGACCGCGATTACGCCTGCAAAACAGACAAAAGCCATAAACCGTCTTAGCAGACACTGACTGTTAGTACCTACGTACTAGGAACACACATCTAGCACATGTACAAAATCGACAGTCACATCACACGACATCACCAGACATCACAGGACATCACATGACATTCAACATTCATTCGGATCTTAGACCATGATTTATCGGCAATGTAGCTAGCAATCACATATAGGTCCAATCGGGACCTCATCGATGTCCGATTGACTAACCCCTATTGCAACCATGTCTATTCGAGATCAATCAGACCAAAATGCTGCAGTCATTTCGTCTATCAGTTCCTGCACTCACAAGAAGTCAAGAACAAATCAGTATCATTATCAGGAATTCCATTTCATAAAGTCATCCAGCAGAATACTGTCAGCTCTCAGTATCCCTGAAGCTCAAAGAGACATCAGTGACTTTAGTATCAAAATCAAGGCATCTGTTGACAAGGGAGCGGAGTGACTCCCCTCTTGTGCATCCCACTGCACCAGATCTCCGGCCAAGCTGAATTCTGGGTTCCGTTTGGAGTAGACTATGCTAAACCAAAACATCGAGGTAAAGTTTCACAATCCGAGGAGTATCTGCTAGGTCCTCCTCCTCCATCCACTTCGCATCAAATGCAGGAAAGTTCTTGAACTTAACCAAGAACCCGCCTTCGGACTTTACCTTTCTTCGTATCGTTATGTGCCAAAATTTGTTCAGGAACAAGGACTTCTTTTTTCTTCCACTTCGGGTTGCTCATCAGGCTCCCCATCATCAGGCACATCACCCTTAACAGGGTTCAAGAGACTCACATGCAATGCATTATGAATCCTCCAAGTATCTGGCAGTTTCAATCGGAAGGAGACATCATTTATCTTGTCAGTGATCTGGAAAGGTCCGTAGTATCGCATACTAAGCTTTGGAAAAATCCTCTCCTTTCCCTTTTTCTTTCGTAGGCGTGCCTTCTCAAAACGTAAGAGCACCCGATCATCCTCCTTCAATTTCAAGTCGCGACGATGGCGATCCGCTGCCTTTTTCTGTCGTTCTTGAGACTCCTGCAAAGTCTCGCGAACCTTGGCAAAAGCCTTATCCAAATCTCGCGAATATTCATCCGCTTCAAAAATCTTATCTTTCGTGCTAAGGAAGGGTGGAACCTTCGCAGCACCTTCAACAATCTTAAATGGCGCCTTCCCCGTATGTCAAAAGAGAGTGGGGAGAAAAAGATATATAAAACACCCTATGCACCTCCTAGACGAGCTTCAAGTGATCAATAAAATACTTATGCTATAAATTATGCATTCTATGTATTGCATCTCTAGTGCATAATAACTTGTATATGCTGATCAACAGCATACTCATCTGTAGATTGAGACTAGTAACCACACTGCACATATATGATGCCAAATGGCAAAACTCCTTCAGGTTTTCTTATATCTCCTCACACTTTGCTTAAAGTGAAGGGAATATTTAAGGATATTTAGATGATGGTAGTAGTCACGATTTCATATTTGCAACAGCTCTCTCTTTTTTTTTTCTTCACCCCACAAAGTCAAGACTGTATGCTTTTGATTTTAAAAGCTTTTGGGGCTCTGCTTTTGGGCATCCCTTGTAACCTTTAAATTAGTGGCGAGGGCCTCACTTCTCAGAGCATCTGGACGCAGAGTCTGAGAGTGAAACCCTAACCACTCTCTTGTACTTTGATCTGATGAATATAAAAAGAAATATTGAAAGGGGTGCCAGTCTTTGGGGCCAATATCTCTAGGCACGGAACTCCGCCGGGCCAGTGCAAATCTATTGTGATCTGTGAATTGTTTTGAAGTGGTTATTTGGTGCTGTCGCGGTTGATTCTTGACTTGGAGTGTCCAAGTCTGTTACATGCGCAGTGACATTCTAGTCGTTGTACGCATCTGTGTTGTAAGGTGCAGCGGAAGTGAATGTTGATATTGCTCAAGATGAGTGCTCCAAACTGTGCTCAAGGGTTTCCTTTACTTACGGATTGGAGAGTCTTCCGTTCCTTAAGAGAGAGAATGCAATGATCACAAACAAAGTGAATGCTATTGTGAATGAAGATGCTGAGAGAGAGAGAGAGAGAGAGAGAGAGAGAGAGAGAGAGAGAGAGAGGGGAATACGACACCAGACAGTTCTCAAACCCTCCAAGGGCCCCCCTCTCTATGGCGAGAGAGGTCTATGCTATAGATTGCACAATTGTGGTACAATGGTCTAGATGCAATGGACTTGCCGACGATGTCGACGACAATGATGACGAGGACGAGGACGAGGACGGGCTGAAAACTGAAAACTCTAGGGCTGAAATGCTGAAATCTGCGAAATGCTGACTTTCTGCTGATCTCTGCACTGTGTCAGCGAGGATGGCGATGACGACGACTCGACGACGATGCTCTAAAAACGCAGATGCTGAAAATTGAAAACAGCGGGCTGAAATTGTAAACGCTAGGTGACTCGACGGTATGGCGAGGATCTGCTGCAGTTAGGTGAGAGCTGCGAGGCTAGGGGCTGAATCTGTTGTGGCTAAGTGCTGAAAACTGAAAACGCTGATGTCCTGGGGCTGATCTGACGCCTGAATTTGCAAACGCTAGGCTAGGTCTGTTGTTGATGAAAACGCTATGCTGTCTTCTGCCGGTCTTGCTGAGGAGAGAACACTGCAAGTTGCTGGAACTTCTTCCGTCTCTTCTGCCAAAAAGTGCTAGCGCTAGGTTTCATTTATAAAGCCTTAGCAATTTGCCCTACTCACTTTTCCAACAAAAGTCACTTATTAAATAATAAGTGAAAAATGTGTGTTTTGGGAAAAAGGGTTCTATGCTCTGTAAATGCTCATGATGGGTAGTGAATGTCATGCTGATGATCATGCTGTGTGCAACCAGAGGATATGCAACTAATCTAAGTACCTGGACATGCACGGCCTGCTCACAGGCTCACAAGGTGCCAAAACACTTCCTAAGCTGACCCGAACCCTAGACCTGAGATAGCTTGTCCACATGCACATAGAGTTAGATGTGCACCTGACATTTCCTCCTTTTCAAAGTAGGGTATGTATCGTACAATACGGCACGCCTCTGAAAAGGGAAACATAAAGACAGTGACGAAAATACAAGAAACCGTCACGAATGAAAAACTCGAACAATACGTGCTGACTAATTATGCGAACACACAATACTTCTTGAGTGATTTCTTTGAATCTCGGCTCGAGAGCCAAGATCGGTCCTACGTGACTGATCGTATCTACAATGAGGTTAGCTTTACTAGAAAAATCATCGTGCAAACCAGAATCCTTGTGAACAATTACATCTCTATCATGCAAAAAATGTGTGTCGTGCTTTGGAGAAGAAAGGACTAAGAGAGTCTCCTTCTCCTGTTTCTTTTCAAGCTTCGTCTGCACATTGGAAATGAGAGGTAAACAATGATTAACCTCCTCACCACGAATGATAATAAGAGAGTCACTTTTGGCATTTAGAGTTAGCGTATTGTCGGCCCAATCAATGAGAGGGTTATGCTCACGAAACCATCTAATACCCAAAATCATATCACATCCTGAAAGAGGAGTCACTACAAATTTCCTATAGGAAGAAGCTTGTTAAACAATGAATAACACATCAAGGCACTCTCGTGTAATGAGAGAGTCCATACCGGGAGCGAAGCCGACACCTTGAGAGGAGTTGTTTGGCTATGTCACGTGACACATCCAACCCTATGTGTCCGTGGACAAGCTACAACATGACCAGGGTTCAGTTCAGTCAAGTCAGTCTAGATTTAGAAGTGATCGGGCACTTTTGTGAGTCTATTCGTAGACCGTGCATGCCCAGACACTTAGTATAGATGCATATGCTCTGGTTGCACACAGCATGGTCATAAGAATTCCCATCAGAATCCATCAGAATCCTTCAGGGGAATTTTCCAGTGCATTTAGCCTATTTTCCCTATTTTTGACATTTTTCACTCACTATTTTTAAGTGACTTTTGTTGGAAAGTAGGTAGGGAAATTTTGCTAAGTTTGTATATAAGCAAACTAGAGCTAGCACTTTCTGGCAGAAGAGGCAGCAGGAGCACATTGCTCAACAGGCAACTTCTCAGCAAGACCTACCCCCGTGACAACTCTGGCGTTTTCTCTCAACAGAAGGCCTAGCGTTTTTGCACCAGATCAGCAGCGTTTTTGCACTTGCAGATTCCCGGCGACAGTAGATAGCAGATCAGCCCTAGCGTTATCAGATTCCCACAGCAACACAACAGATTTCCTAGCGTTAGCAATTTTCCCCGCAAGGTCAGTTTTCAGCCCTAGAGTTTTTGGTCTGTAGATCAACCTCAGCATTTTTGCAGATCATCGCGACAGAATTAGCCTTAGGACCAGCGTTTTCAGTTTTCAGCCTTTAGCACTTGCAGAAGAAGTCCCGAACCTCGCAGATCTCACCTTCCTGCAGCAGTTCCTCGCCGCACGGTGGGATCCATCGAAGTTTGCAGTTTCAGCCCGAAAAACGCAGATTTCAGCATCTGCGTTTTCAACGCGTCGTCGTCGTACCGTCGTCATCGCCATCGTCACCGACATAGAGTCAGAATTCAGCAGATAGAAGATTTGCAGATTTCAGCCCTTAGAGTTTTCAGATTTCAACCCGTCTCGTCGTCGTCGACATCGTCGGCAAGTCCAAGCATTGTAGAGATTTGTGCAATCATAAGTAGACCGCTCTCGTCATAGAGAGTGGGGCCTTTGGAGGAGGGTTTTTCAACGTCTCTGGGGTCGTATTCTCTTCTCTATCTCTCAGTCTCATACACTTGCACGCACAGTGTCCATTCACTTTGTTATGATCATTGCACTCTCTCATTAAGAACGGAAGGCTCTCCCTTCCATAAGAACAAAAGGAACCTTGAGCACAGTTCGGAGCACTCATCTTGAGCAAAGTTCAACATTCATTCCGTTGCACCTTATAAGCTAACCTCCAAGCAGGCTCTTTCTACAAGAGCGGCACCAACCACATCATGCATACTACCTGAATCAAACAAGATCACCATGCGTATACCATTCACATGACCATAACACTTCATGAGAGACTCATCCACTAGAGGATCATGAGAAACTTGGGATACACTAGTGTTCTCATTATGACATTAATAAAGGATGTGGGTTCTATGGGTTCTTTATGTCACAAAGTGATGACGTGGCTGTCCGAGAGGAAACCCTGACTGCTGTTGAAAACCCTAAAATCTGCAAACCCTAAAATCTGCCAGAAACCCTAACCCTAACCCTAAAACCTGCAAACCCTAAAACCTGCCAGAAACTCTAACCCTAACCCTACGGTAGCAGAACTAGAATCCCGGAAAAAGTGCAAGCATGATGACGTGGCAGAATCTTGTAAATTGCGGCGCATGATGCTTTTGCGTGAGATAGCTTTTGCGGCATCTTGCTTTTGGCTCAATGCAATTGGAGAGAGAGAGAGAGAGAGAGAGAGAGAGAGAGAGAGAGAGAGAGAGAGAGAGAATACCTTTGCTTTATTTTAAAACTCAAGAGAGCTGAAAGAGAAAAAAGAAACCTTGCTTTTATTTTTAGGCTTTTGATCTGAAGCTTTTGTGGCTCTGCTTTTGGCATCCCTTGTAAATTAAATAAGTGGTTAGGGCTCCCACTCTGCAGAGCATCTGGACGCAGAGTCTGAGAGTGAGACCCAACCTACTATTATACTTTGAACACTGATTAATACATAAAGAAATACCGAAAGGGGCGCCAGTCTTTGGGGCCAATATCTCTAGGCACGGAACCACTGGGCCAGTGCAAATCTATTGTGAACTATGAATTGTTTTGAAGTGGTTATTTGGTGCTGTCGTGATTGATTCTTGACTTGGAGTGTCCAAGTCTGTTACAGTGGTATCAAAGCACGTCCGATTTCTCTTCTATGGGAAATCCGATCCCAATTTTTTTTCTGTGGCACCTATGGCTTCAGCAAGGATCATTCGACTCCCTCTGCATCCGGAGATGCGGACAGGGATCACAACGAAGATTCCGGCAAAGAGTATGGCCCGCCTCGGCCTACTCAGGCGGAGCAACGAGAGATGAAGCATCATCAATTGATCGGCGATGCAACAAAGATGATACTCAGTTTTGCGAAGGACCCGAAATTGGCAAAATATATAAGCGAGACTTCTTTTCAGGAAGTACACGAGCAGTAGCAGAGAACCACAACACCACCTCCGAAACCCGCTTTCAAGAAACCTTCTGCTCACAAACCATATTTAGAGAAGGAATTAGATGAGGTGGTTGATGCACGGATTGCTCAGCTTTTTGACGCGTAGAACAAAGCTAAGAAGCATGGCAAAAAGCAGAAGAAAGGCACTGACTTCCCGGGATATTTGGGTCGTCAGTCGACATTTGATAAGGCAAAGAAACAGAAGAAGCGTGTTCGATTTGAAGGAGTATCCAGTTCTTCTTCTTCTAACAATTCTTCTAGCTCTTCAGATTTGAGCGAAGAAGACAGAAAAGGCAAAAAGCGAAGCAAGAAACAACGCTTAGGAAAGGGCAAGAAAAAGGCAAAGAAGTCTAAATCTCGCCGAGTGAGTGACAGTTCTACAGAGGACTCGTCTACAGATAGTTCAGACTCTAATGACGACAATTTTATGTGAACAAGTAGAATTTTTATAAAGCCAACCAGTATGACTTTCTGAAAGATAAAAGCACGAAAGTCTGAGAGTTTAAGGAAGGTGGACAGTCGATCAAATTTGACACTTTTTCAGGATACAAAGATGCTTCGAAGACTTTGTCTTTTATACAACAGTTTGACATCGCTTTTGTGGGAGGACGCTACTCGGAGCATTCCAAGATTCGGAGAGCTGCCTCTTACTTTAAGGGAATGCTCGAACTTGGTGGTCCACGCTTCTTTTAAACAAGACTGCGCCAAGAAGCTTTTTATTTCTTCTTGGCTGACGCAAGAGTATGAACGCGATATACGAGCTGCTTGGAACCATCTTCGGATGACCAAGAGAGATATAGTGGATGCTTATTGCGAGAGATTCTAGAGCTCTTTTTTACCCGCCTCTTCATTCAAGAAGGTCTCGTTCACAGAACAAATTGAGCGGTTTACCTTGGGTCTACCTACAGAGATTCGAGATCATTGCTTGGAAGAGAAGTCAACTTCTATTCAGGAGTTGATGAGCCATGCGAAACGGGGCTTTGCCATTCACTTTGGCAGTCTAACCTACCCCACCAATGAGGTCATGACACAAGGAGCCGAACAAAGTAGAAAGAGAAAGAGCAACCCAGAAAAGAAGGATGCACGACCCAAGCTTACTCCTCAGGAGAGAGCTCGCTTCATCAGGGAGGGGAAGTGCTTTGGATGCGGGGAACATGGACATATCTCCGCGAAGTGCCCTAAAAAGGCACAGAAAGAATAGAATGACAGGCTTGAGAGTTCGAGAGCAGCTGAGGAATGTGGAAGACAAGGCAAGATGAAAACAAGACTGGTTCCAGATTGTGTGGGTACCGATCCCAACACCATGGACGAGAGTACAGAACTTTGCCGAGCTTGGGGCAAAGTGAAAGATCAAGAGGCCCTGATTTTCTTTGATGGAGGAGCCAAGGCCAACTTCATTTCATCGGAATTGGCGGCGCGGCTCAAGATCACTCCTGATCAGATGGGACCACTTGTGGAGGCAGTTCTAGCGGCACCCGGCAGGGACGCAGCCATTACACCTGTCATTGGCAAACTTCGGTTGCATTGTCAGGGGTATTTGGGGCATGAGGACTTTTTCATAATGCCTTTGGAGGGTTGTGATGTTCTCTTAGGGATTCCCTGGTAGCACAAGAACAACGCCGTGGTCGATTATCGGGCGAGGAAAGCGACATTGACTACAAAGAAGGGCAGAACCATTGTACTTGATATTAAACTGAAGGGCGAGTCTGTCCCTATTGTATCGACTTCGCCTATTTCTAAATTAATGAAATCCAGACTGTTTGTTTACTTGATCTTCATGAAAGAACTGAATGATAAGGATAGGACAAATATGTCTAAACATGATAAAGAACGCCAAGATTTTCTCCACTCCCACGTCGATTGCTTCTCAGAGGGCCTACCAGGTGAGTTACCACCTGCTTGTCTTGAAGATCATACCATTGATCTGATACCTGGAAGCACACCACCGAACCGGCCACCTTACCGTGTGAGCTGAGCACAGAATGAAGAAATTATGAACCAAGTGAAAGACCTCTTGGAAAAGGGTCTTGTCCAGCCTAGTACTCCACTGTATTGCTCTCCAGTGTTGTTGGTTTTGAAGAAAGACGGATCTTGGAGAATGTGCATCGATTATAGAGCTCTCAACAAAATCACCATCAAGAACAGATTTCCGATTCCAAGGATCGACGATATACTCGACAGATTACAGGGATCCTCGTGCCTTAACATGATTGATTTGAAGAGTGGATATCATCATATCAGAATCGCGCTGGGAGACGTCTACAAGATAGCTTTTCGGACGACTTTTGGGTTATTTGAGTTTTTGGTGATGCCTTTTGGCTTAACCAATGCTCCTGCGACATTTAACCGGATGATGGACATTATTTTTCGAGAGTACAGGCTATTTGTTGGCACTTTCTTTGACGATATCATTGTTTTCTCCAAGAATGAGGCAGAACACAGAGGTCATCTACTTCAGGTCTTTCAGGCATTACAAGATCACAAGTTAGTGATTAATGCAAAGAAAAGCGAATTTTTCCTACCAGAGATACACTTTTTGGGACACATTGTCTCAGCAGCAGAAGTGCAATGGATCCGGCCAAGATAGACACTATCCGTGATCGGCCCGATTTGAAGAATGTCCATGAAGTTAGAAGCTTCTTGGGACTGTGTTCGTACTATAGGCGGTTCATTCGAAAGTTTGCAGAGGTTGCTTCCCCTTTGCATATCTTGACACAGAATGGAGTCCCTTTCTCGTGGGGACCCATAGAGGTGACTGCCTTTCAGACATTGAAAGAGAAATTGACTATGGGACCAGTTTTGACTTTGCCGGACTTGCAGAAGTCATTTGAAGTATATCGTGATGCTTGTGGTCGTAGTCTGGGTGCGGTCTTAATGCAAGAAGGCCATGTCATTGCTTACGAGAGCCCAGATTTATGAGAAAGAGCTTTTAGTGGTTATCCATGCTCTTACTTAGTGGCGACATTACCTACTCGGAGCGGATTTTACTGTCTTTACAGACCATCAGAGTTTGCGCTACTTCTTGTCACAGAAGCAGCTTTTGGAAAAGCAGATGCGGTGGGCGAATTTCTTGTCACAGTTTCACTGCCAGATTGTCCATGTGCAGGGACAGAAGAATGTGGTGGCAGATCTCGGATCAGAAGACTCAATAGGAGAAGTCTTACATCTCGGATCAGAAGACTCAATGGGAAAAGTTTCTACCTTTGGTGGAATTTGCCTACAATAACACGATACACTCTTCGACGGGGAAGGCGCCATTTGAGATTGTTGAAGGTGCTGCGAAGGTTCCACCCTTCCTAAGCACGAAAGATAAGATTTTTGAAGCGGATGAATATACCCGAGACTTAGATACGCCTTTTGCCAAGGTTCGCGAGACTTTGCAGAAATCTCAAGAACAACAGAAAAAGGCAGCGGATCGCCATCGTCGCGACTTGAAATTGAAGGAGGATGATTGGTTGCTCTTACGTTTTGAGAAGGCACGCCTGAGAAAGAAAAAGGGAAAGGAGAGGATTTTTCCAAAGCTTAGTATGTGATACTACGGACCTTTCCAGATCTCTGAAAAGATAAATGATGTCTCCTTCCGACTGAAACTGCGTGATACTTGGAGGATTCACAATGCATTTCATGTGAGTCTCTTGAAACCTTTCAAAGGTGATGTGCCTGATGATGGGGAGCCTGATGAGCAACTCAAAGAGGAAGAAAATGAGGAGATCCTTGTTCTTGAATAGATTTTGGTACATAAGGATACGAAGAATAAAGGTAAAGTCCGAAGGTGGTTTGTCACCAGTGTGTGACTACTATCTATCCTTTTTGTTGATTTCTTTCTTATTATCTATTTACTTTCACTTTTTGGAAACACCCCTCGGGAAATCTAACTGCCCTGCATTGCATAGCTAGTGTGGAACTGTCCAGAGGGAGTCCAGGCCTGAGGGCAAGTGAGCACTAAGGTTGGACAAGGACTATGGTTAGCCAAGTGGGGTCATTGACTAGCCAAAGTGGAATCCTTTGCTACAGAGGCTACATTTCAGTTTTGGATGTGGCCACAGTGTACAAAGAGGGTCGGATGACCTAGAAAGATATAATGGCAGCATCTCCTAAAATTTAGGGAACTGCTATTTTGGGACCTGAAAATGTCTTCGCGTCATTACGTGCAGTTTGACATGGGGATCATTTTGTTACTCTGTGGCCAAGTCAACAGAGGCTGCAGGTGAGATATTTTTAGACCCGAGGGTCTAAAGCGGGAAAATGCACAAATGAGTGACACTTGGCACTCTGAGGCCAGTTTACTACTTATAGAGAAGGCAAAAACGTGATTTATAGCTGGGAGGCTCATTTTGCAAGTCTCTGTCACAGGTTAAGAGCTATGGAGTGCTTGCTTTCCCTCTTATGCATAGTGCGGTGCCAGGAGTGATGCCCTGCACGCTACGCACTGCCCTCTCTCTCCCCTTTGGCAGTATGTTATGCCCCTCTAGTGGGCTCTTCATTTGACCAATGTACAGTTGTGTGGGTTCATGCGCGATTGCCGAGGCAAGAGCCTCTTGTACAGGTACTGGATTAGCTAGCGGCTAATCCCCCCCGCAGGTACAGGTGAATTCGGAGAGGTTTCACGCCAGAAATCTCGTCCGATTCAAAGGGCAAGTAGCCCTACAGGTGCGGGAGCTCGAGGACTTGCTAGGGATGCGACCGGCACGCGGAACGGAGCCCGAAACAGTGAATTACAGCCTGCTGTGTATTTTTGCAGGTTTAGGGTTTTGGCCCTAAACGGACCCTAATACCCCCAGGAGGTTCGGGGACGCAAGGGGACCGCTGTACAGGCGATCTGGCGCATTTTCAGGGCTGAAAACAGAGAATTCAGCGTGCTGCAGATTCTCGCCAGGTTTTGCAAAGTGCCCGTATGCGTCGGGAAAGTCAGTCAATGCGTGGGAATACTGACCGTGAAGGGTTCTAGTACAGTTATGCTGCCGAAATCAGGCTGGAACAGTGGAAATTCAGCCGAGTTTGTGCGGGGCAGCTTGTAGGGAACCACAACGTTTATTCCCTCTTTTGAACAATAAAGAAATACCGAAAGGGGCGCCTAAGTTAGGGGCCAATCTGGTGTCCGTCTACTCATACAGGTGCAATCTAGCAGCCTGTATCCCTCTCCCCTTTGTTGTGTCTTGAAAGTACAGGTAAAATAGACGACTAATAATGGGTGAAAGCTAAATCAAGGTTTGAAGTAAAGTCTACCGCCCTTTTTGGATTGAACAGGCCGGTTTCATGGTTCCATCGACGGGATTATATCACTTTTTCCCATAGAAGTGAGCCTTGGTCAGTTTTGGGCTTGAAGACACAGGGGATCATAGACCAGACACAGGGAATTGTAATTATGGCTGACAGACCAGATGATGTGACTGAAGAGGTTTCCTCTTCACAGGGTCAACAGACACATGAAGTGGGTGAGTCCTCAAGACCACCACAGACTGATGATGATATATTCAGGACCCAGTTGGCTACTGCTGTGGCTATGTTCACACAAGTAATGCAGAATCCGAGGTTTTTAGCCTTTCTGCAACCTCCTGTTCCGTCTCAGCAAGTTGGGTCACTGGATCATATTCAAAAGCCTGTTAAGGCTCGAGCACAGGTGATTCATACCGCAGAGTCAATGGAAACACCTTTACACTTGACGGAGAACATGCAGTCTCCACAACCTATGCCTAAGGTGCAAGAACAGGTGGCTGAGATGCCAGTCTTTCAGGCTGTACCAGTTCAGCCCGCCACCTTTCAGCAGCCTATAGCTGGTTCTAATGGGCAGGGAAGCAACTTACAGGCTATGCAACAGGTCTTCCCACCACCTTCAGTACACCCTGGCTATTTTGGAGGTGGATCCGTATTCCAAAGCATGGCTGGTCATGCACCTGGAAATCAGTTTTATACGCCAGGAACAGTGTTTGCGGGTGCTCAAACGATGATGCCTAACCCCATGTACAGTGTCATGGGTATGCAACCAGGGTTTCAAAGCACTCAGGGACAATTTGGGATGCCACAAGCAAATTTTGGTATGGCTGGAATTACAAATCAGCAGCCAAATATGGCATTTCCAGGTCAAGTTAATAGCGGCCAAGGAACACAGATAAACCCTAATAGTGTTCCCATGTTTCAGTCACTTCCATATGACAATTTAACGCCGCTGGAGAGGCCAACTCCGTACAAAGAAGGTGGCAAAGGAGTGTCATTCACGACCTTTACAGGGTTTGATGACAGGAAGAAGGCTCTTTCATTCCTCCAGCAGTTTGACAAGGCCTATGCAGGGGGAAACTTTACAGAGGCTTCAAAGGTCCGCAAGGCAGCCACTTTCTTGACAGGGAATGCGGGACAATGGTGGACAACTTTATTGCTTCAAGGGCAAGCTCCGTCCACATGGATTTACTTCAAGCAGATTTTTGCAGCAGCATGGTTATCTGATGACTTTGAAGCAGATGTCATGACAGAATGGCACCAGCTTAATGCTGCCACTTGCAGAAATCTGGATGATTACAATCGGAAGTTTTGGAAAGCTCTACTTCCAGTAACTTCCTATAGGTTTGTGCCATTGACAGAACAGATTGAAAAATACTGTTGTGGCCTACCCAAAGGATTGAGAAAATACTGCACAAAGACCAAAGTCACTACTTTGACGCAGCTCATCGAGGTAGCAAACACTGGCAATGGTTTGCTCAAGGGAGAAGATTGTGAATTTAACACTGGCGTCAAGGCAGGATCAGGCAAGAAAAATTCAGCCAAGAAGCACGTTCCCAATGAGGCTCCTAAAGGGACTCAGGAGTCAGCCAACACAGGGAAAGACAAAGCTACGGCTGAACCAGAAAAAGGACCAGCAAAGAAATGGAAAAGACGTTTTCCTCGCAAGTCAGAAGAGCAAAAGAAGGTCCTGAGGACAGAGAACAAATGCTTTATATGTGAGCAGCCTGGCCACATTGCTTACAACTGTCCTACAAAGAAAAGGCCAGCTGATTCTGAAGACAAGGAGGACAGGAAGGGAAAGAAGCCCATGGCTGGTCTAGTGCCAGATATGGTGGGCGACAAGCCAAATTCAGATGCAAGTGAGCTTTGCAGAGCATGGGGAAAGGTTAGGGATCAAACAGTGCTTATCTTCTTTGATCCAGGTGCCAAAGCCAACTTTATTTCCCCAGAATTGGCTTCAAAGTTGGGAATCAGACCTGAAGAGATGGGGTATACAGCAGAGGCAGGTTTGGCATGTCCTGGCCATACAGAGGCTGTGACACCCATCATTGGAAAGTTGCGTCTACATATCCAGTCCTATGTAGATGCTGAAGAATTTTACATCATGCCACTGGACGGATGTGATGTGTTGTTAGGTATTCCTTGGTTGTTTCGTGTACAGGGAATCCTGGATGCCTACAACAAAAAGATCACTGTACAGAGCAGGGGAAAGACTCACATTCTGGATGTAAAGCTTAAAGGGGAGTCTATTCCTACTGTATCAGCTTCTGCTATTACTTCTGTAATGAAAAAGCATCTTTCTGCGTACTTGGTTTTTGCACGTGAAGTGTCAGATTGTGATGAATCAAATTTATCTGTGCTAGATAAAGAAAGGTCAATGTTTTTACAACAGTATAGTGACTGTTTTTCCGATTCATTACCGTCTCAATTACCGCCAGAGAGACCCGAGGACCATGCGATAGATTTGGTGCCAGGCTGTAGCCCA
Organism: Adiantum capillus-veneris; assembly: GCF_014529385.1. Taxonomy (NCBI): domain Eukaryota; kingdom Viridiplantae; phylum Streptophyta; class Polypodiopsida; order Polypodiales; family Pteridaceae; genus Adiantum; species Adiantum capillus-veneris. Next base: position 81,098,398 of record NC_140944.1, read on the forward strand.
CCAAATAAGCCTCCGTACAGGGTTAGTGCGGCTCAGCAGAAAGAGATAATGGGCCAAGTACAGGAGCTGTTAGAAAAAGGGCTGATTCAGCCCAGTTCATCTCCATTCTGTTCTCCAGTATTGTTGGTGCAGAAAAAAGATGGCTCATGGCGTATGTGCATCGACTACCGTGCACTGAACAAGAATACCATCAAGAATAGGTTCCCTATACCTAGAATTGATGATATTATGGACAAATTAGAAGGAGCAGCTATGTTTAGCAGGATAGATCTAAAGAGTGGGTATCATCAGATCCGCATTAGATCAGAGGATGTGCACAAGACTGCTTTTAGAACAACGTTTGGCCTTTACGAATTTTTAGTGATGCCCTTTGGTCTCACAAATGCTCCTGCTACGTTCAATAGGATGATGGACAGAATTTTCCGTCCACACCAGCAGTTTGTTGGTACATTCTTTGATGACATGATAGTCTATTCAAAGAATGAAGAGGAGCATAGGCATCACTTGGCCATTGTGTTCAAAGAGCTACGCAGTCATAGGTTGCTCATCAATGCAAAGAAAAGTGAGTTTTTTCTGGAAGAGATTCACTTTCTGGGACACATTGTCTCAAAGGACGGTGTCAGAATGGATCCTGCAAAAGTCGAAGCGATCAAGTCATGGCCAAATTTGAAGACGGTGCATGATGTCCGAAGCTTTTTGGGACTATGCTCCTATTACAGAAGGTTTATCCGAAATTTCGCTGAGATTGCTTCACCTTTACATGCTCTTCAAAAGAAGGCAGTCACCTTTAGATGGACACAGAAAGAGATTTCAGCTTTTAATCTCTTAAAGGAAAAGATGACTTCAGATCCAGTCATTGTGTTGCCAGATCTTAGGAAGTCATTTGTGGTCCAGTGCGACGCCTGCGGTAGTAGCATTGGTGCTGTGCTAATGCAAGATGGCAGGGTAGTAGCCTATGAGAGCAGAATTTTGCAAGGGCCAGAGATGACCATGCAGGTCTATGAGAAAGAGTTACTGGCTGTGATTCATGCGCTCTTAAGTTGGAAACACTACCTGCTAGGTGCAGATTTCGTTGTCCAAACGGATCATCAGACCTTGCGATACTTCTTGACACAGACAAAGTTATCTGAGAAGCATATGCGATGGGCAAATATCTTGTCCATGTTCCATTTTCAGATTGTGCATGTGGAAGGCAAGAAGAACGTTGTGGCTGATGCCTTGTCAAGGAAGCCACAAATTTCAGCTGTGTCGATTCCTTATCATCATGAACTTGATGATATGAGAGAACAGTATGCAAATGATGAAGATTTTGCAAGGGTCTTCGAGCAACTAATGGATGGACAACGTCATGAACACTATCTTCTTAAAGACGGGTTCATGATGATGCATGGCAGATTGTGTGTCACAAAGCCATTGCGACGCAAAGTTATGGAAGAGAGTCATGTCCCACCGTATGCAGGGCATCGTGGTATCGATGCTACAGTGAAAGCGGTTGAGACATTCTTCTATTGGCCTACATTGAGAAGGGATGTGGATGCCTTTGTGCGAGAATGCCTAATATGCCAAAAGGTCAAGTTTGACAGGCAAAAGGCACCAGGGTTATTGCAACCACTACCTATTCCAGATAAACCATGGGAAAGTATTGCTATGGATTTTATCTTTGATCTTCCAAGAACGCAGACAGGAAATGATGGTATTTGGACCATTATTTGCAGATTCAGCAAACAGGCTCATTTTATTCCTGTCAGGAAGAAGATAAAGCCAGATCAGATGGCACGCTTGTTTATGAGCAATATTTTCAAGTATCATGGCATGCCACAGTCGATTATTAGCGACCGTGATCCACGCATGACTAGTTTGTTCTGGAGAGGTTTGTTTGAGAATATGGGCACCACGCTCAAATTCTCTTCGTCATTTCATCCTCAAACAGATGGGCAGTCGGAAGAGGCAAATTCTACTGTCCTAGATCTGCTGAAGTGCTATGTGTCAGAGCATAAAGGAAAGTGGGAGCAGTATTTGTCATTGGTGGAGTATGCATACAATAATACAGTGCATTCATCAACTGGCAAGGCACCTTTTGAGATAGTTGAAGGTGGCAAGAAAGTTCCTCCCATACTGCATACAAAGGACAAGATATTTGAAGCAGATAAGTATGTTCAAGACATGGATGAAATGTACAAGAAGGTCAAAGTGGCCTTAGAAAGGACTCAGGCAAAGCAAAAGAAAGCAGCTGATCGTCACCGTCGTGAAGTGGTATATTCACTTGGTGATTGGGTGCTTTTACGCTTTGAAAAGGCAAGGTTAAAGAAGATGAAGGGCAAGGAAAGACTGTTTCCAAAGCTCAGCATGCGTTACTATGGGCCTTTTCAAGTGTGCGACATAATCAGTGATGTTGCATATAGGCTGAAATTGCCTGACAGTTGGAAGATTCACAATGCGTTTCATGTGAGTCTTCTCAGACCCTATGTGGGTGATGTGCCAGAAGATATGCCAGCTGAAGATCAGTCGGAAGTCGAGGAACTTGACGAGATCTTGGTCCCTGAACAGATTTTGGCACACAAAGAAAGGAAAGTGAAAGGCAAGGTTGCTAGGCGTTACTTGGTAAAGTTCAGAAACTATCCACCAATGGATGCTAAGTGGATGGAAGAAGGTGAACTTGCAGAGTCACCAACTGTGTTATCACTTTACCTGGAAGCCTTCGATTTGCAACCTACCTTGACCCCTTGAGTTTCAAAGCTACATGGATTGTCAGTGTGACAATGGCTTCTGAAACAAATGATGTACATGGTATTTAAAGTGAGCTCAAATCAAATACCTGTTACATGAATGTTAGAGCTGTACAGATTGTCAGTTTGGCAATTGCTCTTATGGAATGTCCAAAAGTTTGGTTAGTGCTATAGAAGTGAGTATTTCTTGTCAGTTTGTCAAGGATACAGTGATTGCTTCTATTGAAGAGTACATGTGTAACTGCATTCTTAAACTGTCGGTTTGGGTATGCTCGAAAGTGTTACGGGATCCAACGTGTACTATAAGACAGTGGCAAAATGTGCAGCTACCATTTTGTCATTGGAAAGTTAGTGACTCAAAGCAATGGCAGAGTGCGAAGCTACCACTATGTCATTGGGACAGGGTTCACACGCAGGCAATACATGAGTCGACGAGGTGTTGAATACACCAGGGTTGACAATGAGCATGTATGTGTCGTATATGTGTCGACAGGTGTTGAATACATCAGTGTTGACAGTAAGCATGTACGACATAGATGCAAACGAGGACGTTTGAGATTTCAGGAGGGGGGTATGTCACCAGTGTGTGACTACTATCTATCCTTTTTGTTGATTTCTTTCTTATTATCTATTTACTTTCACTTTTTGGAAACACCCCTCGGGAAATCTAACTGTCCTGCATTGCATAGCTAGTGTGGAACTGTCCAGAGGGAGTCCAGGCCTGAGGGCAAGTGAGCACTAAGGTTGGACAAGGACTATGGTTAGCCAAGTGGGGTCATTGACTAGCCAAAGTGGAATCCTTTGCTACAGAGGCTACATTTCAGTTTTGGATGTGGCCACAGTGTACAAAGAGGGTCGGATGACCTAGAAAGATATAATGGCAGCATCTCCTAAAATTTAGGGAACTGCTATTTTGGGACCTGAAAATGTCTTCGCGTCATTACGTGCAGTTTGACATGGGGATCATTTTGTTACTCTGTGGCCAAGTCAACAGAGGCTGCAGGTGAGATATTTTTAGACCCGAGGGTCTAAAGCGGGAAAATGCACAAATGAGTGACACTTGGCACTCTGAGGCCAGTTTACTACTTATAGAGAAGGCAAAAACGTGATTTATAGCTGGGAGGCTCATTTTGCAAGTCTCTGTCACAGGTTAAGAGCTATGGAGTGCTTGCTTTCCCTCTTATGCACAGTGCGGTGCCAGGAGTGATGCCCTGCACGCTACGCACTGCCCTCTCTCTCCCCTTTGGCAGTATGTTATGCCCCTCTAGTGGGCTCTTCATTTGACCAATGTACAGTTGTGTGGGTTCATGCGCGATTGCCGAGGCAAGAGCCTCTTGTACAGGTACTGGATTAGCTAGCGGCTAATCCCCCCCGCAGGTACAGGTGAATTCGGAGAGGTTTCACGCCAGAAATCTCGTCCGATTCAAAGGGCAAGTAGCCCTACAGGTGCGGGAGCTCGAGGACTTGCTAGGGATGCGACCGGCACGCGGAACGGAGCCCGAAACAGTGAATTACAGCCTGCTGTGTATTTTTGCAGGTTTAGGGTTTTGGCCCTAAACGGACCCTAATACCCCCAGGAGGTTCGGGGACGCAAGGGGACCGCTGTACAGGCGATCTGGCGCATTTTCAGGGCTGAAAACAGAGAATTCAGCGTGCTGCAGATTCTCGCCAGGTTTTGCAAAGTGCCCGTATGCGTCGGGAAAGTCAGTCAATGCGTGGGAATACTGACCGTGAAGGGTTCTAGTACAGTTATGCTGCCGAAATCAGGCTGGAACAGTGGAAATTCAGCCGAGTTTGTGCGGGGCAGCTTGTAGGGAACCACAACGTTTATTCCCTCTTTTGAACAATAAAGAAATACCGAAAGGGGCGCCTAAGTTAGGGGCCAATCTGGTGTCCGTCTACTCATACAGGTGCAATCTAGCAGCCTGTATCCCTCTCCCCTTTGTTGTGTCTTGAAAGTACAGGTAAAATAGACGACTAATAATGGGTGAAAGCTAAATCAAGGTTTGAAGTAAAGTCTACCGCCCTTTTTGGATTGAACAGGCCGGTTTCATGGTTCTTGGTTAAGTTCAAGAACTATCGTGCATTAGATGCGAAGTGGATGGAGGAGGAGGACCTGGCAGATACTCCTCAGATTGTGAAACTTTACCTCGAGGCTTTTGGTTTAGCATAGTCTACTCCAAATGGAACCCAGAATTCAGCTTGGCCGCAGATCTGGTGCAGTGGGATGCACAAGAGGGGAGTTACTCCGCTCCTTTATCAACAGATTTCTTGATTTTTATACTAGAGTCACTGATGTCTCTTTGAGCTTCAGGGATACTGAAAGCTGACAGTATTCTGCTGTATGACTTTATGAAATGGAATTCTTGATTATGATACTGATTTGTTCTTAACTTCTTTTAAATGCAGGAACTGATAGACGAAATGAGTGCAGCATTTTGGTCTGATTGATCTTGAATAGACATGGTTGCAATAGGGGTTAGTCAATCAGACATTGATGAGGTCCCGATTGGATCTAGATGCAATCGCTACATTGCCGATAAATTATGGTCTAAGATTTGAATGAATGTTGAATGTCATGTGATGTCTTGTGATGTCGTGTGATGTGACTGTCGATTGGTACATGTGCTAGATGTGTCTAGTACGTAGGTACTAACAGTTAGTGTTTGCTAAGATGGTTTATGGCCTCTGTCTGTTTTGCAGGCGTATCGAGGGCAATTACAATGCTTTCAAGAGGGGGGTATGTCACAAAGTGATGACCTGGTTGCCCGAGAGGAAACCCTGACTGTTGCTGAAAACCCTAAAATTTGCAAACCCTAAAATTTGCTACAAACCCTAATCCTAAAACTTGCAAACCAAAAAATCTGCTAGAAACCCTAATGCTAACCCTAACCCTCAAACCTGCAAACCCTAAAACTTGCCAGAAACCCTAAGCCTAACCATAGGGCAGCAGAACTGGAATCCCGGAAAAAGCGCAAGCGTGATGACGTGGCAGAATCTCGTAAATTGCGGCGCATGATGCTTTTGCGTGAGATAGCTTTTGCGGCATCTTGCTTTTGGCTCAACGCAATTGGAGATAGAGAGAGAGAGAGAGAGAGAGAGAGAGAGAGAGAGAGAGAGAGAGAGAGAGAGAGAGAGAGAGAGAGAGAGAATACCTTTGCTTTATTTTAAAACTCAAGAGAGTTGAGAGAGAAAAAAGAAGCCTTGCTTTTAATTTTAGGCTTTTGATATGAAGCTTTTGGGGCTCTGCTTTTGGCATCCCTTGTAAATTAAATAAGTGGTTAGGGCTCCCACTCTGCAGAGCATCTGGATGCAGAGTCTGAGAGTGAGACCCGATCCACTGAAACCGGCCCGTGGGGCGGTAGGCTTTGGCTTTTACCCGAAATTCTTTATTTTAGACTTTACGACACAAAGGAACTTCACGAATAAGCCTGTGACTGGAATTCAACACTTCAAGACAAACCACGGCCTAGCAGCTAGAGTGCTACCAAGCAGACAACGACACCCTGTTGGCCCCAAAGACTAGCGTCCCTTTCGGTATTTCTTTATTCTTATTATACTTGAGAAAAACATGTAGACTTCCACAAGATGTCCCACTTTTATCGGGCTGAAATTCCTCTACTCCAACCCGATTTCGGCAACATAACCACAGTAGAAGTCTCCACGGACAAATTCCCAAGCAAACATTGACTTTCCACGCACTTTAGAGCGCTTTGCAAAACGTGGTGAGAAAATGCAGCTCGCTGAATTCTCTGTTTTTGCGCTCCGATCTGCGTGCCGATCACTTTTCTGGGTAGCCCTCGAGCTCTTGCACCTATAGGGTCACTTGCCCCTTGAATTAGACGAGGGAAATCTCTCCACAATGGCCTGTACAAGCACCCAATGCTTTCCCGAGACTCCCTTGACAAATAAACGATCTGAACTCTTGCACCTAGCCCTCACCAAGCTGTCCAAGCCTGTCCATGGCTGTAATTGCAGGTTTTTGACCCAATTTTGCCAGCATAACGGCGCAAATATCCCTGTAGGTCAAAAGTACACGTCAAGGACACTTTCCCTTGCGGTATGGAAGCTTTCCAATGAGCTGTAGGTCAATTTCAGCGCGCTGTAATTTACTGTTTTGCCACTGTTTGGTGCCTACTGCCCTGTACACGCATCACAAGGCCTTTCCGAGGCTCCCCTGGCGATTTCCTGCAGTTTAGGTTCGAAACCCTAAACCTGCAGAAAAACACAATAAGCTGGAATTCTCTGTTTTGGACCATTTCGAGCGGAGCGAGCACGCCTACGCGTGTCCCAGGTGCTCCCGCATGCAATGGGACAGTTGCCCTGTAAATCGGACGAGTTTTCATGCGAGAGAACTCTCGCTTTTCGCATTCCTTCGCAATGGAACTGTGCGTACTTGAAGGGGATTAGCAATTAGCTAATCCGGTTCGTGTACAGAAGGCTCTTGCCATGGCAAACACGCATAAAACCGCCAGAACTGTACATGGTCATGTGAGAAGCCCAACTAGTGGGGCATTACCATATGTGCAAAGGGGGGAGAGAGATGCACGAGAGCAAATCATCGCGCTACATAGAGCAAGGGAGAAGGCAAGCTTTCCATTAAAGCTGTGATCACCTGCACCCACTACTCACACACACTATAGCAACCTCTTATGGGCTGAAATCAGCCCCCTCTCTCAAATTGGGCGCCCCCTCTTCATGCAAATCTTGCAAAAGCATCAAGAGCCGCCAAGTGTCCAGTTTGCCACTTTTGAGTTAATTTCCTAGTACCCACCAACTTGTAAGTGTCGCGAGGGGCCTAAATGACTTTGAACTGAGCCTAGACACCCTTTTACTCCTCGGATTCCAGTGTCGATTAGCCCGACCAACTCGTGGTGACCTGCCCTTCCTGACGCGGGTAAAACTCTCAGCCGTTGGCCGTTTCACACTGGCCACGCAATGTCCGACCATTTGCAACTTCAGAAAGAGGGTCTCAAAAATTAAACAAAAATCATCGGAAAGAAACCAACAACTCAAGTTAGCATTTGCCACGTCCTTGTGACATACCACCCTCTTAAAATCGCAAACGTCCTCGATTGCGTGCCATAAATACATGCCACTGATGATCTTGTGTTGTAAGCACTCTTTTATCATTGCATGTATCCGCAAGAAAGACTGTCAAAACATGTGTACAAATGACTTAATGAGACCTTTATACTTTTGTCAAACTGTACACTGCTATTGCACTGAATCCATGAGTACATTTGATGTGCTAGCTCTATCATTACCCCTCCTTTGCAGACGTTGGGTTGGGGCATACATAGGCTGTAACCCAAAGGCCTCAAGGTAAACCTGTAATATATTTGGTGACTCTGATAGTTCATGCTTTTCCATCCACTTTGCATTCATAGGTGGATAGTTCTTGAACTTCACCAAGTAGCATCTTTGCAACCTGTTCCTTAACTTTTACGTGTGCAAAAGGCTCTTGCCTCTGCAAACGAGCATAATTTTACAACCTGTGACGTACCACCCACGACCTAGTAAGCTCAAATTTCAAGATGATTTACCGATGCGTCAAAGAATCCAAGCAATCGCCTCATAGAATCAACAAGCAACGTGTCACCTGGTAGACCCACATCACTCCCGCAGGAGATCAAGTGGCCAATCTACCACCGTGAGACCTCTCCCTATCTCATCTTGGTTCATACTTGCAAATCCTAACACGTAGCAGAAAATCAGCCCTAATTTGACCACTTTTTGGCAAGGCGAACATGCGGAATTTCCTATGTGTCCTGTGAAGAGGAACCCTTTTCCCTGGTGTCATCTGTCCTGTCAGCTATAGTGTAATTTCAAGTTCCTGTACTCTGTGTCTTTACCTTAAACAACCGAGGCTCACTCTTTGAGGAAAAAGTGATTGATGTCCCGACAACGGAACCATGAAACCGGCCCATGGGGCGGTAGGCTTTGGCTTTCACCCGAAATTCTTTACTTTAGACTTTACAAATTACGACACAAAGAAACTTCACGAATAAGCCTGTGATTGGAATTCAACACTTCAAGACAAACCACGGCCTAGCAGCTAGAGTGCTACCAAGCAGACAACGACACCCTGTTGGCCCAAAGACTGGCACCCCTTTCGGTATTTCTTTATTCTTATTATACTCGAGAAAAACCTGTAAACTTCCACAAGATGTCCCACTTTTATCGGGCTGAAATTCCTCTACTCCAACCCGATTTCGGCAACATAACCACAGTAGAAGTCTCCACGGACAAATTCCCAAGCAAACATTGACTTTCCACGCACTTTAGAGCGCTTTGCAAAACCTGGCGAGAAAATGCAGCTCGCCGAATTCTCTGTTTTTGCGCTCCGATTTGCGTGCCGATCACTTTTCTGGGTAGTCCTCGAGCTCTCGCACCTGTAGGGTCACTTGCCCCTTGAATTAGACGAGGGAAATCTCTCCAAAATGGCCTGTACAAGCACCCAATGCTTCCCGAGACTCCCCTGACAAATAAACGATCCGGACTCTTGCACCTAGCCCTCACCAAGCTGTCCAAACCTGTCCATGGCTGTAATTGCAGGTTTTTGACCCAATTTCGCCAGCATAACGGCGCAAATATCCCTGCAGGTCAAAAGTACACGTCAAGGACACTTTCCCTTGCGGTATGGAAGCTTTCCAATGAGCTGTAGGTCAATTTCAGCGTGCTGTAATTTACTGTTTTACCACTGTTTGGTGCCTACTGCCCTGTACACGCATCACAAGGCCTTTCTGAGGCTCCCCTGGTGATTCCATGTAGTTTAGGTGTGAAACCCTAAACCTGCAGAAAAACACAACAGGCTGTAATTCTTTGTTTTGGACCGTTTCGAGCGGAGCAAGCACGCCTACGCGTGTCTCAGGTGCTCCCGCACGCAATGGGACAGTTCCCCTGTAAATCGGACGAGTTTTCACACGAGAAAACTCTCCGTTTTCGCATTCCTTCGCGATGGAACTGTGCGTACTTGAAGGGGATTAGCAATTAGGTAATCCGGTTCCTGTACAGAAGGCTCTTGCCTTGGCAAACACGCATAAAACCGCCAGAACTGTACATGGTCATCTGAGAAGCCCAACTAGGGGGGCATTACCATATGTGCAAAGGGGAGAGAGATATGCGCGAGAGCAAATCATCGCGCTACATAGAGCAAGGGAGAAGGCAAGCTTTCCATTAAAAGCTGTGATCACCTGCACCCACTACTCACACACATTGTAGCAACCTCTTATGGGCTGAAATCAGCCCCCCCTCTCAAATTGGGCACCCCCTCTTCATGCAAATCTGGCAAAAGCATCAAGATCCGCCAAGTGTCCAGTTTGCCACTTTTGAGTTAATTTCCTAGTACCCACCAACTTATAAGTGTCGCGAGGGGCCCAAATGACTTTGAACTGAGCCTAGACACCCTTTTACTCCTCGGATTCCAGTGTCGATTAGCCCGACCAACTCGTGGTGACCTGCCCTTCCTGATTGCAGGTGGAACTCTCGGCGTTGGCCGTTTCATACTAGCCACGCAATGTCCGACCATTTGCAACTTCATAAAGAGGGTCTCAAAAATTAAACAAAAATCATCGGAAAGAAACCAACAACTCAAGTTAGCATTTGACACGTCCTCGTGACACCCACTATTGTACTTTGGACACTGATTAATACATAAAAGAAATACCGAAAGGGGCGCCAGTGTTTGGGGCCAATATCTCTAGGCACGGAACTTCGCCGGGCCAGTGGAAATCTATTGTGAAATGTGAATTGTTTTGAAGTGGTTATTTGGTGCTGTCGTGATTGATTCTTGACTTGGAGTGTCCAAGTCTGTTACACTTTAGGTTCGTTGGATTCATTCTTAGGACATGTCTTTTTTATATGACCCTTGACGTGACATTGATAACATTGACCTTCTTTAGAATAAATGACGTTCTTCTGGCGTTATGTATCCTCCTATAATTCCTTGTGCAGCTTTTTCATCTCCCTTAGTTTCATTTTGAAAGTTCTTTTCCGAAGGATTAGAGGAAGATTGGCTAGAAGACTTACCTGTCAATGACAGGTGTAATGGCTACGTCCCTGCCGGGTGCTGCTAGAACTGCTTCCGCAAGTGGTCCCATCCGATAGGGAGTGATCTCGAGCCGTGCCGCCAATTCTGGTGAAATGAAGTTGGCCTTGGCTCCTCCATCAAATAAGATCGGGGCTTCTTGGTCTTTCACTTTGCCCCAAGCCCGGCAAAGTTCTATACTCTCGTTCGACGTGCTGGGATCAGTACCCACGAAATTTGGAACCAGTCCTGTTTTCATCTTGCCTTTTCTTCCACGTTCCTCAGCTGCTCTCGAACTCTCGGGCCTTTCATTGTCCTTGTCGTTCTGTCCTTTTTGTGCCTTTTTAGGGCACTTCGCGGAGTATGTCCAATTTCCCAGCATCCAAAGCACTTCCCTTCCCTAATGTAGCAAGCCCGCTCCTGAGGAGTAAGCTTGGGTCGTGCATCCTTCTTTTCTGGGTTGCTCTTTCTCTTTCTCCTTTCATTTGTCGAAGTCTGTTCAGCTCTTTGTGTCATGATTTCATCGGTGGGGTAGGTCAAACTGCCAGAGTGAATGGCAAAACCCCGTTTCGCATGACTCATCAACTCCTGAATAGAAGCTAACTTTTGTTCCAAGTAGCGATCTCGGATCTCTGTAGAAAGACCCAAGGTAAACCGCTCAATCTGTTCCTTGAATGAGATCTTCTTAAATGAAGAGACGGGTAGAAAAGAGCTCCAGAATCTCTCGCAATAAGCGTCCACTGTATCCTTCTTGGTCATCCGAAGATGCTTCCAAGTAGTTCGTATATCGCGTTCATACTCTCGAGTCAGCCAAGAAGAAATAAAAAGCCTCTTGAGTTTCAGCCATTTAACTGGCGTAGTCTTGCTTAATAGAAGCGTGGACCACCAAGTTCCAGCATTGCCCTTAAAGTAAGAGGCAGCTCTTCGAATCTTAGAGTGCTCTGAGTAATGCCCTCCCGCGAAAGCGATGTCAAATTGCTCTACAAAAGACAAAGCCTTCGAAGCATCTCTATAACTAGAAAACGTGTCAAATTTAATTGACTATCCACCTTCCTTAAACTCTCGGACTTTCTTGCTTTTGTCTTCCCAAAAGTTATACTGGTTGGCTTTATTAAAATTCTTCTCCTTTGCATAAAAGTTGCTGTCATCAGAGTCCGAACTGTTTGTAGACGAGTCCTCTGTAGAACTGTCACTCACGGGGCGAGATTTTGACTTCTTTGCTTTTTTCTTGCCCTTTCCGAAGCGTTGCTTTTTGCTTCGCTTTTTGTCTTTTTTGTCTTCTTCGCTCGAGTCAGATGAGCTAGAAGAACTATCAGAAGAAGAAGAACTGGGTACTCCTTCAAATTGAACACGCTTCTTCTGTTTCTTTGCCTTTTCAAAAGTAGACCGACGACCCAAATAACCCGAGAAGTCAGTGCCTTTCTTTTGCTTTTTGTCGTGCTTTTTAGCTTTGTTCTGCGCGTCAAAAAGTTGAGCAATTCGTGCATCAACCACCTCTTCTAATTCCTTCTCTGTATACTTCTTGGAAGTAAGAGGTTTCTTGAGAGCGGGTTTTGGGGGTGGTTTGTTCTTTGACGATATCATTGTTTTCTCCAAGAATGAGGTAGAACATAGAGATCATCTGCTTCAAGTCTTTCAGGCATTACGAGATCACAAGTTAGTGATTAATGCGAAGAAAAATGAAATTTTCCTACCAGAGATGCACTTTTTGGGATACATTGTCTTAGCAGCGGGAGTGCAGATGGATTGGACCAAGATAGAGACTATCCATGATTGGCCGGATTTGAAGAATGTCCATGAAGTTAAAAGCTTCTTGGGATTGTGTTCGTACTACAGACGGTTAATTAGAAAGTTTGCAAAGGTTGCTTCCCCTTTGCATATCTTGACACAGAAAGGAGTCCCTTTCTCGTGGGGATCCACAGAGGTGACTGCCTTTCAAACTTTGAAAGAGAAATTGACTGCGGGACTAGTTTTGACTTTGCCGGACTTGCAGAAGTCATTTGAAGTATATTGTGATGCTTGTGGTCGTAGTCCGGGTGCGGTCTTAATGCAAGAAGGCCATGTCATTGCTTAGATCTGATTGTTCTCAATGCCGGAATTGACAACACAGATTTATGAAAAAGAGCTTTTGGCGGTTATCCATGCTCTTACTCAGTGGTGGCACTACCTTCTCGGAGCGGATTTTACTGTCTTTATAGACCTTCAGAGTTTATGCTACTTCTTGTCACAGAAGCAGCTATCAGAAAAGCAAATGCGGTGGGCGAACTTCTTGTCACAGTTTCACTTCCAGATTGTCCATGTTCAGGGACATAAGAATTTGGTGACAGATGCTTTGTCTTAGAAGCCGTTGGTTCTGGCTATTTCCGCCATACATATAGGAGCTTCGAGGATATGGTCGACCAGTATGCCACATATCCGGATTTTGCAGACGTTTTCACACGGATACGGGATGGGGAGACAATAGCGGGATATTCCATTCGGGATGGCTACTTGATGAGGAAAACCATGTTGTGCGTTACACAGCCGTTGAGGGAAAAGTTTATGACTGAATGCTTCTACCTTTTACGGGTCACCGCGGCATTGCTACCACCATGAAAGGGGTAGAGAGATATTTCTTTTGGCTGAGACTCAAGAAGGATGTGGACGAGTTTGTGCGCAGTTGCTTGGTATGCCAGAAGGTCAAGTTTGACAGGCATAAAGCACAGGGATTGTTACAGCCTTTGCCCATACCCACCCGTCCCTAGGAAAGTATTGCAATGGATTTCATTTTTGATCTCCCTAGAACACAGAGTGGTCACGATGGTATCTGGACTGTTATTGACAGATTTAGCAAGCAGGCTCATTTCATTCCAGTGAAGAAAACAGTCAAGCCGGATCACTTAGCGAGACTGTTTGTGGCCCAACTTTTCAGATTACATGGCATGCCTGAGACGATCGTCTCCGATAGGGAACCCAGATTCACGAGTTTGTTTTGGAAGGCAATTTGGGAGAACATTGGCACGTGGTTGCAGTTCTCGTCAGCTTTCCACCCGCTGACTGACGGGCAATCTGAGATTGCCAATTCAGTGGTTTTAGATTTATTGAAGTCTTACATCTCGGATCAGAAGACTCAATGGGAAAAGTTTCTACGTGTGGTGGAATTTGCCTACAACAACACGATACACTCCTCGACGGGGAAGGCGCCATTTGAGATTATTGAAGGTGCTGAAGGTTCCACTCTTCCTAAGCTCGAAAGATAAGATTTTTGAAGCTGATGAGTATACGCACGACTTAGACACGGCTTTTGCCAAGGTTCGCGAGGCTTTGCAAAAATCTCAAGAAAGACTGAAAAAGGCAGCAGATCGCCATCATCGCGATTTGAAATTGAAGGAGGATGATTGGGTGCTCTTACGTTTTGAGAAGGCACGCCTGAAAAAGAAAAAGAGAAAGAGAAAGGAGAGGCTTTCTCCAAAGCTTAGTATACGATACTACAAACTTTCCAGAGCTCTGAAAAGATCAATGATGTCTCCTTCCGACTGAAACTGCCTGACACTTGGAGGATTCACAATGCATTTTATGTGAGTCTTTTGAAACCTTTCAAAGGTGATGTGCTTGAAGATGGGGAGCCCGATGAACAACCCGGAGTGGAAGAAAACGAGGAGATCCTGGTTCCTGAACAGATTTTGGCACATAAGGACACAAAGAATAAGGGTAAAGTAAGAAGGCGGTTCTTGGTTAAATTCAAGAACTATCCTGCATTGGATGCGAAGTGGATGAAGGAGGAGGACCTAGCAGAAACTCCTCAAATTGTGAACCTTTACCTTGAAGCTTTTGGTTTACGAATTCAGCTTGGCCGTAGATCTGGTGCAGTGGGATGCACAAGAGAGGAGTTACTCCGCTCCTTTGTCAAGAGATGCATCGATTTTTTAGATTACTAGAGTCATTGATGTCTCTTTGAGCTTCAGGGATACTGAGAGCTGACAATATTCTGCTGTATGACTTTATGATATGGAATTCCTGAATATAAAACTGATTTGTTGTTGACTTGTTTTTAAGTGCATGAACTGATAGACGAAATGACTGCAGCATTTTGGTTTGAATGATCTCGAATAGACATGGTTGCAATAGGGGTTAGTCAATCGGGCATCTATGAGGTCCTGAGTGGATCTAGATGCGATTGCTAACTACATTGCCGATAAATCATGGTCTAAGATCCGAATGAATGTTGAATTCATGTGATGTCTTGTGATGTCGTGTGATGTGACTGTCGATTGGTACATGTGCTAGATGTGCGTTCCTAGTGCGTAGGTACTAACAATCAGTGTTTGCTAAGACAGTTTATGGCTTCTGTCTGTTTTGCAGGCGTAATCGAGGGCGATTACAATGCTTTCAAGAGGGGGGTATGTCACAAAGTGGTGACGTGGCTGGCTGGCTGCCCTGCACACACATACACTGCCTCTAGTAAGGGTGACGTGGCTGCCTAGTACTCACACACACACCCGTTGCAGCAATCCCGGAAAATCTAGGACAGAACACCGACGTGGCATAGCCTGCTGTACGGACGTCTGCTGTATGGAAAGCTGGGCGCTGAATTTTGGCTACGCTAAAGTTTACGCCGGTAGCTTTTGGGGTTGCTTTATTTTACGTAAGCTTGAAAGAGAGAGAGAGAGAGAGAGAGAGAGAGAGAGAGAGAGAGAGAGAGAGAGAGAGAGAGAGAGATTTAATTTTAAAGAAGCTTGAAATTGCAAGCCTTTTTTTTTTTTGGGTAGTTTTTTATGGAAAGCTTTTGGGGATTTGCTTTTAGCATCCCTTGTACCCTTTAAATAAGCAGGCAAGGCCTCATAACTAAGGGCATCTGGACGCAGAGTCTGAGTGTGAGCGCCTGCTCGCACTCTTGTACTCTGAACTCAGATTAATACAAAAAGAAATACCGAAAGGGGCGCCAGTCTTTAGGGCCAATAACTCTAGGCACGGAACTCCACCGGGGCAGTGTCGAATCAATTGTGAATTGTGAACTGTTTTGAAGTGGTTATTTGCGCTATCGCGGTAGATTCTCGACTTGGAGTGTCCAAGTTTGTTACATTACCATTCTTACCGTTCTTACCGTTCTGAGAGGTACTGTGAGAAGACTTGTTCTTTTTAGGCTTTCCTTTGTTGTGCTTCATCTCCTGTGCGAGAGCAATCACTACCGCCTTGTTGAGATCCAAGGGGTCGAGAACTTTGACATCAAACTTGATATATTGGTCCAACTCGAAAAGGAATGTCTCTTTGCGCTCATTATCCGATTTGCGTAATTGGGTGCCGAGCTGCAAAACACGGTTAGAGAAAGATATAACCAGCATACCATTTTGCTTGAGATTGCGCCAATCTTCTTCAATTGCGCTAAGTACTGAGGTGGCATAAACCGCGCCTTGAGCTTGGCTTGGAAGTCGGCCCAATTGAAGGAAAGGGGCACGCCTTCTTCGGCTTCCTCTAGGTGTGTGGCCAACTGTGCCTCTTGCCATGCGTGATACCAATTAATGGCATCATCGGTAAGATACATGGCTTGTAATGGAATTTGCCTATTCAATTTGAGAATAGCGGAATTTAATGAGAGTACTTTCAAGAAATGATTTTGTGAGCATAGCGGGTAGACATAATTGAAGATAGCAACATAATCATAGCAATTAGATAACTTGGCATAGACAATACTTTTGCAAGAGAGAGAGTTTAGAGAACATGACAACAGTTGAGGACCGGATTTATGTGGAGCCGGTCCCCCCTCCAATAGGCATTTGTATTATGATTTCTCCCATAAAGAGAGACTTGTTACAATACAGTCTTTGTGTTCCTTGTGACCTAGGTGATGCCATGAAGATGGAAGGCTTCATGCATCACAAACATAACATAAACTTGAAGAAAGCTTTAACTATCCCAAGCCTCAGTCCCAAGACCTCAAACACCTTCGAAGGTGGAGAGAGCTAGCAGGGAATGAGGGTAGGGAAGAGGAAGAAGAAGCATTTCGTAGGAGAAAGAATTAGTTCCTCGCTTATCATACTCTTGTTGCTAGCATACATAATAGCATAGTAATGAAGAAGAAGAAGATGGCAAGCTTAAGCATTGAAGCATGGCTCTTGGTTGGATTTGCACTCCATAGCCAAGAGTGTTGGTGTAGGCTCTCAACCTCTACTTGCTTGGAGAAGGAGAGGGAGCTCTTGCACTTTGCATAGTACACAATGAGAGTGCTTGTGAGTGTGTGTGGGTGAGTATACCCCCTAAGCACCCCCCTAGCTTGCTTGGGTCGACCCCCCCTTGTAGCTCATGCTTGAAGCTCATTGGACCCCTCCAGGCCTAGCCAATCACAAGCAGAGCCTATTACAAGCAACAGGGATAGCCTTGGGACAAGTGTCCCCCTTTCCCCTTTGAGAGAGAGGACTTGATAAATGCAAAAACAATTAGATAATTCAAGTAATTTATCATTGGACCCCTTTGAAGCCTAGCCAATAGGCTTCAAGCAACACATGAAGGTAGCATGGGTAGGGACCTGACATGTGTCCTTGCTGCCTCTTCAAGTTGGGGCTTCCCTTGTGAGTGTGAGTGTGTGTGCTCTCTCTAATCCCTAGGAAAAGGGCTCGCCCCCCCTCTTGTAGGGATGCTTTTGACTTTAGGAGCTCAAGCACCTTAGTCATCAAGCATGACAAAGCACTTGGACTAGGGGGTATTCCCACAAGCATCTCATGCAAGCATGTCAAGGCACCTCAAGCACCTTAATCAAGCGGCAAGTCAAGCACCTCAAGCATGGAGTAAGTCAAGCACCTCAAGCACCTTAATCAAGCACCTCAAGCAGGACAAACACCTCCAGCACGACAAGCACCTCAAGCAAGACAAACACCTCGAGCTTGGGCCGGGTTCCCACCTCAAGCTCAGCCCTAGCTTACCTAAGGTCAAAGGACTTTTACACACATTATTGGAGGTCTTCAATGAAGCTAACCCTAAGGTCTTATGCTCCATTGGTTAGCCTTGCTCTTGATAGACCATCTCCCATTTGGGCCCCTTTACTATTGGCCCCGTGTTGAGATAGATCTATAAGCACATATCTATATCTTAATACTTGTTCCCGTTTATTCTCCCACATTAAGTGATCAATTTAATATGAGAAAATCATTTGGGTTGGTTAGATATTAGATTTTATGACATGGCTGCTGTTAAAACCTTGCTATTTCCTGTCTTCTTAGTTGTCGCAAAGTAAGCAGTAAATTGATGCAACCAAGAATGAATAACATTAGCATCCATCTTACCGTCATACTTAATGAACGTCAACTTCTCAGTGACTGGATTGTTGAAGTCCGAATCTCTGCTTGTGCTACTTGATGAACTGCCCACATCTTTGACCTGCGCGGACTTCGAGGTGAGTACCTGTAGAATCAACTCTTGCATGCATTGGTCTCTCTGCGCCTCACGCTCTAATTCCAAGGCCGCTCGCCTTTCTTCTGCCGCTATGCGATGGGTTCGCATGCTTGTATCAAAGGTGGCAGCGCAAGATGCAATGAGGACAAGACCTAGCTCGTGATCCGGTGGGTACCTCGACTCCGATGTAGAACACCTGGGTTGTTGGAGTCCGAATCTCTGCTTGTGCTACTTGATGAACTGCCCACATCTTTGACCGACTCGGACTTGAGGTGAGTACCTGTAGGATCAATTCTTGCATGCGTTGGTCTCTGTGCGCCTCACGCTCTAATTCACCTTTCTTTGGCTGCTATGCGATGGGCTTCGTGTGCTTGTGTCAAAGGTGGCAGGGGAAGATGCAATGAGGACAAGACCTAGCTCGTGATCCGGTGGGTACCTCGACTGTAATCTAGAACACCTGCAATGCCAAACACATGAACAAGGCACACCTGTGGAGAAGAGAGATCACATAGGTAGAATGAGACAGGACATCTGAGAATGAGAGAGAGAGAGAGAGAGAGAGAGAGAGAGAGAGAGAGAGAGAGAGAGAGATCTGGGAAAGGCTCTCCATGCTGATAACAATTTGCTCATACAAGTGACCAAGGGAGGTCCGGCATAGAACGGACATGCCAATGGATAGACCCGAGGACACACACAACTGCGACTGCTACTGACACTGCCAACTGCTCCTGCACACGAGACCACTGACACAGTCTCGTCATGGGCTGCCCTAGCCTCCTGTGGAACCGAGGCTCTGGCGGGATCTCCTCCTGGCAAGAAGGCTGATCTGAAGGGAGAAGGAACACGGATCGGGGCTGCCCTATGGTGTGGCTGCCCCATGACGAACATGGATCTGCTCCTCTCGTATGCTTGCACCATGATGAAAGTGCTCTGGACCTGCCAGATCATAGCGCTTCCATGCATTTGCCTTGGGAAGGAGAAACACAAGGAAAGGACCTGCTGCCCACGAGCGCATGCTGCCCCTGCCTCATGCCAAAAACGCTGGACTGCCTGGCAAAAACATTAGGGATGCTGCCCTGCTGCATGCAACACACAAGGGAAAGAGGGAACAGAAACGCTGCCCTCCCCTCTCCTCTGGCTGCCAAAACGCGGGCTGAATGGGCTGCCTATGAGGGCGCCCTGCCCTGGGCTGAACTGCACACACCACAACACTATCAAGAAGTGACTCCCCCTGCTCCCTATGTAGGGCCAACCGTAAACTTCCCAATCCAGCCCTCTAGCCCCACGACTTGGTAAAATGGGGGAAAAGTAGGGTGAGCCTGGGATAAAATATCCCAGGCCTCCAAGAGCTAATGTGACCATGGAACAGAGCCAAAACCCGAGCTAAACATGGCTAGACATGACCCGACATGAGAGTACAACCTCACATTGGCCGGGTACAGCCACAAAACAGCCCCCACTCCCTAATCTGCTCGTGGGAGATACTAGAACTACCACCGGATAGGAATATGAACTCTAACACCCCCTCTCAGATCCTGGACGAGAAACGGATCCAAGGAGTTAGAGTGAGCAATCTGCAACTGTAAAGAGAGGGTTTCGTGGACGAGGATATCTGCTACATAATTCTGAGGTTGAGTACCTGGCCAGTATACCATCCAACCGCTACTCCCGAAAGACGTCCGGGAAGTATAATGTTGTCTGTTGAAAGTAAATCCAGTTCTATGAAGAATCTCTTCAAACCAACCGACTCACAAGTCGCACAACCAGCATCTGCAGAAGGTACTGCTGTTGACGGCTCCAAGAGTATGTATCTGAACTGAGGGTAAAAAGCGTAAAAAAGAATGGTATCTAGATTATATCTCGACTCTAAAGTACTCCACCCTTGAGGAAAGAGTCGGAAATTTGCACCTCCGGTCATACACCACATGCCAGAAACTCCAAGCTGCTACGGAAGTCCAAGGGAAGGGAACAATCCGAGACTATTATGGAACTATATGTCCGATGATGAGGAACCAAAGAACTGCACCACACACATAAAGAATGATGATCTACTAACTGTATCTGAAGGAACTTCATCAGAGCTGAGAGTGAAACTAGAACTGATCTATATCATCACCTGAGAGAATTTCACCCCACTCTGAGAGTGAATCGGGGAAAAAACGTCCAACAGAATGGAAACACACATCAATCCTGAGACTGCAGCTAACACAGCAAGATCAAAGGAAGATCCTGCTCCCAAGCTCCGCAAGAGAAGAACAGGGTGCTGTAGAAAGCAACCAAATAGACTGTCAATCCTGTCTACTGCACATGGAACCACAAGAACTGAAAGGAAGTAGTCCGCAGAAACCGACCCCCTAGATGGCTCCATATCCCCCTTTGAAGGGAGAACACCCAAACCATGGATAACTGTCGTAACTCTCCAACAGTCTCTGCTTGTGTAACTGGATTACTAAGGATAGATGAATCCTAAAGGAAAAATGATTATGATGATATACATGTGGAACCTGGAACCAAATCTGAAAGAACCAAGAAAACTGTCTCCCCTCTTTGAAGAATGCCATGGCTGACTGTAACTGGTTCCTAGTCCGCGAAGGACCACTATCCACGTGTACAAAAGAGAACATGCCGGTCTAAGGATAAGGGAAGTAGGTGTGTCCTGTATGGTACAATCTCTAGGGATCAATCTGGAAGACAAGGCATAGGAACTACTACTTGGGTGTACTGTGAAGAGCAACCATCACACCACAAATCCGAAAGACAAGGCATAGGAACTACTGCTTGGGTGTACTTTGAAGAGCAACCATCACACCACAAATCCGAAAGACAAGGCAACCACCAAAATGGCTAAGGGAAAACATCACTTCACTGTGGGCTCAAGCACACTATCCAAAACTGCAAGAAATGGGCAAGGGAAACCTAGGACTGAAAGACACCATGTGTGGTACTCCACTGAATGGAGCACCCGTAGCATAGTTACAGGGAATGACCATTTTCAAGTCCTCGTTCCCCGTTCCCATCTCAATTTCCCGTTCCGGATTCCCGTTCCGTGTTTCAGACGTGAGTGTCTGAAACAGGGAATGGCATTTCATGCATGTTGTCATTCCGTATTCCCCGTTCCGATTTCCCGTTCCGGGTAATTATGACCGGTAGTCGACTGAAGATAATAACCTAGAAGCCCCCTTTGATAGAGAAGTATCCTCAAAAGTACGCTCCGAGGTAGCAAGTGACTGAACCCACGTCGGAATAGAGCAAACACTGACACTGAAAGCTCAAGAGCTAAAGCTGAGAACTCCCTCAAAGATAGGAAGTCCCTCTCCCGCTCAATCCTGGGAAAAGAGAATAAGTACCACCAGAAACAAATCTCAGACAACGTGGAATAAAACTGCTTCCTCTGAAAATGAATAGCAAAGCCTGAATCTCATGAAGCTCAAGACTCATAGAGAATCACACCACCGGTAAACTCTGACTGCGAAGAATAGGAAGACTTAAAAGGTCGTCACCTGAGGATCATGTTTGCCAAAGAAGCCGTCGGGGTCCAAAAAAAACTAGTTACTCAAGCAAACTCCCTGAGATTAAACCAAATGTCCACCATATCTCTACATCTGCCAAGATCAAACCAGTCGGTACAATCCAATACAATATGCCAAACTGCATACAGACACGGAATAGCACATATACTACCACTGGTGTAACTTGCTTCTTTAAAATCTTTATCAGAAAACTGTCCTTTGTACTTGTGTTGAAGAGAACATACCCATAACTGAACTGTGCAATCAATATCCAATACACAACATAATTCCAATACTCAGAAGAGAGAGTAAAGAAACCGGTTCGGGGAACTAGCTTGTGAAGACCGTTGGGGCTGATTTGTAACATGCCAAAGAATTGAGCAAAAAACTACAAGGGAAAAACCTGCTATACTAGCCAGCCATAATTTGCACACCTGAAGAAGGGCTACCCCCAAGGTTGGAGCTCTCCAAAAAGATGTATTGGAAGAGGCATCCAAATGTTGCTGACTGCGAGAGTAGAAACTAGATGTCCCCACTAACTACCGACACTACGTGCAAACCTGTCATCCAAAGGATCTCGACAAATCTGCTGTCGATCATCAAGAAAAATTGCCCATTAAGGGTCGTAAACCTGTCTCAAAACTGGTGTAGACTAGTTGACAAGGATCGTAAATTGTCCTACAACTGATATTGACAAGCTCACAAGAGGGCAAGGAAGTGACCAATTATGTAGGGCCCACCACACTACTACTGGGGAAAGGAGAAAACATAGACAAAGTCAGCTTCTATTCAGGAGTTGATGAGTCATGCGAAACAGGGTTTTGCCATTCATTCTGGCAGTCTGACTTACCCCACCGATGAGATCATGACACAAAGAGCTGAATTGAACTTCGACAAATGAAAGTAGAAAGAGAAAGAGCTACTCAGAAAAGAAAGATGCACGACCCAAGCTTACTCCTCAGGAGCGAGCTCTCTTCATCAGGGAGGGGAAGTGCTTTGGATGCGGGGAAATTGGACATATCTCCGGGAAGTGCCCTAAAAAGGCACAGAAAGAACAGAATGACAAGGGCGACGAAAGGCTTGAGAGTTCAAGAGCAATTGAGGAATGTGAAAGAAAATGCAAGATGAAAAACACTGGTTCCAGATTGCGTGGGTACCGATCCTAGCACGATGGACAAGAGTACAGAACTTTGCCGAGCTTGGGGCAAAGTGAAAGACCAAGAGGCCCTGATCTTCTTTGATGGAGGAGCCAAGCCCAACTTCACTTCACCGGAATTGGCGGCGCGGCTCGAGATAACTCCCAATCGGATAGGACCACTTGCAGATGCAGTTCTAGTAGCATCCGGCAGGGACGTAGCCATTACAAATGTCATTGGCAAACTTCGGTTGCATTGTCAGGGGTATTTGGGGCATGAGGACTTTTACATTATGCCTTTGGAAGGTTGTGATGTCCTCTTGGGAATTCCCTGGTACCACAAGAACAACGCCGTGGTCGACTATCGGACGAGGAAAGTGACATTGACTACAGAGAAGGGCAGAACCATTGTACTTGACATTAAACTTAAGGGCGAGTCTTTCCCTATTGTATTGGCTTCGGCCATTTCAAAATTAATGAAATCCAGTCTATTTGTTTACTCGATCTTTATGAAAGAGTTGATAGGACAAATATGTTTGAACTTGATAAAGAACGCCAAGATTTTCTCCACTCTCATGCCAATTGCTTCTCAGAGGGCCTGCCAGGCGAGTTACCACTTGCTCGTCCTGAAGATCATGCCATCGATTTGATACCTGGAAGCACACCACCGAACCGGCCACCTTACCGTGTGAGCCGAGTCCAAAATGAAGAGATTATGAACCAAGTGAAAGACCTCTCAGAAAAGGGTTTTGTCCAGCCTAGTACTTCACCGTATTGCTCTCCAGTGTTGTTGGTTTTGAAGAAAGACGGATCTTGGAGAATGTGCATCGATTCTAGAGCTCTCAACAAAATCACCATCAAGAACAGATTTACGATTCCTAGGATCGATGATATACTCCACAGATTATAGGGATCCTCGTGTTTTAGCAGGATTGATTTGAAGAGTGGATATCATCAGATCCGAATCGCACCGGAAGACGTCTATAAAACAGCTTTTCGGACGACTTTTGAGTTATTTTGAGTTTTTGGTGATGCCTTTTGGCTTAACCAATGCTCCTGCGACATTTAACCAGATAATGGACAGGATTTTTCGAGAGTACAAGCTATTTGTTGGTACTTTCTTTGACGATATCATTGTTTTCTCCAAGAATGAGGCAAAACATAGAGATCATGTGCTTCAGGTCTTTCAGGCATTACGAGATCTCAAGTTAGTGATTATGCAAAGAAAAGTGAATTTTTTCTACCCGAGATCCACTTTTTGGGATACATTGTGTCAACAGTAGGAGTGCAAATGGATCCGGCCAAGATAGAGACTATCCGTGATTGGCCCGATTTGAAGAATGTCCGCAACTTTTAAAAGGAGGGGTGAAAGGGCCGAAGACTTCGGGTCCTCATCCTAAAGGTAATCCCTCTGTTGTCTGGAATGAGCGTCTCGACGAGAGCTTTTGGACACTAAAGCACTTGGTGACTACTGCGCCAATATTACACATTGTGGATCCTAGCAAACCGTTTGTGGTTGAAATGGATGCTAGTGATTATGCTATTGGTGTGGCATTATACAAGGATGGACGTCCTGTTGCGTTTGAAAGTAAGAAACTTTCTGACTGTTATGTCCCGCTCACGGGAGAGGGGATCTAGTCCAGATACTGTCGGGATGGGCGTCTTGTGTCCAGGCGGACGTAGTGTGAACCTGGCCAGTGTGGCCGGCCATTATTATAAAAGGGAGGCCAAGGCCTCATTTACAGTTATCGACCCCACTGGCAGAATGCCAGTGGTTAGCCCACGAGGCTAGGAGTGCGCGAGGTCACCTCGAGGAGGTGAGGCCGGGTGGTATGGAACGCTCGGTCTTACAGGTGCACGCCTACCTCCTCGGACGTTGGCCCCAACACGGGGGAGCTGCCGTATGGTGGCTATGGTCGGGTGGTTTGTCCGACGCGTGTCTGTAGGCGGTCCGTGTAGCTGGGAGATCCACTCTCCTCGTTCGTTTCATGGTATCAGAGCCGGCTTGGCTGCATGAGGGACTGTGTGCACACCTATAGACTTGTTCGAGTCGGATAATCACTGTTTTATGTCATTTTTGATGAATTAACTGTTTAACTGATTATTTTCTTCTCATAAGCTTGGGTGCTGGTGAAATTTAATGGGTTGCTGAATTTTTTATAAAATTCAGCAATCTGGTAGGTGGAAGTGCTGAAAATCAGAGTATTACTTATTGATTTTACTAGGTTTTTGATGAAAATCAGTATATTACTCATTAATTTGCTGCTTAAGATTAAAATTCAGCATATGATGTACTTTCAAATCTCTTTGTAAGTCCCTCTCTCTGTAAGTATCTTTGTGCGAAGCATAGAGAGAGAGAGAGAGAGAGAGAGAGAGAGAGAGAGAGAGAGAGAGAGAGAGAGAGAGAGGGAGAGGTACCTCTCTCTCTGTAGCAGGGACTTACTCTGTGAGCATGGGAAGACAGTGGTGGCGATTCTTTTTGCCCAAGCGTTAAGGGTCCGAGTTGGCTCCAGCAAGGCAGAGAATTGCATGCTTGGCACACGTCCGCACGCGCTTGTGGGTAGCAGCAGATTTGCCACGCGTCAGGCTTCTTTTTTTTCCTCTATGCTTGCTCGTTATCGCTGTTCCAGCGCTGGGCGTATTTTTTTAACGCTACCAAGTCACTTAATAAGATTATTAAAAGGTAGGCCCTTTTTTAAGCGGGGACACCTTAAGTTTTTTAAGGTGAGTGTGAAACATGTGTTGTATTAAAAGTCGCTTACAGAGACTAAGTTTTCCTGTAGAGAAAGTCATTTTTCAGCCTTCTCCTTCTCTCTGCTGCTCCTCTCTCTCACCTGCTCGCGCTCCCGCCATCACCTATTCGCCTTCAGACGCTCACGCCGACGCGTGGAGCTCTTGAATTTCACTTTTTTTCACGACCGAAAAGTGCAGAAAAGGCTCGGTTTCACGTGAATTTTTCAATTTTTCACGCACTTCGCCATGGATTCCTCCAGCTCAGATATGCAGCGTGACGACGCGCAAGGTAACATCCAAATTCCATTCACGCATGCTCTCTACACATGGATTACAAGCACTTTTGAGAGTTTCGACCAGCGTGTTACCGCTCTGGAAAACGCGAATGTTCAGACGAACCTTCACTTGGCCTCTCTCGAAGGGGTCGTACAGGGGCTTAATTCCCAACTTTCTACTCTCAAAAATATAGCTCAATCGACGACTGCGCGTATTTCCGAGGGCGAAACCAAGGATTCAGACGATTCCTCTCTATCTGCGCAGTAAGGCACTTACCTGATGGCGCGACATGGCAGAGAAGCCTACGATGTGGGCTGACTTTTGTGTCAAATTCAAGAGGGATTTCGCCAAAATGGACCCTTTGAAAGCTTACGCCAAACTGCAGAGTCTTTCGACGAAAACTCTGTCTTTTGATAAGTATACGACAACTTTCAAAGAGGCGCTCACCTTCTGCAAGGTGGATTCCACACATGCAGTGCACATGTACTTGCTGGGGTTACATGAAGATTACCGTTGGGGACGAGCTCGTTGCTGCTGCTGCACGCTCCCCCCCCCCCTCTCTCTCGCCCTCGCGCTGCCTCCAGCCCCCCAGTGCTGCCCCCTCGCCCTCGCGCTGCCTCCTTCGCCCAGCCCTGCCCGCCACCCTCGCCCTCTACTGCCCGCCGCCCGCGCCCCTAGCGATCCCAAGCCCGCCGCTACCCCCCATTCCTTGGCCGCTTCCCCCGGCCCCCCGCAGCCTTTTGAACTCTCGCTCGCCGCTTTATCCGTCTCCCTCCCCCCCCCCCCCCCATGTCCTCATCGTTCCTGAAGGTCTTCTGCACCTGGCTCTACAACACTTCTTCTTCGGACAAGTGCTCCGCGTGCTCGGTTGCAGATTTTCTTCACCGTCCGCTTCTTCGACTCAACAGTAGACACAGATGGAGGCTCCAGCTTCGCCACAGAGGGACTCACCTGAAGCCCCCTCGCCCGACCCCGCTGAGCCCACCATTCGACTTGCTCTTTCGCCGACAGAGCAAGCGAGCCTTGCCGCAGAGGTAGAGCGCTTGTAGGCGACTTCTGTCATCTGCAAGGTTCTCGGCACCCGTCCTAGCAGAGGAGAGCTGCGAGACCTTCTCCAGGCCCGCGTTCTTGCAGAGGTGGGCAAGATCTTGGATGTCCAGATTCTCGGACGGGGGTACTACCAGATCGAGTTCGAACTTCCGAGATGGCCTCCAAGGTCATAGCTATGAGTCCACTGGCCATCCGAGCATCACGCGCCCACTCTCGAAAGTGGCGACATGGTTTTGACCCGACCTCGGATGTGCTAGTAGAGGAGGCAGACATCCCCATCTCAGTCTGCTTTCTGGGTTTACGGAGAGAGTACCTTCCACTTCTCTCCAGGATTGGCTCCGCCATCGGGACTGTCCTGGAGACACCTCGTACGGCAGCATCAGTAACTGCCAAGGCGGTTGGCATCCCTTCAGTTCGAGTTTTGGTCAGAGATACCCACACGCTCCTGAAGGTCATCCTTCGGCCTCAGGTGAGTGGGGGTTGGTTTAGACAGAGTGTGGAGTACTCAGGTCTCCCGAACCAGTGCTTCATTTGCAGACAGATGGGCCACCTAGCGAAGGTCTGTCCACGGAGGAGGCCACGACATGCACCTCAGCCTAAGCCCCAGCCTTGGCAGGCTGGGCCGCAACCACAGCCAGCGGCACAGCGCACAGATTCAGAGCCACCCTCCGAGCCTGGGGCTCCAGCGGAGGAGAGGTGGCAGCAGCCCCGTGGGCGTCGACGCCAGGGGCCACAGCGACAGCCTGGCACTCAGAGTGGCCCTCAGGTGCCTACTCAGCAGCAGTGGGTTCCCACGGGGAACCGCTTTGGTCCTCTCGAGCAGGAGGAGCCCCCTACGCCAGCCTCCACCTCAGCTTCACCTTCGCCAGCCGCCCCACCTTCAGATTTCCCCTCCTCCTCCTCATCCCCTCCCCCGCCCTCTGCTCCTGCCTACTCCCCTCCTTGCCCCCCTGTCTCTGTCGCCCCACCCCGCTTCTCTTCTCCTCCACCCCTAGCTCCTTCTCCCCCTCCTCCTGCTCCAGTACCACAGTCGACTCAGGAGACTGGTCCCTCGCCGGCGGCTAGGAGATCTCTTGGCAGCGCCTTTGCCACGAGTTGCCTAGCGAGAGAGGGTCAGCCCTTCTTGCGGCCCCCTCTGCAGATTCAGACATCTTCCCTTGCAGCTATCCCTCGTGGTCTGACGAGCATTGACCTCCGACGCCGCTAGGATTTCTTCGACTACGGGTTCACTCGCTTCCTCGGCGATTCCGCAGCAAACCACGAGGTAGCCTGCTTCAGGGTCCACGCTTTGTTCCTCGCCGCTAGGGGAACAGAGGCCTTGGACTCAGCAGTTGGTTTCTCCTTCCCCCTCTGTGGTAGGACCGAGACAGAGTGGTCCCTCGACTCAGTGGTGGGATGGTTGCATACACAGGTTCTCGAGTTCTCTCACCATATGGGAGAACTTGGAGTTACAGATTTATTGCAGACTTTGTGGCGACTGGCCAAGTTTGCGGTGACACCCCCAGACTCAGCAGGATGTAAGCACATTGTGGTGTACTTTTTTGCTGATACGCAGTGTTTGCCTTGCTATGTATACATTCATGAGGACTCTTGGACAGAGGAGGTTGCTTTACGCACGGCTCGCTCTGCTTGGGCTTGGGCCATGCACTCACTGCAGTCTCGCCTATCTAGAGGACGCTCGGATGCGGATTACTCCCCATCCGAGCCAGTCTTGCTGCTGCGGAAGCATCTGTTCTCTCTCGCTCCCCATGAGGATCGTCGCGTGGAACGTGCAGGGACTAGGTCGGCCCTAGTTTCAGCGACAGCGGGGCCGATTGCGTCAGGAGCTTCAGCGTTGCCTTGTGGAAGGAGAGATTGATCTCCTTATGCCTCCTTATGCTTCAGGAGCACCATTTGTCTGAGAGCTGCATTCGGCGATGTGGTCAGATTTTGCGTGGACGTTATGATACCTTTTGGTCAGCTGCTTTTGGACCTGGAGGCATCCAGGGTGGGGTATGTATGACTATTGCGGACTCATTGCAGTAGGCCATTGTGGGCAGAGGGATTATTGTGCCAGGCAGGGCTCTGTGGATTACTATGCATCTTCAAGGTGGCCTTGTGGGCTTCCTGAACATCTATGCGCCCAATGTGGCGAGTGCTCGTGCAGAGTTTTGGTCACAGATTGTTGAGTCTTTGCCACAGTTTGACCATTGGTGTGTAGGAGGGGACTTCAATATGTTGGAGGACCCTTCTGACAGGATCGAAGGCAGCCATGCTACTGTGCATGGAGTCGAGTTAGCAGCTTGGGAGAGGTTGTGTATGACTTTGAGGGTCTCGAATGCATGGCAGCATTCTGGCTTTGTGAGGCCTCCAGAGAGTCTTGCCTTCTCTAGATCGGACCGCAGAGTGGGAGGAGTGAATCTATCGCGGATAGATCGCTTCTACACTAGTGATCACTTCAGTACCTTGGGGGGCTCAGTGGGCATCCTGGCAGGGACATCCTCTCGGACCATGCACCAGTGATCCTCACAATGGCAGACAGGCAGAGGAGTGGGAGCACGATGCTTCGCATCCCAGAGCGGGTCTTGTTGGACTCAACACTCATAGAGAGGGTAGAGGCTCTCTGGACAAAGGGCATGGCCAGCCAGGCTCTACCTGCAGACAGAGTGGCCTTAGGCCTAGTTCAGCTTAGCCACTTTTTTCTCCAGGAGTCTCTGGCTCGACGGGCTGCAGCGAGAGAGGAGGAGCAGCGTCTCAGACGAGGCATTGCTTCACTAGAGAGGATGCAGGAGCAGCATCCAGACAGTCTATGGTTCGAGGAGCAGTTACAGCAGGCTCGACAGGAGCTTGCTTGACAGAGGAGAGGCGCCATGAGTTTGCCTTTCACCGACAGGCATCTCAGTGGACTCAGGTGGGTGACAGAGTGACAGGTGCTTTTTTTGAGACAGTGGGACCTCGGCACTCGCATGCCAAGGTCAATCAATTGAGGAGACCCGATGGGTCAGTTGTTTGTGAGCCCGCGGATATATATGTTCCTCCATCGTCAATAAATTGAGGTTTGGTGCATCAAAGGCGTGCTTCAACGTTCAAATCTTCGTTCTTCCACTTGTGCGATACGGATTAGTGAATTCAAGATGACTTGTGTATTTTGAGTTCTATCGTTTGATCTTGCTTTGGAAAGTGTTTTAGTGTGTTTTAATTGTCAATTTTGTATCCATTGTAAGAGGGTATTGTGGTGAGAGGTCTCCCACACCTTAAGACAGTGTGTGTGTTGGCAATGTTTAGCATTCACTAAGCATTGAATGAGTTTTTTGTACAAGCTCTACGATAGCAACCTAACGAACCATCTCCATTTGCAAGTCACAAATAAGGTATTACGCAAGATCCATTCCTCTCTCTCTTCCCTTTTCTCTAGCTCTCTCTAGTCCATTTGTGTGTGTCACGGAGGAGGGCTTGTGTGTGTTTTTTGTGGTGTATCTTCTTGGTTGTGACAAAATTTCTCTTGCGTCCTAGTTCGCATACCATAACTAGGTGGTGCCCTTATCTTGTTTGGGTTTGGCTGTGGGTTTGTTGTTGTGTTGTGCTTGTGGTTGCCCCAGCCCCAATTGAGCAGCACGAGAGCCTTGAGGGGTGTTTAGAGGTCGCCTCTCTTGTTGCCCGCCTCGGACCGCCTCATTGTATGGCTCTACGTTTGTTGCATGGACAGATTATCACTCCTTGCGCTATATCTATGATCAAGGTGATCTCAGAGGTCGGAAGGCTAGATGGGTTGAGCTTATGTAAGAGTTTGACTTTGAGATCTGTTATAGAAAAGGATCCAGCAATCGAGTTCCCGATGCGCTCAGCAGGATTCCTGAGGTCAATGCCCTGTCTATGGCTGAAATCTCGACGGATTTCTATCTCTCTTTCCGAGGGCTATGTCGTTCTGATGGCCATTTTGACAAGATATGGAACGAGGTCGAAGCGGGGCATGACTTGCATACAGGCTTGGGTGGTCTGGAGACCCAAGTGAGTCGTGATGGAAAGACGAGACAGCGACAATATTCCATTAGAGGTGGACTATTGTTCAGAAATGGTAAAGTCTACGTGCCAGAAATCGATGAGGTTCGACAAAGGATTTTGTGCGAATGCCACGATGTTCCTAGCGTTGGGCACTTAGGCATCCAAAGAACTTTTGCTTTGGTCAAGCGATATATCTGTTGGCCAAGGATGCGCTCTTACATAGAGAGCTATGTGAAGAGATGCGCTCAGTGTCAGGTCAATAAGGCAGAGCGCCTTAGAAAAGCTGGCCTGCTACACCCATTGGAAATCCCAGATGCCAAGTGGCAAAGTATTTCCATGGACTTTATCGTTGGTTTGCCAAATACTAGTCGGGGCAATGACGCTATTTGGGTTGTGGTCGATAGACTCACAAAAATGACGAAGTTTATACCAACGAAGTCGACAGTAAAAAGCCATGAGTTGGCGGTTTTATTTGTCGATTAGCTTTATAAGTTGTATGGTGTGCCAGGGGATATCGTCAGTGATTGAGATACTAAGTTCATTGGCCGATTTTGACGAGATGTGTTTTCTCATCTTCAGACGAAGTTGTGTATGTCGTCTTCTGACCATCTTGAGTCTGACGGACAAACTGAGAGGATGAATGAGACGTTAGAGGACATGTTGAGAGCCTATGTCTCTCACAAGCAATCTGATTGGGAAAGGTATCTTCCACAGTTAGAGTTTGCCTATAATAGTAGCAAGCATTCTGCTACTGGATTTAGCCCGTTCATGCTGATGTATGGATTCGAGCCTAAATCCCCAATTGCTATTGGCTTAGAGAAAGTCAAGGAACGCCAAGATCGTGATTTCTTGTATGACATGCAAGAAATGCTCAAATTGGCTAAGGATAGTATAAGAACGGCTCGTGATCGAGTCACTACTTATGCTAATAAAAAGAGATCTCCAAGGACTCTAGATGTCCGACAATGGGTCTATCTAAAGATACCCAAGGATTCCAAGACTATGCGAATAGGAAAGCATTATAAGCTTTCAGCTAGATATTGTGGTCCGTTCTTGATCACAAAGAAAATTGGCTAGGTTGCCTATAAACTGGCTCTTCCTTTGGATGTTAATGTACATCCAATGTTTATGTCAGCCACCTTAGAGTGAAATTGGGCGAAGCCGACATTGTTGTGCCTATCGAGGAAAATGTATGGCAAGATATGCAAGCTGAGTATATTTAGATCATCGTACCCGTCATTCACGTCAAAAGGCTTATGACGAGTACTTATTTAAATGGAAGGGTCAATCTGAAAGGTTTGCTACTTGGGAACCCGTTAGAGCTTTAAAGGCTCAATATCCCCACTTCATTGATGAGGACATCAATGGTTCTTAAGGGGGAAAGTATGTTATGTCCCGCTCACAGGAGAGGGGATCTAGCCTAGATGCCGTTGGGATGGGTGTCCAGTGTCCGGGCGGACGTAGTGTGAATACGGCCAATGTGCTCGGCCATTATTATAAAAGGGAGGCCAAGGCCTCATTTGCAGTTATCAACCCCCACTGGCAGAGTGCCAGTGGTTAGCCAGCGAGGCTAGGAGTGCGCGAGGTCACCTCGAGGAGGTGAGGCCGGGTGGTATGGGACGCCCGGTCTTACAGGTGCACGCCTACGTCCTCGGGCGCTGGCGCTGGCCCCAGCCCGGGGGAGCTGCCGGATGGTGGCTATGGTCGGGTGGTTTGTTCGACGCGTATCTGTAGGCGGTCTGTGTAGCCGGGAGACCCATCTCCTCTTTTGTTTCAATGTTCCATGAGATGATCCTCATGGGGAGCGAGAGAGAACTGATGCTGTAGCAGCAACTAACCGTGCTATCTTCGAGGCAGGCTTGGATGGGGAATAATCCGCATCCGAGCGTCCCCGAGATAGGCGTGAGTGAAAAGAGTGTCTAGCCCAAGCCCAAGTAGAACGAGCCGTGCGCAAAGCAACCGCCTCTATCCAGGAGTCCTCTTTTATGTGTACATATCATGGCGGGCTCTGCGTGTCAGCAAAGAAGTGAACCACAATGTGTCTACATCCTGTTGTGTCTGGAGGTGTCTCAGAAAACTTGGCGTCTGAAGCAAGTCTGTAACCCCTAGGTCTCCCATGTGATGAGAGAACTCTAGGGACTGTGTCTGCAGCCACTCCAACACTGAGTCTAGAGTCTACACAGCCTGATCCCTGCCGCATAGGGGAAAGAGAAGCCAACCGCCAAGTCCAAGGCTTCTATCCCCCTAGCTGCAAGGAACGATACATGAACTCTGAAGTAGGCTGCCTCAAGGTCTGGTGAGGGGTCGCCGAGAAACCGTGTAAGGTCGCAGGCATAGAAATCCCAACAACGATGAATGTCGAAGGTCGTCAGACCACGAGGTACTGCTGCAAAGGGGGACGTCTGCACCAGAAGAGGGGGTTGCATGAAAGGCTGTCCCTCTCTTGCTAAGCGACTCGTGGCAAAAGCGTTGCCAAGAGATCTCCTAGCAGCCAAGGAAGACCCTGCCCCTTGGGACAGCTGCGGGGATAGAGATGGAGGAGAAGCGGGAGCAGGGGGGCTCGAGGGAGAAGGGGGAGCGGCATAGGGAGGGCAAGATGGAGAGGCAGAGGGAGAAGGTGGAAGGGGGACAGAAGAGGAGGGGAACTTGGGGGAAGGAGGGGTTGTCGAGGATGAGGCTGGAGCAGGGACCTTGTCGTGCAGAAGAGGGTCGAAATGGTTCCCTATGGGAACCCACTGCTGCTGTGCAGGAGTCTAGGGACCACTCTGAGTGCCAGGCTGGCACGGTGGCCCCTGCCGACGTCGCCCACAAACCTGTTGCCAACCCTCCTTCGCTTGAGTCCCAGGCTTGGAGAATGGCTTTGCCTGCGTACTCTGCGACTTTGTCTGTTGCTGCTGGCCAGCCCTTGAGGGCTAGGGTTGGGCCTGTGGTGCAGGTCGATGTCTCCTCCGTGGACAGGCCTTCGTAAGATGGCCCATCTGTCGACAAATGAAACACTGATTCGGGAGGCCCGAATACTCCACGCTCTGTCGGAACCAACCCCCACTCACCCAAGGAAGTAGGATGACCTTTGGGATAGTGTGGGTGCCCTTAACCAGAACACGTATTGAGGGGATGCCGGCCGCCTTGGCAGCTATTAAGGCTGCCGTGCGAGGTGTCGCCAGGATAGTCCCAATCTCTGAGCCTATCCTGGACAAAAATGGCAGGTACTTCCTCCTCAAACCAGGAAAGCCGACAGAGATTGGAAGGTCTGCCTCCTCTACGAGAACATCTGTAGCTAGATCAAAACCATGCCTCCATTGTCGAAAGTGGGCTCGAACTGCTCGGATGGCCAAGGGGCTCATCGCGATGACCTTGGATGCTATTTCAGAAGTCTCGAACTCTATCTGGTAGTAGCCGTATCCGAGGAACTGAACATCCAAGATCTTGCCCACCTCTGCGAGAAGGCGGGCCTGGAGAAGATCACGCAGCTCTCCTCTGCTGGGTCGGGTGGCGAGAATCTTGCAGATGACTGAAGTCACCTAAAGACGTTTCGCCTCTACGGCTAGGCTCGCTTGCTCCATCGGTGAGAGAGCAAGTCAAATGGTGGGCTCAGCGGGGTCGGGCAAGGGACTTCATTGGAGTCCCTTTGTGGCGGAGCTTGAGCCTCCATGTGTGTCTGCTGCTGTTAAGAAAGGGCGAAGAGGCGTCGGCGAACGGAGACCTCCTGCTGGACCAAGCACGTCGAAGGTGCTGTTGAGACCATCTAAGCAGGATTGAAGAGGGCGAGGAGATGGACTAGGGGCAATGTGCAGGTGGACGGGGCAGCGGGCAGACAGGTTGGCAGGGCAGGCGGGTGGGCAGCGGGCAAGGGGCAAGGCAGGGCGGCGGGTGGGGGCAGACAGCGGACAGGGAGGCGGGGTTAGTAGGTAGGGGCAGGGGGCGCTGTCAGAAACTGCTGACGTGTCAAAGCCTAAAGAATAGAGCCAACTTGCAGATGTCGGCCGAGGGGCCTAAACCCTAAGAAGAACAAGTAACAGAAGAAGTGCTACCAATTTATGGGGACCCCGTCCAATGGGGCCCCAGTGACATAAAGGGAAGCAAGGCTCGCACACATGCAAAAACTGATGACGTGGTAGATTTTCGAAAATTGCGCTGATATGATGACGTGGCAGGGTGTACGGATTTCCGCGTTTTGAGCTGGTTGATGATGTGGCAGGCTGTACGGACTTCCGTATATTGCGCTGACAGCTTTTTGGCTTTGCTTTTGGACCAGATGCTTTTGAGTTTGAAGGCTTTTCACTGTAATTGCTTTTTAGACCAAGGGCCTTTAAATATGAGGTTAGGGCTCATTCTCTAGCATGCTTCCTGGCGAAGGTGCAGGGTTTGGAGTACCGGCTTGTATTGTGTTGATGCAATATAAAGAAATACCGAAAGGGGCGCCAAGGTTTGGGGCCAATACTCTCTGGGATGGAATTCCGCCATTCCGCGTCATGTGTTGTCTCTCTCTCTTTCAGTTCAGTTGTTATTTGAAGTGCTTAAAGTTGTTCAAGTCTATTCTTTTCTATTGGGACGTGGTGCGTGTCTTGTGACAGTGGTATCAAAGCATCAAGCGTGTGTTTTTCTGAAAGCATACTAGTCCTACAAAAGAGCAGACAAAGCTAGTGGAATTTTTATTTGAGGTATCTTCGCCCTCCAACCGGGACTTATTAGCCACTCCCACCCTTACTTCATCGTGCATTGGGTGCGCTCTCGTCTTCATCGCTGTGTCTTACAGGGCATAAGCCATAAAGAACCCAAGACTTGGAATTCATGGATTCAGTAGAATATTTGCAGTTTTTGCTCAACGAATTCTACGACATTCTTTCATGGCATCCTCGGCAGAATCTTCAGATGCTGCAAAGTTTTCAACAATTTTTGAACTACATGTTACCCCCTCTGATGCCCTAGGTGGTACCTCCTCCTCTGGCACCAGAAAGTACGAGAGCTTCCAACCGGCAACCTTCTCACCTGTCTGTCCTGATCGGGGGAGTCTTTAGGAATATGGTGCAGCCATCTGACCCTGATCCAGTGCAACCGCCTTTGCCACCGTCATTGCCCCCACCTCCACCACCACTGCTACCAGGCTACAATGGTTGGAACCCATATGGATACCCTTATTATCCATATTTGGGATATGCGTCTTACCAACCCAAAGATTTCAAAGATGGTGGCATGACAGTCAAATTTTTCACCTTTTCTGGGGTGAAAGATCGCAAGAAAGGATTGCAGTTCCTACAGCAATTCGACAACATCTATGCTTTAGGGAACTATACAGAAGAAATCAAGATTTCTCGAGCAGCGGGATTTCTTAAAGATAATGCTATGCAATGGTAGAGTTCAATTGCGACACAACCGCATGCTCCAAGGACCTGGCAAGCTTTCAAGACAGTTTTTGCACGTAGTTACATGAATTCTATGTTTGAAGTCCGGATTTTTGCAGAGTGGGGTAACTTGAAAATGCTTGCCACTGAAACCATGGACGAATATAACCAAAGGTTTCTCAACGTGTACCTTCCGGTGTCCTTCTTTACATCTGTTCCCTTGGAGTCCCAATGCGAGCGATACACCATTGGACTACCATCACCATTGCAGGAATATTGTCTATCCAAGCAAGTCTCTACCATGCAAGAACTTATGGACCATGCCGCGGTCGGCTACTGACTGATGAAGGGAAAGCTAGAGTTTACCACAGAAGAATCTCCGGCCACTAATCACAACTCTTGGCAACAACGAACAAATTCTTGAGAGTCTCGTGAAAATCAACTGCAAAGGCCTCGTTTGACGCCTCAACAACTTACTACAAGAAGGCTGATGCTTTGGATGCTTTCAAACAGGGCATAATCATTCTAAATGTCCCAAACGCACTGATAGACTAGAGGAAGCGACGCCCGCACCAACGGTCGACAGATTCACAACGCCACCTCCTGCTAAGAGAGCTAGACCCGCTATTGGACTAGTTCCTGATATTTATGGCATACGCCTTGAGAGTACAAATGAATTGTGTCGAGCATATAGGAAAGTCAATGGCTTCAAAGCCCTTATTTTCTTTGACCCCGGAGCTATAAAGAACTTCATCCATCGAAAATTCTTAAAGCAGATGCACTTTGATTATGATGCAGAGGGTGGAGAAATTGAAGCTGAGCTAGCCACAGGGCAAACTCAGAAAGTAGTACCGCTCATTGGTGCTCTTCCAGTGACTATTCAAGATTGTCATGGAAAAGCTGATTTCCACATCATGAAGTTGGGCAATTGTGACGTTCTATTAGGCATGCCTTGGCATGACAAGAATGATGCGACTCTCCAGGTCCGGAAGCGAACCATCACTGTGATACAGAAGGGCAAGCCAGTCGTCTTCAAGTTTGGTTGTCCGAACAAAACCCTGAATGAACTCTCTAGTTGTTTTATAGTTAGATACTTTTGAACTTTGTTTGAGAAAGTATTGTTTGAAACTTTGTTTGAAATGGATGGTATCTGCTTTAAACCTGTCTTGGTGTCGATTTGAAATGTTTGACTCTAGTTTTAATACTGGTTTCATTGATTGGTGATTTTACTCCCGAGTAGAGAAGTGAGAAATACTGTTTTGGTATTGTTTGAACCTTGGAACGACGCAAGCGGATGCTTGGGGAGCGTTCCGTTGTATGCTAGAAAACCTCCGAACGACGCAGGCCGATGCCTGGGGAGCGTTTGGTTGTATGCTTGTAAAATAATTGTTGTTGTGACTCTCGGCCCGGACCTGGATGGTTATGCGGGAGGAGTATCAAGAAGTCTGAGCAGTGGTTACTCTCAGCACCTCCAAATGACGCAGGCTGCAGTATGGGGGGCGTTTGGTTGTATAAGGCCTCTATATCTCCCGGCCCCGACCTTTTTAGGTTATGCGGGAGGAGTGA
The DNA here is from genome assembly GCF_014529385.1 of Adiantum capillus-veneris. Lineage (NCBI taxonomy): Eukaryota > Viridiplantae > Streptophyta > Polypodiopsida > Polypodiales > Pteridaceae > Adiantum > Adiantum capillus-veneris. The sequence goes on from NC_140944.1 coordinate 81,136,110, forward strand.
TGAGGGAGTCGTTGAATATCTCCCAGCCCAGACCTTGTTAGGTTATGTGGGAGGAGTGTTCATTGGTGGCTTTATGTTTCTATGTCTTGCAACATGCATATGTGAGCATTTGTGTTACATTGTGATGTGCCAATTACTGAATATTCCTAATTGGATGAGATTGCTTGGGTATGTAATTTCAGTGCATCAAGACACCCGTGGAAGATCAGTACGGTATGGGTGTGATGGCTAATTTTACTACGCCGGAATATCAAGAGTTCCAATCGTGGACGAAGGGAGAAGCTAACTCCTTAATAAAAAGAGCAAGCTGATTGTCCCTCGGAAATTTTTGAGCTAACTTGAGTTGTTTTGCAGATATGCTGTAATCACAGACGATTACTCTCTTTCAAGAAGGGGAGATGTCACAAACTGCTGACGTGTCAAAGCCTAAAGAATGGAGCCAACTTGCAGATGTCGACCGAGGGGCCTAAACCCTAAGAAGTACAAGTAATAGAAGAAGTCCTACCAACTTATGGGGACCCCGTCTGATGGGGCCCCAGTGACATAAAGGGATTTAAAAAAAAGCAAGGCGTGCACATACGCAAAAACTGATGACATGGTAGATTTCTGAAAATTGCGCTGACATGATGACGTGGCAGGCTGTACGGATTTCCGCATTTTGCGTTGGCTGATGATGTGGCAGGCTGTACGGATTTTCGTAAATTGCACGGACAGATTTTTGGCTTTGCTTTTGGAACGGATGCTTTTGAGTTTGAAGGCTTTTCACTGTAATTGCTTTTTAGGCCAAGGGCCTTTAAATATGAGGTTAGGGCTCATTCTCTGGCATGCTTCCTGGCAAAGGTACAGAGTTTGGAGTACCGGCTTGTACTATGTTGATGCAATATAAAAAATACCGAAAGGGGCGCCAAGGTTTGGGGCCAATACTCTCTGGGGTGGAATTCCGCCACTCCGTGTTGCCTGTTGTCTCTCTCTTTCTTTCAGTTCAGTTGTTATTTGAAGTGCTTAAAGTTGTTTAAGTCTGTTCTTTTCTATTGGCACGTGGTGCCCATCTTGTGACAAGCGCGATGGCAAGCAAGGGGCAAGGGAGCGCGATGGTGAGTAGGGGGCGAGGGGGGAGAACAACAGCAACGAGCGCTTCACCAACGGTATTGCGGGTAACTTTACCTTTCATCTATAAAGCCAGAGACTTGTTCACAATTCACACTTGATTCGACATGGCCCGATAGAGTTTCGTGCCTAGAGATATTGGCCCCAAAGACTGGCGCCCCTTTTGGTTTTCTCTTTGTATTAATCCGTGTTCAAAGTACAAGAGAGTGGGAGGGTTCTCACTCTCAGACTCTGCATCCAGATGCTCTGAGAAGTGAGGGCCCTGCCCACTAATTTATAGGTTACAAGGGATGCCAAAAAACAGAGCCCCAAAAGTAGGTAATCAAAAGCTTCTACAAAAATAAAGCAACTAGCCCAAAAGTTGCCATAAAAAGCTGTCAGTGCATTTTGCGGAATCTGTCCGTACAGTCAGCGTAAAACGCGGAGATCTGTACAGCCAGCGTGAATTGCAGAAGTCCGTACGCCAGCCACGTGAGCAATATTCAGCGCTTGCTTTTTTAAAAAAATTCTTGTGTCCCCAAGGGTCCCCTCATCACTTAGCCATAAGTTATACAACTTAGGGAAATGCCACGTCACCAGTTTGTGACAGAGTACTAGATCCGAGCTAAACCCTTAAACACTTCAATTGCACCTGACACTTTGTGTTTGCGCAGCTTTAGCAAAAACAACCCGAGGAATCTCTCGTCTTGATATCTCATGACTCTAGCCAACGGTCAAAAGCCTTCTCTGAATAGACAATGAAAGCGGCCTCGTATCTCATAGTATACCAGACAATGACAAATGTGATGCAACTCTATCTCTGGCTCTATATGACACAACTGGCATATCTTGGCCTTTGTTGGTACTCTCCTAAATCTGCCAGTCTCAATCTCTAGCTGATGCGATGATGTGCGCATCTGACCAATAGCACATCGTATCCCAGACGATAAATGAGTGTCCATATAGGCCGATCTGATCACATATTCATCCTCTGTTAGTTGGAGAATATGCTCTCTATAGAAAGCCATCTTCGTGCCCAATTCCTGTATCGGTTGTATCTAAGTGCTCCTGGTATCTAGCTGAATCAAATCCTGACGTATGAGTCTAGTGATCTCTGTCCATGTGAGAGATAGGGAGGGTGCATCCAAGGAGTATTGAAATGGAGGCAGTCTATCCATGCTGAAGCCATGTGACTGAAACCAAGATGTCATTTGCCCATACCAGCATGCTGTGTCCCCTTGTAGCGCTAGCTGTCGGGATGACTCAAGGGCTAGCCGAGCATATCTGTCTGTGGGGAGGTCCCATAAATTATACATGAAGGATATTGATCTAGTAAGGGCCTCGATCACAAGAGGGGGGCCAACTAGCTCGGCTCGAATAATCTCACGTGGCACTAAGGCCTTAGCCCAAATCATCCGAGAGATCATAGAGACTAGAGGCCTCTCCATACATCTTCATCCATCAGTGCTACCAGATCTGCCATGGTGGTCCATTGAGGGTCCCCAAATCTGAACCGCGTAAAGCATAGCTGAAGCCACAGCTTTGTTCGAGGTTCCTAAAACTGAACCTGTGAACACATCTTCTCCAATCCTCCTAAGGCTGCATAAGCTCTTGTCAATCTAGTCTCTGCTGCTCTCCTTGATGACCACTGAAGACTACCCCAAGATAGGTGTATGCATCTATACTCCACTGTCTCCTGGCCATTTGTAAACATGGGTGCTGACTCTGACCCACTGTGGTGTGGTGTTAAACACCATAACCTTGGTTTTTCCCAGGTTAATAACAATCGACTATTGTGGGCAAATGTGTACAAAGCATGTAAATGATGTTGCATCTCCTCTGGGGAGTCAGAAATCAACACAATATTATCAGCATATAACAAATATCGTGCTACCCGTACACCCTCTCTCTGTGCCCATCTACTCAACTGCTGCTCAAGGATGGTTGCTTACAACCGTGCCAATGTGTGTCCAATCATGATAGTGCGGTAGTTCCCAGGCTCCATAGGGTCCCTCGACTTGAAGATAGGTACGACAGTAGACAAACTCCAAGTATCAAGTAGGCCCTCGCACATGGCACGGTTGAACATCACTGCTAGAAGCTTTGCAAGCAGATGTCTTGCATGTATAAAATGCTCTGCTACTAGGCCATTTTGATCATATGCTCTCCTCGTCCTCATCTAGTCAATGGCTTTCTTTACCATCTCGGCAGTAAAGAAAGCACATGTGTGAGGGCATGGCTTTGACGGATCTAAAACAGGTGGCTGCCCTGAGACAGTGTAGAGAGATGATGCATACCGAACCCATGCCTCCGTAGAAGTGATGAGTGGTGGGGGAGAGTGCCCATGGAAGAGTCGCCATGCCTCGCCTGAATCTTGGCTCAATAACAATTGGTATAAATCTGGCTCTAGTCGAGCTAGAAACGCCCTCTTCTTCCGTCGTACCAAACTCCGAGAAGCAATCCGTGACTGCATGTGAGTGATGACTTCTAGAAGTACCTCTCTCTGACGTCGGGCTCTAGTCTCTTTGCACTCCTCATCATACTAGCTATTCTGGGGTATGCTCCCAGCACGTTGTCGATGCCCAGGCTCAGTGTGTGGGTATGCCTCTGTTGTTGCATCCTGAGTGTCTCTATCAGTATATAAGTGAGCTCCTTTAGAGGTCTCCCGGGATCCTTTGTGCATAAGTGTCTGTAGATACCACCTATGTAGACAGTATCAGTGTCTGAAGTAAAAGTGTATCGGGTATGCATAGATGTCTGTGTCAGCGAGCTGTGCTGAACTGGAATAAGACGGTGAACGTGAGGAGGGCATGATCTACTGCTATCCCGATAGGCCTCATCCCGACTGTAAAGTCCTGAATAGAGGGTATGAAATCGGGCTGAGCCGAAACATAATCCACTGTGCTAGCCCCATGTCTATGAGAAAACAAGTGAACTCACTCGACGCTTGAAATCTTTGGAGGCCATTCAAGATGGCCAGTCCATGTGCAATCCTCATATCTGTCAGATATCCCCCATATCCAGTGTGCTTCTCATCCTGTGAACACTTGGCTAATCCCATATCATTGACATCCGATTCTCTCAACATCTCCTCTGAGGTATCGTAGAAAGCTGTCTGAGATTGCCTGTCCTGGCATTAAAGTCTTCACACACACACACACACACACACACACACACACACACACACAGAGAGAGAGAGAGAGAGAGAGAGAGAGAGAGAGAGAGAGAGAGAGACCAACTTCTTCTAGAAGCTGAAACAAAATAGCGTGCATGTGTGTCCTTTGGGTTAGGTGTAACAGACTTGGACACTCCAAGTCAAGAATCAATTGCGACAACACCAAATAACCACTTCAAAACAATTCACAGATCAGAATAGATTTGCATTGGCCCAGCGGAGTTCTGTGCCTAGAGATATTGGCCCCAAAGATTGGCGCCCCTTTCGGTATTTCTTTATGTATTAAATCAATGTCAAAGTACAAAGAGCGGTTAGGGTTTCACTCTCAGACTCTGCGTCCAGATGCTCTGCACAGTGAGCCCTAAACCATTTACTTAAAGGTTACAAGGGATGCCCAAAAGCAGAGGCCCAAAAGCTCTCAAAAATAAAAGCAAAATTCTCTCTCTCTCTCTCTCTCTCTCTCTCTCTCTCAAGAGAGTAAAAATTAAAGCAATCCATTTTTCTCTCTCTTGGCCCAACGTAGAGAAAAGCAGCATAATTTGCGTCGCTTGCTGGCCTGGAAAGCAGCACAATTTCCGGAAAGGTCCATATTGTTGGCACGTGGCATTTGTCGCCTGTTTTAGGGTTTCCAGCCACTTTAGGGTTTCAGCCAGCAGGTAGGGTTAGGGTTTCCAGAAATTAGGGTTTCTGCTGCCAGTAGCCACGTCATCACTTTGTGACATACCCCCCTCTTGAAAGCATTGTAATCGACCACGATTACGCAATGACAGGGGTGTTCAGGGCACGCGAGTGATAGGAATCCCTTGGTACCCTCTCTCTCTCTCTCTCTCTCTCTCTCTCTCTCTCTCAAGAGAGTAAAAATTAAAGCAATCCATTTCTCTCTCTCTTGGCCCAACGTAGAGAAAAGCAACATAATTTGCGTCGCTTGCTGGCCTGGAAAGCAGCACAATTTCCGGAAAGGTCCGTATTGCTGCCACGTGGCATTTGCCGCCTGTTTTAGGGTTTCCAGCCACTTTAGGGTTTCAGCCAGCAGGTAGGGTTAGGGTTTCCAGAAATTAGGGTTTCTGCTGCCAGTAGCCACGTCATCACTTTGTGACATACCCTCCTCTTGAAAGCATTGTAATCGATCGCGATTACGCAATGACAGGGGTGTTCAGGGCACGCGAGTGATGTTCTACTCAGGAATCCCTTGGTACCACAAGAACTACGTCGTGGTTGACTACCGGACCGAGAAAGCGACTTTGACGAATAAAGGACTCAGAGATTGTACTTGATGAACTTCAGTTTCTTTACTCATTCTTTTGGGAGAGAACTGAACGATGGACAAAGGTTGAATATGTTTTGACCTGAACAAAAGAACGCCAAGATTTTCTTCTCCACACTCATGTCGATTGCTTTTTAGAGGGCCTGAAGATCAGATCATAACCGAACCGGCCACCTTACCGTGTGAGCCGAGTACATAATGAAAAGATTATGAACCAAGTGAAAGACCTCTTCAAAAAAGGTCTTGTCCAGCCTAGTACTTCACCGTATTGCACTCCACTGTTGTTGGATTTCAAGAAAGACGGATCTTGGAGAATGTGCATCGATTATAGAGCTCTCAACAAAATCACCATCAAGAACAGATTTCCGATTCCTAGGATCGATGATATACTCTACAGGTTACAGGAATCCTCTTGCTTTAGCAGGATTGACCTGAAGAGTGGATATCATCAGATCCGAATCGCGTCGGGAGACGTCCACAAGACAGCCTTTTGGACCACTTTTGGGTTATTTGAGTTTTTGGTTATGCATTTTGGCTTAACCAATGCTCCTGCGACATTTAAGCGGATGATGGATAGGATTTTTCGAGAGTACAGGCTATTTGTTGGCACTTTCTTTGATGATATCATTGTTTTCTCCAAGAATGAGGCAGAACACAGAGATCATCTGCTTCAAAGATACACTTTTTGGGACACATTGTCTCAGCAGCAGGAGTGCAAATGGATCCGGCCAAAATAGACGCTATCCGTGATTGGCCTGATTTGAAGAATGTCCATGAAGTCGGAAACTTCTTGGGATTGTGTTCGTACTACAGACGGTTCATTCGAAAGTTTGCAGAGGTTGCTTCCCCTTTGCATATCTTGACACCGAAAGGAGTCCCTTTCTCGTGGGGACCCACAAAGGTGACTGCCTTTCAGACATTGAAAGAGAAATTGACTACAGGACCAGTTTTGACTTTGCCGGACTTGCAGAAGTCATTTGAAGTATATTCTGATGCTTGTGGTCGTAGTCTGGGTGCGGTCTTAATTCAAGAAGGCCATGTCATTGCTTACGAGAGCCGATTGTTCTCTAGGCCGGAGATGACAGCATAGATTTATGAGAAGAGATTTTAGCGGTTATCCATGCTCTTACTCAGTGGCGGCATTACCTACTCGGAGTAGATTTTACTGTCTTTACAGACCATCAGAGTTTGTGCTACTTCTTGTCACAGTTTCACTTTCAGATTGTCCATGTGCAGGGATAGAAGAATGTGGTGGCAGATGCTTTGTTTCGGAAGCCGTTGGTTCTGGCTATTCCGCCATACATCATAGGAGCTTCGAGGACACCGTCGACCAGTATGCCACAGATACAGATTTTGCAGATATTTTCACACGGATACAGGATGGGGAGACACTAGCAGGATACTCCATTCGGGAAGGCTACTTGATGAGAAAAACCATGTTGTGCGTTACACAGCCGTTGAGGGAAAATATTATGACTGAATGCCACTGTCCACCTTTTACGGGTCACCGCAGCATTGCTACCACCATGAGAGGGGTTGAGAGATACTTCTTTTGGCCGAGACTCAAAAAAGATGTGGAAGAGTTTGTGCACAGTTTCTTAGTATGCCAGAAGGTAAAGTTTGACAGGCACAAGGCCCAGGGATTGTTACAGCCTTTACCCATACCCACCCGCCCCTGGGAAAGTATTGCAATGGATTTCATTTTTGATCTCCCGAGAACACAGAATGATTGCGATGATTTTCCGATTACATGGCATGCTTGAGACGATTGTCTCCGACAGAGACCCCAGATTTACGAGTTTGTTTTGGAAGGCAATTTGGGAGAACATTGGCACGCGGTTGCAGTTCTTATCATTGTTCCACTTGCAAACTGATAGGCAATCTGAGATTGCCAATTCAGTGGTTTTAGATTTATTGAAGTCTTGTATCTCGGATCACAAGACTCAATGGGAAAAGTTTCTACCTTTGGTGGAATTTTCCTACAATAACACGATATACTCTTCGACAGGGAAGGTGCCATTTGAGATTGTTGAAGGTGCTAACGAAGGTTCCACCCTTCCTAAGCACAAAAGATAAGATTTTTGAAGCGGATGAATATACGCGAGATTTGGATACGGCTTTTGCCAAGGTTCGCGAAACTTTGTAGAAGTCTCAAGAACGACAGAAAAAGGCAGCGGATTGCCATTGTCGCGACTTGAAATTGAAGGAGGATGATTGGGTGCTCTTATGTTTTGAGAAGGCACGCCTAAGAAAGAAAAAGGGAAAGGAGAGGCTTTTTCCAAAGCTTAGTATGCAATACTATGGACCTTTCCAGATCATCGAAAAGATAAATGATATCTCCTTCCGATTGAAACTGCCAGATACTTGGAGGATTCACAATGCATTTCATGTGAGTCGCTTGAAACCTTTTAAACGTGATGTGCCTGATGATGGGGAGCGTGATGAGCAACCCGAAGTGGAAGAAACGAGGAGACCCTTATTCCTGAACAGATTTTGGCACATAAGGATACGAAGACTAAAGGTAAAGTCCGAAGGCGGTTCTTGGTTAAGTTCAAGAACTATCCTACATTGGATGCGAAGTGGATGGAGGAGGACCTAGCAGATACTCCTCAGACGCGAAACTTTACCTCGATGCTTTTGGTTTAGCATAGTCTACTCCAAACGGAACCCAGAAATTCAGCTTGGCCGGAGATCTGGTGCAGTGGGATGCACAAGAGGGGAGTCACTCCGCTCCTTTATCGACAGATGCCTTGATTTTGATACTAAAGTCATTGATGTCTCTTTGAGCTTCAGGGATACTGAGAGCTGACAGTATTCTGCTGGATGATTTTATGAAATGGAATTCCTGATTATGATACTGATTTGTTCTTGACTTCTTTTAAGTGCAGGAATTGATAGACGAAATGACTGCAGCATTTTTGGTATGATTGGTCTCGAATAGACATGGTTGCAATAGGGGTTAGTCAATCAAACATCGATGAGGTCCCGATTGGACCTAGATGCGATTGCTAGCTACATTGCCGATAAATCATGGTCTAAGATCCGAATGAATGTTGAATGTCATGTGATGTCCTGAGATGTCCGGTGATGTCGTGTGATGTGACTGTCGATTTGGTACATGTGCTAGATGTGTGTTCCTAGTACGTAGGTACTAACAATCACCACTCTAGCACTAAATGGCATGTATGTGTCGATGTATCATGTCCGCTCGGTGAAGCCAACCTCTAGAATGGTCATGAAGTACTCTCTATACTCCAGCATGCTCGAGGGAGAGAAATAAGGTTATCTGGTCCACTCTTCGGGTCATGTTTCTCTTGAAGCCGCGTCTACTACTAGGGATTTGCCTGTTTGCTTGGGATGCCGATGTCTGTTCACTTGGCTGCTACACACCAGGGTCCAGATGGTGGGGCTGAAAAAAATGGTTGCCCTTATACCTGGAAAATGCAATGGGAAGGGCTGCAAAAGGTGTCAGCTCTGGGAGCCCTTAGCTGGTCTGCATGAGGGCTCCAGAAACACAGCCTTTCGCTGAATTGCAGTCCATTCGTGACAGGATGGCATCAAGTAGGATCACCCAAAGAAGAGGAAGAATTGGCTGAATGCTGTCCAAGAAGGCCAAGGCAGAGAGGGCGCTAGGAAGAGGGCTACTTGGCTTCTCCTTTTCTCTTCATCTAGTGCAATTGGCGGCGGCCAAAGGTCATTCAAATATAAAATATATTGGGTTTACCAATAACTAAAATAATAGGTCTTGTCTCAACTTATTGAAATTCTCCTCATAAATTGTGCCAAGTGGCCACCATAAGTACCTACAAAGGCACACTGGGTGATACGTGCGCATGCTCGCACACATAATGCTCCACGATTTTGGCTCGTATGTGATTGCAAACCACACAACTACTAGCCCTAGGCTGCTTACGAATGCTGTCGATTGCCAGAGTGTGCCTTATACAATTCATTATGCAAAGATGGTAATGCAAGAGTTCGGGGTAGTCTCATGGATGTGTCCAGACATGGAGGTTCTGCAAATAGACTCACAAAGATGTCGGTAGGATATCCCCAAGGCTCTCTGAGTCTGGGGGTTGGCTCTAGGTTGTAGTGGCATGTCCTCGTGGCACATTGAGCCCATCAACCACACCTCTAGGTGTATGCACAATATTATCTAAACTTAAGAAAACCAAGTGTTCCTTATTTTACAGTATCGTCATTGTCTTCATGATGATGATGTCGAATTTTCTACCTTGTTTGACATGGTGAAGGTTATTGTTATCTTAGATGTTTGGGAGAAGTTTAGGAAGGACTTTGGCAGCCAGCTGCCCTGGCCCTCTCTAATGATTCTTATTGTATGAACAGGACGTATTTAGTTTGTAAAAGTTTGTTTTTCAGGTCTTTCTTTCTTGGAAATTACAATTTCAATGTTTGAAGAGCCATTTTGAAGGTTTAAGAGCCTCCCGGAACTGCTGGTCATGACAAATTCATGAAATTTTGCGCCAATAGTAATCTACAATAAATTGATTACTATTTTATCAGAGTTTTGAAGCAAAATGATCGAAAGATAAGAAGTGCCGCATGCCACATCGAAAATTCACGCAAATGATGCATGTACATGGTCAAACATGTTTGCTTATGCTGTCTTTTCACACCACAGCCATTCCCTTTGCTTTGCACCTACGCCATCAACTTTCTACACTATGTTAAATCCAAGACCTACACCATGGCCTGCCTCTTTTGAGCTCCTATACGGGTATTTCTGCAATGGGTATTGTAAGGTGAAAGGTCCTTCACCTGCCAGCAAGATACACCAGTCTACAAAATGGATTAAATCACTTATCTCAAGGTGTGGTTCTCGTCATTGTTAATTGTGATTTTTTCTCTGACTCCTAAGCAGAAGTCCTTAAAAACGAGCACTTTCAAAAGGTTATTTGGTAGAGGGGCCATGATTGCTTGTTTTTGAGATACGATGCACCATTTGGCCTCTGATTTGATGGAGAAGAGGAACTCAGAAGAGGGCCTTGTGGTACACAAAATGGACAGAAGGATGGAGAGTTTTAATTTCATATTGAACAAAAATGAGGGCCAGCACAGGTAAAAGGAAGAGACGAGTACGGGTAAGGCTTCAATTCTAGCGAGAGGATACAGGATTGCAATACATTTGCATGACTCCCCTGCTACCCACACTCATGTGGTATATAGCAGGACCTCGCTGTGTGGAGGGGGGGTTGGTTTGGGGTGAATAAGAACAGGAAAATGGAACAACCTTTCTATCACCCAAGTGTGATGGATTGGTGATTCCAGTTCCTTCTTGAATGACATGTCCGACTCGTCGGATTGATCTTGAAGATCTCTTGAGATTGTTTCATATAACTTCTTCGTATGTGTTTGACTTCATCATTCCATCAGTTTCTGCACAAAGGAGCAAAGGGGATGTGGGGAGTAGTGGTGCAGCAATTGGTCTGCTCTCTCAAGGTTTTGCGATTATGGTCGCTGGGTCTTTGTCACTCATTTGTGGCAGATTACTTTCATGGGTGCATGTGCCATCAGATGGTAGCTTGTTGTACTGAATGGTCTCCAGTAATGTGATATTTGCAAGAATATTGCAATTGGCATCAAACAAATAATGATCCAACCAGAGGTTTCGCTTTAAGGCATATTTTGTGATTCTTTTGTGATGCATTTCCATCTATAGTGCGAAAACAATAGTCAATGTGGAGCTCACTTATGGGTTCTTCTCATTTTTTTGGTTTTAGATTGAAATGCATAATTGGCATAATTTTTAAAACCGAGAGTACATCTTCCTCTCTTAAATATTTCAAAATAACACAAAAATTATATTCAAAGGTGCCCAATGATACACATGAAAGATGCTAACACTTTTTCGACCTCCTAACTACTGGTAGGCCTCCTATGTAGCGTGCAAGAGTCACTTGAAGGCATCTACCATGTAGATGACATTTTCCTACTCTTAGTAGATATATGTTTCCTGTAATAACTAGATACTTGTTACTCATCACAGAGGGTGTGTTTTGAAACACAACCGCCCACCTACGATATGGGGCATGAAATATATCCACCTTGCCACTACACATAGTCTTCCCAATAGGATGTCAACTAGGTTTTAACTTAAAAGAAGCCTACATTTGATTATCACTCTCTTATTGCTCCCATAAGGGTGAAAAGGCATCAAGTGCTATTTCACATCAATCATCTTCCATATAAAAATGCGAGACGTATAAACAAGAAAAATTGCATAGGAAAATCCCTTAAATATGCAATGCCCTAAATGAAAATACAGTTTGTGATGATTCTTGAGAGTAAAGAGAATCAAGAACTCCTAGTTGAGACAATTCCTCAATCCCTTGATCAAGTTCGCAACTTTTTTCCTCCATCAATCCTCCATCAAGGACTCCCACATATAGCTTCGTAAAGCCCGAGGTTTGATGCTAAGAAAGTAGTAAGACCTATGTGGAGTATGAAATGGGAATGCGACCCCAGGGAACATCACATGCAACTCTTCACCCAACCTCGTTATATATAGGCTTGTAGCTATCTAAATATAGCACCCTTTGATCGCATGTGAGTTTTGGCCCTTGGCATGACATTACTAAATGGATCACAAACATATATGGACAAGCTACAATTTGCCAGTGGCCTATGCAAAACCACCCAACAAAGCAATCATCTCATATCTTTGCAAACCTTGGATATCAAGAAAATTCATGACAAAAATTTGCACGTCATAATTTTGCATTAGCAACAAAAATCTTTGAGTAGGTTATTTAACACTAGTCTTGTAATGGGCCACAAAAGTGGTTGGAGCCACTAAAGGGGCTCATGCCTAGGTTCTAGTATTTGAAGCATAACTTTTGTATATGACATAAAAACTTTTATGGAACTTCTTGAACATGTGAATTCTGGCCCTTGGCCTGACATTACTAAATGGATCACAAACATATATGGACAAATTACAATTTGCGAGTGGCCTATGCAAAACCACCCAACAAAGCAATCATCTCATATCTTTGCAAACCTTGCATATCAAGAAAATTCATATATATACAAAAATTTGCACGTCATAATTTTGCATTAGCAACAAAAATCTTTGAGTCGGTTATTTAACACTAGTCTTGTAATGGGCCACAAAAGTGGTTGGAGCCATTAAAGGGGCTCATGCCTAGATTCTAGTATTTGAAGCATAACTTTTGTATATGACATAAAAACTTTATGGAACTTCTTGAGCATCTTGTTAGGATGTGTCTAGAGAGTCATATTTGAGTTAAAAATGCTAAAATCAAATTTTTACTTTTTTAAAAGGAGTCTCTTTTGGCATTAAATTGTAATTTACTACTTAACTTGGGCGAGTAGTAAATGTTGTCGGTCTTTATGTAAGCTACATAGAAGTGTGATAGGCTCATAACATATCTATTGAGGATTTTTCAAAGAAGTTTGAGTCTGTTCAAAAAAACATTAGTCTATCATTGAGTTAAATTAGTAAAATTATACGCATTTTACCAAATTAGTCCTTAGAGATGGCCGTGCAAAGACAACTTCCACCCTATTTATTTTCTCGAGCAAAAGCAGCTGCCACTTGTCGCACAACTTTTATCAACTCTGCTAATTGAATAAGAGACATTGTTGGCACATATGATAGTATGTTCTTCAAGGACTACCTCTATACAAGTGAACATATCATGATGAGAATTATGTGCTTTGTAGTACCAAAATCAATGTACCATATGTGTGACTATGCGGTGACTACTATGCATGCATCATGAACATGAGAGCCATATTTATAGTGTGCACCAAACAACCATTTTGAATTTAGCACAATTTACCTTTGAAGAAGCATGTGCAATAGCCGCATTTTTTTCCTAGCCTTTGATTGAGGACCTCGTGTGTAATGAAATAAATCATTTTCCTTTCAATAGTTTTTTTTTTTTAATTTTGGCCTTCATCACCAAACTTCTTATACCTATTGTTATTTGAAGAAGAAGTAGTGGTAGGCCTGCCACCCAAAGGAGCATCAGAAGTGGCAACATTGTTTCTCCTCTTTTGAGCAGCCAAAAATGCTTGATCAACAACCTTTTGCTTAGCTCTATTTTTCTTGCAATGAGCCTCTTGTAATAATAAAGAGACGAGCATTAAACTTTATAGCATCAGGTTTCTATTGGGAATACAATGTCCTTATGTTGGTCTCTATTGTCTACTTATAACTAATAGCCATTGGTACACTATCCCATAGTCTAGAAGTTCTTGGTTCCTTTAAAGCACAATTGGACCAAGAGATATCCCCCGGATCTCTTAGAGCTCCTTGAATTGAGTGATAAATATATCGTAGTGTTCTACTGAGTTTTTGGCACTCATTTGCTATCGTGATTCATAGCAACCCATCACATAGCCCACTAGCAAAGCTCACCACATTGTCAAGGATCTTCGGAATTATTTGCAGCATCACAATGTCTAACATAGAGTCATATTTCTCATTATAACATATTCCAAGGAATCCTTACCATAGTGCATTATAGTCTTGACACCACCATAGTATTAGTGCAATGTTGTGCTAGATTGGGGGTGGGTATGTTGCTAGTTAAACTTGTATCGAGCCTTGACACCACCATAGTATTAGTGCCATGTTAGGCTAGATTGGGGGTGGGCATGCTGCTAGATAAGCTTGTATTGAGCATGCTATTCATAAAACTTTTCCTAGAGATCCTTATTTTTTCTATGTTGTTCTTATTTGACTGTTGTGTATTGTTTTCTCTTCTTCCATTTAGATGTCCATTCTTTTTGGGTCATTGGAGTGAGATTTTGTACATATCAATTCAAGAGCGCCTATTCCAAAAAGGACACATCTCCACTCCAGATAGTCTCATTTTGGCATGTTCAATAGGACCTCTCAAGGAAACTATGGAAATACAACTACAAGACTACATGCAAAGATTAACAAGATGATAGAGAATCTCAAGAGCACACAACACATGAAGTAGTACTATTGAGTGTGCCGGTACAAGGATAACGTATGGGATTATATACAAGCTAGGAAAAAAACCTCCTAGTTAGTGAAAAATGTGTTGGAAATACACCCTAGAAGTGGCCACTATAGGCCGCTTCTTGCTGCTTAATTAAGATATGCGTGAGCAATCAAGCACGAAACAAAAACCATGACTGCACACTCATGTGTCATAACAACTACCCCAATCTAGGTTTGAAAATTACGTAAGTCTGGCAGCAAGGATCCCCCCTTGGGATAATACAATCCAAGATGTACTTTAACTGCCTTCCGATGTGTAGACTTGTAATGCAGACATAAATGAGTTAGCCAATAGCGCGATAATAGAGTGTGACATCAAAGTAATCTCTAGCATCATCAAGAATAATCTTTAAACTTGTCTCCATAGAAGGGAGCAATAGGCACAAAGAAATGCCCTCATCAACTTGCTTAAACGACATGCCCAAATAAGTATGCAAAATCCCAAAACCTGACATCTCAAAAGAGGTATCCAAATCAGCCTTAAAAATCAACAATATGCTCTCATATGGACTAGTGAGTAGCATGTCATCAACATAGATCACAATGATTAAAAAAATACATCATTTGCACGCTTTGTGTACAAAATTCTCTAAGTTGGTGGAATGTTCCTCAGGAAGATCACTTGCAAAAAATGTAGCTATCACATGAACTCAGAAGAAGTGTATTTTAAGTTCTTGAAACTTATAGACATGCATATTCAAAATGATACAAGATAAGGGGTATTAAAAAGAATTTTTGAACGCACATGATATGCTATTATTACATATAGTGAACCCCTCAAGGAATTTTTCAAAAACCATGTGTAGCCAAGTTAGCATGAATCTTTTCATACAAGATTGCTTCAAACCATACATCACCTTCTTAAGCCTACAAACCTTGTTTTCCTGCCCTTTTTGAACAAAACCACAAGGTTGTCATACATACACTTCCTAATCCAAATCACCATTTAAAAATGTTGTCTTTATGTCCAATTGATATACATTCCAACCATTATGAACTGCAAATGCACAAATGCTACAAATGACAGACGTACGCCAAGTGGGAGAAAGAGTCTAATCAAAATCTATTGAGATGTCAAGCTCAACATGTTCGACTCCAGGATTACTATCACCGACACACCTTGGTCGATTTTGCCATTGATACTACAATTGTACTACATCGACTTTGTCTACCTATCAGAGTGATGACACATTTATCCATTCACCTCACTCAATAGAGGTTGACACTAGGCCGTTGTAATAGCTTCCCTTTATGTTGTTATTTTCCCTCATGTTTTGTAGACCTTTTATCTTGAGTTAGTGAAGAAGAAGAAGAACGGGGCCTCCATGTGTGTGTGTGTGTGTGTGTGCACGCGCGCGAACGTGCACTTACAAGAGCTCAGGCTCTCTCTCCTTCTCTCTCTCTCTCTCTCTCTCTCTCTCTCAACATGGTATCAAAGCCTAGTTGTGTCTGAAGAGCTTGGAGCAGCAAGCAAGAGCAGCAAAGAAGCGGTCTCGGGTTTCTCCACACTCTTTATCTTTGCTTTCTTCCCTCTTCCAAGTGTGCACACACACAAGAAACATGCATAAATTTATGAAAAAAATATTATTTAATTTTCGTTTCTATTTGTAAAATTATTAGATCTAAGTAATGAATATAAATTTTTTAATATTTAATTTAATGTTTGAAACATTGTTTACGTAGAATGGTTTGTTTAATAGTTTTGTTTTGTAATCAATTTTTAATAATTAAGTTACTCTAATTTATGTTATAACTTAATTAAGTTTAATTAGGTTTACTTTAGTAGGTTTTATTGAAGAAAAATTTTACAAAACCAATGTGTTGTATATAGCATAACCCATAGCATACTACAAAGTGCTTGTTTTACAAAAATTTACACTGTCAAAAATCTTGCACAAAAGGATGAAATTGTGTGCACAATACTACTAGTAGTCGAAATGATCTTGAATCAAAATTCTAATGCTCACCCTGCAACGAACGCTCACCAAAAATCACATCAATCAAAGAACACGAGCCAGAGCATTGCTAGAAATGACTCCAATGCCGCTGTCATTGATGATGAATCCCAATTTAATTGCAAGAATGTGCACAAAGATGGAAAAGATGAAGGAGAATCAAAAGAGCAAACAACATAGGAAATTGTATTACTACGTCTGCTAAGACAAAGATAAGGCTTGCATGAGAGCATTTGTAGAAATCTGATATGGTTGCTTCTTTGCCACCTCTTGAAGAACCTGTCAAACATGTTTGTGGGCCCATGCAAAATCCTTCCTTGGGAAATTACCTTTACTTCATGATTTTCATTGATGATTACTCTAGGCATGCATGGGTATATCTGCTTAAAGTGAAGTCCAAAGTATTTATGTGCTCCAAACAATTTCTGGCTATGGTTGAAAATGTCTCGAAATGTATTATGGACACCCTCTGTTCCGATCGAGGGGGGGGAGTATATGTCTCATGAATTTAATGCATTTCTAGCTAGTCGTGGGATAAAACACCAATGTAAAATTCCCTATACACTTCAACAAAATGTTGTTGCTGAGAGGCAAAACAAGTCACTTACGAAAATGGCACGATGTATAGTCAAAAGTCAAGCTTTGCCGCATTCGTTTTGTCTTGATTCCATCATGTGTGCCACTTATGTACTTAACAGGTGTCCTACAAAAGCTTTGCAGTCTATGACTCCATATGAAGTATGGCAGGATAGAAAGCCTTCTATTGAGCACATGCGTGTGCAGCTCAAAAAATTGGATGATAAGACTGACAAATGGATTTTTGTTGGTTATAGTGTTGAAAGCAAAAGCTATAAGATGTATCATCCACAAAAAAAGCGTATCTTGGTCTCACGGGATGGTGTGTTTTTGAAAGATTCTGTTCAACCCTTTTTGTCATGTACCAGAGACAATAATGTAAGCTCACAGGACATTTACGACACTGTTGCCTCTTTTCAAGTGTGGAAGCTCGAATGTAAATTCCAATGAGGCAAATGTACATCCTATGGGGATTTCTAAAAATGTTACATATCAACCTATTACTGATGCAGATGTACATGATGTACTTGATGAGGAAAGAACTGAGAATGAGCAAGCTAGAGGTATGCCTAAATGGTTGGTGCATACTTTGAGTGATAGTAAATTAGATGCACCTTTGTCTAGTCGTACTTATTCAGGTTCTCACCATGCATCTTATGCATCAGGTTGTTATGCTTTCACTGTTTCTAGCTTACATGATGTTGAGGAACCTTTGTCTTTTGATGAAGCACATAATTCAAAAAATTGGATGCCTACCATGCAATCTGAATATGATGCACTTATAGAAAATGACACATGGAATTTATGCGATTTGCCTCCTGGAAAAAAGGCCATTGACACGAAGTGGGTTTACAAGTTGAAACGCAAATCGGATGGTGAGATTGATTGCTATAAGGCTCGACTTGTTGCAAAGGGTTATGCACAACAAAAAGGCATAGATTATGAAGAGACCTTTGCTCCCACTTGTCGTATGACTACTGTGTGTTTTCTATGTGCATTGGCAGCTCATTTTGGTTGGGATGTACATCAGTCAGACATTGTTACTGCTTTCTTGAATGGTGACATATTTGAGGAAGTTTATGTAACGTTGCGCGGTTTTATCTCATTAAAGGGCAAGAAGATAAAGTGTGCAAATGTAAGAAAGCTTTGTATGGGTTGAAGCAATCTCCTCATGCTTGGTATGAGAAGGCTGACACTCATTTGGTCAAACGAGGCTTTCGTAACAGTCCAACCTTGTATGTAAAGCGTGAGGGTGATGTACTTCTCATTGTGGTTCTTTATGTAGATGATTTGCTGATCATTGGACCAAATGAGAGACATATTGCTGAATTTAAGACTGATTTGAATGCTACTTTCAAGATGAAAGATTTGGGGCTGTTGCATCATTACTTGGGTATACAGTTTAAGCAGTGTGATGGTGGTATGGCCTTGTGTCAGACAAGCTACATAGAGACATTGCTATGTAAGTTTGGACTTGAGGATTGCAAACCTATTGCCACTCCCATGGAAACAGGTTTGAAATTGAGTCTTCATGCTATTGGTGATCCTGTCAATGTCACTCTTTACCAAACTATTGATGGATGCCTCACTTATGTATGCAACACAAGGCCGGATATTCAGTTTGCAGTCTCACAGGTCAGCAGACTCATGCATAGCCCAAGGTCTAAGCATTGACAGAATGTCAAGAGGATTTTTCTCTACTTGAGTGGCACTTTATATCTTGGCTTGTTATATCCCAAGCCCCGGGGGATCATTGCCACCAGATTTACATGCTTTTTTGGACTCATATTGGGCTGGTTGTTTTGACACACGAGTGTCCATAAGTGGTTTTTGTTTCATGCCTGGCATCTCATGCATATCATGGTTGAGCAAGATGCAACCTACTGTGGCCACTTCCAGTTGTGAGGGTGAGTACAGGGCAGTCTTCAGAGCTACGGTTGAGTGTGTATAGCCCAAACGCCTTATGACTGATTTGAGTGTTGGACAGGACAATGCGAACACTATCTATACTAATAGCCAGAACGCAATGGCAGTTGCACGGAACCCAATTTTTGATGCTCGCACAAAGCACATTGAGGTGCATTACCACTATGCTAGGGAGAGGATCTCAGTAGGAGAGATCAACTTGGCTTATGTGCCAACACGGGACAACCTTGTAGATCTTTTCACAAAGGCATTGTCTCGTGAGAAGTTTGAATCTTTCCGCAAAGTTTTGGGCTTACTCCCCTTTGTGGACTGATCATGTCCTCAAGGCAGGGCACTTCCCTATACTCTATGTGCCAGCTCTCATTCACCACATCACTCTTAGGGGGGATTTGCTACTATATACATGTGGTAGTGATGTGTGTGAACACACTTAGGACCACAGTGGCCTTTTTTCCCTCACTAGGAGGTTTTTCCCCCCCGTGCATTGGATATACGCCCATCACTCTAGGGCTTCCATTGCACACTAAGTAATACACTCTTTGTTGTGTGCCTTGAGCTTCTTTCATCTTCTCCAAGCTGTGTGTGTTTCCCTGCAACCCTAATTCCAACAAGATCCGTTTAAAACAACCCAAGATATGAAGTACCACTCTCAAGTAGCTAAAGATGCGTTGAAAGGCAAGTGAAAGAGACTCAAGTGTGATGTAATGTTAGACTCCCATTTGATACGATACATGAACTAGTGTATAAACCCTAGCCTATGCTTATATTTGTTTAGGGGGTCGCTATATAGGGGTCCTATATAGCACGTGCATGTAAGAGGTATTTATAAAATTCCCTATTCTACATTCTATAAATGCTCTTAGTTATGTATATTTTTCATAAACTACATAAGATAGATTATCCCTCTTTGTTGAACTCACAAGCTATTTTACATATTTTTGAGTGACCCCGACACCCCCCCGCCACCCACCCACCCACCCACTCAAGAGATATGTTCACTTGCAAGATTGCATATTGAACATTTATCCTTGTAAATACATACGCAAAGCATGCAGCCCCATCAGTCTACTAATCCCGAGGGATCCATTGCAAAATTTGTAAATGTAGTAGGTGAGTTTTCTAGAGGGGTTTTTAAAAATTTCAAGAGTTGAAAATTGGAAATTTTAAAAAAGGTTACAATTTTATGAAGAAAAGTATTATTTTTCCATGGTCATGTGTGTATATAGGAATTTTATAAATACCTTTTGAACGCATGTACTATAGGTAGTTTTGGAAGGTCGGGCTACTAATAGAGATTGACAATAAAGTAGTCTCTAGCATCATGAAGGCCAAGCTTCAAAGCTATCTCCAAAGGAGTAGCAATAGGTTTGTAGTTACCAAGGCCGAACCTACGCAACAATGTCTCAATAGACTTTTTCTGACATAAAGAAATAACTATATCAACTTGCTTAAACTATTTGCCTAAAGAATGATGCAACACCCCAAAGGTGACATTTCAAAAGAGGCATTCAATTGAGGCTTCAAACCAACAATGTGTCCTCATTTGGTCCAATGAGCAATATATCATCAACATACAACGCAATGATAAAAAATATACATTATCCACATGTTTGACATACAAAGTGCTCTGATTTCAAACTATTGGGTAGCCAAGTGTGCATACATCTTTTCTTACCAAGCATGTGGATCTTGCTTCAATCTATATAAAGCCTTCTTAAGCCTACACACCTTGTGTTCCTGGCCTTTTTTAACAAAACCAGAAGATTGCACTACATACACTTCTTCATACAAATTTCCATTCAAAAAACAAGTCTTTATGTCTCAATGATGTACATTTTGGCAATTATGAGATGCAATGGACAAATGCTACAAAAAGTAGTCATACGACACCTATCTCCCCTGAATGACAAGCCCTCCTTCTGATTATCCACCTCACTACGCGATTCCTTTGAATACATGTTAGGAAAATTCGACAGAGGACATATGTATATTTCAGTGCCATCGGCTCTCATTATTGCACATACAGAGCAACATGCACTTGTAGATTTACACATGGATAGATGTAAAGAGCATTTGTGAAGGCTTGGAGAAAATATGCAATGCAAATGTCAAATATTTTTGGTAATTCATCACATTTTGAGAGTGTTGTAATATGCAAATTACACATTACACTACAACGTGATACATTATCAGCCATAAGCAAAATGTCCTTGAAGCACATAAATACTTCTTTGCCTTAAGTGCATACACCCACGCATTCCTAGAATAATCATCAATGTAAGTCACAATGTAAAAATCATTTCCAAAAAAAGGGATGTGCATTGGATCACAAATAGCATCGTATACAATGTGAAATTTGCAAGTAGCTGGCATAGAACCATCCTTTGGAGGCTTAGAACATTGCATTTTGCTCAAAATACAACCTTCATATACATGTTTCAATGGTACCTCTAGAGGGAGCAATGAAGCAACCATTTCAAATTTCTTTGAACGCAACAAACTGTCAAAAGCATATTGACTAAGATGAGCATGCCAAAGTTTTGCATTTAAAATAGTCTTTGAATAAAATAATGTGCATGTTGAATCTTCCACACATTTCTTGTACACATTGAGCTTATACAACCCATGAAACAAAGTACCAAATGAAACAATAGCATCACCAAAACTAAGATCATGCACGATATATCTGTCATCCACAAACTTGGTTACAAGACTAAGTTGTGTAACTGCAAAAAAAAAAAAAAGATTCTACTTGATTCCAAGTACACCCAAAGCATTCAAATTTGTGAGATTTGCATTGGCAGAAGCAGTTGCAGTGGCTACATTTGCCTCTTTCTTCCAAGAATTTTTAGTCTGAAGCTTAGGGTATTTCTTGATGAGATGATAATATGCCTTGCATTAATGACATTTCAACTTCTTCTTGCCTTTATCATGAGAGTTCTCATACCTATTTTGGTTTGTAGAAGCAACAATTGTGGGGGCAGGCATTATGAAATAAATGTAGTCATTTTAGGGCCTTTTAGCTCTAGTGAGAGAATGCTCCTCAACCAATAGGAAGAAGGCTAACATTACAAAGAAAAGGTCTTTTTTCTCATTTTTGAAAATGTCCATGAAAACCATTTTGGTGAAATTGTCACTGTCACCAGGAAAGTAACGCGCTTAATAGTGACATCGTGCACAAGCGTCGAGCCCCTTTTTATGACCCGTTGTTGCTATCCTATAAAGTGAAGTACTTGTATGTGTGCATCGCGCGCAAGCACCAATCACCTTTTTATGAGCTACTCATAATTCAAATTTGAATAGATTGCACTTGATAGAGATTGATAAGTACTATTTAAAACTATGAATGGGTCAGAACCAAGCGAATAGAGACCCATGAGGGATCTCTTGGGCCTCTATTTGCTTGGTTCTTTTGACCTCCTGATGCCCTAGGCTTAAAAAGGCTATATCTTGAGCTAGAGACGTAAGATTTGAGCCTTTTAAGGTGCTATCCTAAGGTTTTTGGACGTTTCAAATGCATCTGTGGTATTCATTTTATATTTTTTGAAAACATCTCTTATGTGTTTTCTCTCATCGCACGTCACATCACTCATTAAGATTCATGACATGGATTTTTGTGCACACACTCAAAAAGCATTTTGTACTAGCATGCATTTAAGTGATCGAGCATACTTTTACGCATGAACTATGAGAAATAAATTTTTTGAAAAATTGCTTTTGTATTTTCTAGAATTACCTCTATCTATGCTGAGTTGGTGTTTCTTACAGGGCCC
This sequence comes from Adiantum capillus-veneris, assembly GCF_014529385.1. Taxonomy (NCBI): domain Eukaryota; kingdom Viridiplantae; phylum Streptophyta; class Polypodiopsida; order Polypodiales; family Pteridaceae; genus Adiantum; species Adiantum capillus-veneris. The sequence goes on from NC_140944.1 coordinate 81,158,887, forward strand.
AAAATTAAGTCCAAATTTCTCATAATACTTGCTATCTGTAGAAGCATTAGAAGTGGCAACACCAACACTCTTCTTTTGCTATGTAGCCACAAATGCCTATCCAATAGCACACTATTTAGTCCTTTTTTTTGGATTGATCCTCTTGAAAAAATATAGAGACAAGACCATTAAACTTCACATCATCAGGTTTAATCTTTGTCGCAAGCCTAAAGATGGAGGTAGAAGTCTAATAAGAATCTAGTAAAGCATCAAGAATTGTCTACACAAGAGTAAGGTCAAGAATGATCTCACCAATCAGAATTAATTTATCATTGAAATATTTAAATACATTTATATTATCCTTCTCGTGCATAACCATGGACTCTAGCTCCTTATGCAAGTAAGCAACTTTTGCTAGATTTGTACCTGTATACAGAGAAGCTAGCTTATCCCATGCCTGTTTTCCTATTCTTGTTGAGAAAATGTGTGGAGTAATAGAGCACTTAACAAAAAGTGCAATGAATACATGATCTTGGGCATCCTTAGCATCCCAACGTGAATGCTGAGTAGAAGGAAAAATAGCTTTAGCACCAAAACTGTTAGAATTTGCACCATTATCCTCAGAACCTGTATTCACAAAATCTGGTCTTACATCATAACCTTGCACAATGTTCCAAATGACCTTTGCAACAAGGACATGTTAATCATGTATGGCCAAAGTGGGTAGTTGTCACCATCTAGTTTGTCCTCAGGGACCATTGTTGTCAACCATGGCCGGTGATTGCACATGATGCAAGAACTCATTGCCAATAAGATCAAGCTTCCTTACTTGGTTTATAGCTTACGTTGATGCAATGAAGAGCATCTCTCCTCTTATGTATCTGCACTTGTTATTTCCCATGAGTATAAGCGGTGTCTCAAATGATGTATGTGTGTGCAATGAGAGGTGATCTCTCAATCCTACACAATCAATCTATGAACTAAAACCAACATAGCATGCATATACATTCATTAATGTGTTTGGATGGGATTCACACTTGCACATACCCATGCTCAAGAGAGTGCAGCACATACAATGTGATATCTTTGCTCTCTTCATGAGCTTGTAGCGAAGTGGAGTTGAGTTGAGCTATTTGTGACATTGTGTGCGCGGACTTTTGTACTCATGTATAGTAGCCGGGTTGTAGAACTCCACAAATTGACATTATTGTTGTTGGCCATATGTGTGTAGCTCTCAGTCATGATACAATGGCTACATAGATTCCAACCTTGGTCACCTATTAAGATGAGATTAGTGAATCAAGATGTAAAGGACAATGGGCTAGCAAATGACATATTCTAACAAATATATCTTTGAAAGATTATTTTGATATGTTTGAAGTTTCTTAACACAATTCAAGCAATCGCAAAAACAATATACGCACTAAATTGATTGGAAAAGTAAAGAATCTACTGAATCTTTTTGTATGTCAAAATCTTTAGCAAGTTCAAAAACTAGACCAACACTTTATAAGTTTCCAACACCTAAGCTGTCACTTTGGTATTGTTGATACTTCACACAATAGTATAGCATACAAGACAAGTGCCTACAAGTTAGCACTCCCATGGCCACAATGCCAACATTGTCTACATTAGTGTTCTTGTTAGTTTGTTTCATCAAATCTCTAGTTTGAGAGTGTCTTCTTATTTTCATGAGCAACAATGGGCTTTATAGCCAAGGAGCCAAAGTCTATTGCCCAACTTTCCTTGCTTGGATATTTCATATGCACAACTTTATAGGCTACGATGAAAATTTAAAAGTACATGTACCACGTGAAGATCAAAATTATAGTTATAAATTAAAATGTGCCCACTTTTCTGTGATGTTAAGTAGTTAGACATATGTAATGTTGGGATAATTGTGTAAACAAGACAATGGGATGGGAAAAGCGTTCATGATGAAATGGAACATACAAATTGACTAGATGAACTCAAAAGTGTTTAAAGTGCATTGTCTTTTATACGATACTTACTGTGGTCTTAGAATTTCATGCATCAAGCAGAAGTTGTTGTTATATGAAGAAGCAGGAACATTCATCACCATTGTCCATAAATGAAGTCTTACAACATTTAAGAAGAAACATAACCCTAAGCCAAAAAAAAATTAGCTTAACACATCAAGATCGAGGCTCTTACTGCATCACTATCTTGTTTCAAAATGTAGTAACCAAGGGCTTTGTCAATTTGAAACAAACTTTTAATGAGACTTCATCACATCCATGTTAAATCAAGAACCAGAGGATTGTTGCTAGGCCTATGGAGATGAGCATTTATCACTCGTGATGACAAAGATTATGTTGATGTTGTGCTCTCTTAGGCTATATGTCCCTTAACTATGCATGCATTTCATGGTTCACAAACAATCATAACATAAGCTAGCCAATTTTTCTAGCAGGTTCTTGTGTGTGATCTTCCCCTATTCATCTGTGGGAAAAATGTCTCAGCTTGGCCTTGAGCCCATTGTTGAATCAAAATAACCGATTGACAAGAGAGGAGAAGGAAACAAACCACTTGAAAATCACAACAGATAGTGTAAACATGAAAAAAAAGCTGTTTATTTTCCATAATTTCCTACGAGGAATTTTTTTTCAGGGGCATGTATGTAGATTTGTGAAAATACAATGGTCGCAAAACAGCACGCCGAATACATAAAATGAAAGCATACGCAAATCACCCAACCACTAGGTGCCACCTGGACTTCTGGCAATATAAACCAAGAGTACCGTGTATAAATGCTATTCTATTTGCTTTACCATGAAGACTATGAGGTGTTTGCTCAAAGAGGAGACACTTAAGACAAAACAAGAGAGAAGTTACATTGCACATGGATGAGATTCCTCATTGTCGACTCACTACATAACAAGAATCTATCGTTAGGAAAAATTGTGGATCATTACTACAAAACTGTCATTAATGACATGTAAATGTTGTGATATGTAACATCATAAATCCCAACACTCTCATTTATGCTTACTACAAAAAATCTTGTGAAAAGAAAACTGCTTTTAGCACACATTCGTCACAATTTCCCCTTTTTTGCATTTTCTCATCAAAGAGAATATCTATCTTGCACAAATATTCAATGAGGTTTGGTACAAGTTTAGCGAGTGGAGACAGCTATGTTGTAAAAAGCAATAACAAAAGCCCTTTGATATACTGAACAATCTCAGAACCACCCAGTTTTGAGATTCCATACACCCTGTCAACGAATGTGATTGGTACCTGAGAAACAACATTAATTGAGACCCAAGGGGTTCAATATATGTAAACCCTCCATATCACATGCATTTAAGGCCTCATTAAAAAACCCGTCTCTCTCTCTCTCTCTCTCTCTCTCTCTCTCTCTATATATATATATATATATATATATATATATATATGTGTGTGTGTGTGTGTGTGTGTGTGTGTGTGTGTGTGTACACACGTACACACACATATATATCACACCCTTTTCTAGTTGATTCTGTGTATGTCCCCTTTGAATATAACCTTCTGTATGTTAAAAATGTATAAAAGATAGCCTTGAGGGCTATAACCCATATTTGTGAGTGAGCCCCTCAAGAACTGAGACAACAGACAGCGATAGTAAATCTACTTGTATATACCTCCTCTATTTTGCAGCCTTTCCGAGAGGCTCGGACAATGAGCTCCATTTGAAATGCATACCCTTTGCTTACGCATGCACTTACAAGCTCCTTAAAGATCCCCTTCTTGTACAAACTGCAAAAATCAGCAACAAGCTGGTCAAAGGGCAACCAACTTTGTGAGAATAGATATGCTCACTCGACAGTCAACACCACAGAAGACCCTTGCAGAGACCCTCGCACACCCCTCAGGACCATACTAGAGTTTGGCCAGAGGGGTTTGCTTTTACAATAGATGGGTCGTATGGGCATTGCACACTAAAAGCCCATCCGGCATCCTGCACAACATTTGCAAGATTTGTATTTGAAGAAGCATCTGCAATGGTTGCATGTGTCTCTTTCTTACAAGCCTCTTTAGCATTAAGCTTAGGAAATGACTTAATGACAGAAACTATGAGATTACCGAAAGGATCCAGTTAAGTCTGAAACTCCCGGCCACAGTAAAGTCTGCGCGAGAACATTGGCACCTCTGCTGGTCAGCTTGCGGCGAAGATCCCACCCATGGACGCCACCACCGTTAACGTACCGTGTCCCTGTAACAATGTCAGCCCCAGTTTCTTCTTGTTTTCTGCAACTCACTTGACAAGGGTATAGACTTCATGGATTAGAATTCCTAGCATTGAAACATGGATGTATGCATCGCTCACCAAATGCAGTAGTCACATGTGAGGCAAGGGGGTGCAAACCTGATAAAAGCTGGAAGATACTTCGGCTGCAAAGAGACAGCAGTAGCATGAGAGGCCTAAGCATGAGAGCTTACTTCATGATGTCAAAGTGAAGGCTACAAAGCTACTACATACATGATGAGAAAGGTCAGCATCCATTATAATCACAAACTCCCCTGATGCATGCTGCACACCATGCACATATGCTGTCCCTGAGGCCATACCAACATTCTCACTATCGGTCCGAGTTTTAGTTATGATCCTTCGAATTTAAGCTAACAAGGCAATTCAGCTCACCTAATCCAAGCTTGGCAGGCCTTGGCCTCAAGAGCTGCTCATTGAAATCATTGAAAAATCGTTAAAAACTTGTACTACTACATCTAAAAAGAGCATGAGCTTCTAAACAATTGTGTAAAATTTTATCCTTACAATTCTGTCCTCTCCGTAGAGTCTCTGCAGCTGTCGAACAACTTCTTGTGTACCATCAGGACTGGCATCATCGATCACTATCACCTCAAAGTCGACATTCCTGATACATACATTGTTATTGTAAAAGCTCAAGATAGAAACAGCTCCGTGAATCTTTAAAAGCTTCTTCATAAGACTCTTGTTACAAAATGTTACACAGAATGACATTTCATCAAAAGTAAACTGGGACACACTGCTGAATGTCAAATCCAGAAGAGTAGTCCCTCAAGTTTAACAGCCACTTTCCTACGCTACCTATACAGGGTAAACTGATAGCAACAGACGTGGCAAGAATAATGGCAGAGCTTGTCATGGATCTATAGGCCAAAACTGCATGTGTTTAATAGGATGAAATAAAAGACCCATCTAGATCAGAGAAAAGGAAACCTAGAAAGCAGAACAATAGCAGTAAAAAAAGGCATCTCTGGCAGAATGTTTGTAAATACTCAAAGACTCTGTCTCTTGTTTGAGCTCCAGCTTGATGGATCTCAAGCTGAATTACATGATCACTTCATAAATATGCAGGAACTAAAGCACAAGGCACTCTCCTAAGATAACATGACAATAATATTGCCCTTTCATGAGAACAATTAGTTATGCCAATGACCAAGGTGCACAGTCAGTGACATATTTTTTAAGAATAAATTGTCTTCTATGATCTAAAAACTGGTCTTTGTCAATAGGGCCCAAGGGGTGTGATGTCCCTCTGTCAAGCACCTCCAAAAAGAGTGCTGTCCTCATTTTGAATTCAAAATGGGTAGAGGATTCATCGATGCATGTCATGAATTCTGCACTACGTGATAGGGAAACCTCCAGCCATCTTTTGGGAATCGTTCTTACAGGAACCCTCTTTCTCTGAGAGAGACAGCAGCTTCAAGATTGACACAAGGATATGCAGCCCTTGTACCTCTGTAGTAGACGTGCTCACTAAAACAAGATCAATACATTGGTGACATCCACGTGATTGTATGGGAATCTAGTGTAGACCATCATAGTCGGTCTGGTCAGACTTATGATAGATATACAGAGATGGAGAGACCGCTAGTTACTATGATCTCCAGGATGATCCCATTCAAGGGTGTATTACCACATAGAGTCGTTAGAGCAGGATTGGGAGCTACACCGATTGTGATTGAAGCACTTACTAGATCCATATCTTTCAGACATGGCCTGTGGTCATCCTTAAGCTAGATTGTCCCCCAAGTCATCCCAACAGCTAGGCATAGATGGAGGAGACTATAGATGTTGGTGGTATGCACAAATGTTTGCTTGGTTTGACTTTGCATGGTTTTATGATGGACACATTGCCATCCTTTCGGTACTCCTTGGACACAGCATCGCTTGCATTCACACGTTTAGAGATCAACACAATTATCAAAAAGGATCTCACGCAAATTGATATAGAGAGAACATGGGTGACTCCTCATCAGAAGTTGGGAGAAAATTTGGCTTTTTACAAAGAGAGTTTTCTTCGCATTACCGAGGATGGACTTTTTTTATGACCGAGATAATTGGTCACACCTCTCACACGAGCTTCGAGGTATGATAGCACACCTTTGCATCTCCTCTCAACAGCTGCATATAGAGAAAGCTAGTTACACTTTTGTGCCTTCGGCACAGAAATTATGCCAGCTATGCGGCCTAGAGCTAGAAGAAGAAAGAAGAAAGAAGAGAAGTTTTCACGTCATAGGAATAACCCAGGAGACCTCAAAGATCTATTCGACAAGTCCTGAACTCAGCACCAGAGATAGAGGAACATTACATACGTCGGCGTCCAATATATTATGAGATATGGGAACAATGTCACTCTCTCTTTCAAGAAAGCTTCGGGCCTCTATCAAGGGTGATGCATTACAATGATCACAGATGCCTTGGGCTATTCTTGCTCGAGTTACGCAGGCACAGATATGCTTTATTATGGAGGTCCACACGCTCTAACAGAGGACCCATTCAAAGGCAGGTGACAGATTTCTTATATACTAGAAACTCTTAGCAGGACCCCAGGATACACCACTTTTCAATTTATGGTACTCTCCTGGATAGAGCCACACAAATTAGTGGACCTCGAAGCCCTCAACCCTCTCATAGATCACGTCACTTATATACTTACCATCACCACAGGTCATTACTGGGAGGCCTAGAGCAGCTTTTACAAGGTTCTCTATCAAGGAGGAGACTGATGCCATGATGCAACAGCCCAAGAGAGAGTTTATGAGATAGTACTTACAGTGGCCGTCTACTCTAGAGATCAAGCTTTGGGAGATATCCTACCGGCTGGTTCTACTGGTTCACTTAGCATTTATTACTATAGTCTTTCGTATTTTATGCAGTCTCTCGTATTTTGTGCACTGGACATTTGGATCATCTCATGATGAAGTAAATTTCTGGTCTTTAAGACCTTTTGCAGACATAAATGAACATTTCATTAACATTCTCAACAGCTTGCACACAAACCCAGTTACAGATCCTAGTGATTGAGCTGTTTGCAGTGGTCCATCGCTGAATATTGCTTTAGAAGTCCATGAATCAACACTTAGTCTCCTTTGTCCAGACACTGTCATAAACCGGTGTCTGCTTAATCAAGCCCCTCAAGGCACGACAAGGCCATGGTCTGAGCTATGCAACTAATTGCTTTGGAAGAGTTAACGAGCTCTTTAAATGCTTCTAATGTTCTCTGCAAATGGCCTTTTTCTTGAGCCTAAGGCCGGTTACACATCAAAACGCGCCTGCCCATCCCCCTTTGGGAATGGGCGGGTGCCTGTCTACACACCAACAGCCATACGTATGTTGGTAAATAAAAGAGTTGGCACAGCAGACTGAGCGAGCTCGTATCATACTGGTTAAGCCACGTGTTTGGAAGTGTGGGGCCTAGGGTTCAAGATCCACCGACAACGGCAGGGAGTTTTGGTTGCCCATCAAGATATCCATTGCACTTTACACGGCACCAATTGTATTTTGTTGTGTCATGTCCATGCCAATGTACACGCCAGGTGCCCAAATTTGGGCAGCTAGTGTGTAAACACCCTAAGCAAAAGGAGTTGGAAAAGGTAGGGACGGCCGTGATCTTGGTTATACCTAGTAGTTACTAGTATCTTATTGAATGTTTTCCAGAAGTAACAAAAAATATAATATGTGACAGATGTGTTTGTATGTGCATTCATGCACATGCATGTGTTTTCAGCTGCACTTGTGTGCTTGTTGTGAGCATGGGAGCAGTTCCATAGTTGTATTTCTAACAAGGATACATCTCCCCCACCCAAACCCAAGGACAAAATGATACAAAAGACACAGATCATGAAGCATGAATATTGGATCCACGGACAGAGTAAAGTAAACTTACTCAAGAGATTTGAAGAGCAGGTAAACAACCAATGCTATATTGAGACGTTCACAATACGTTGGAACCAAAATGCTGTACTTTGGATGGAATTTGGTGCCATCAATTTTAGACATCTTGTGCTGTAACACTGCCCTCTGAAGATGTTGCCAATAAAAGAAACTGCATTGCAACAGAAAACCATGTATGCGATTACCTTTTGAAGCATCATCTGTATGCTACAAACTCATCAAGACCACAGTAAGTAAGAAAAATGAAGGCTCTGTGACAACAATGTGGAACATTAGCCATAAAAAATGGTGACGGCATCAAGAATAGAGATAAAGATGAATTGTAAGACAAGGGCATCGCAACAAACTTAGGCTTGGGTTCTTCACTAGTGATTTCACTCATAAATAGTTACTGTGTGCAAAGTGTAAGCCTTCATTAGCTTGGCAATTGAGCAAAAGTCATAAAAGGAAAATGCCAATCAGCTACTACTGCCTTTCATCAGCAAACTTGATGTTCAGCAAAAATAAAAGGAAACATACACTACATGCTTTTTTGCAAACTACTTTTTCTACAAGGTGCAGTGCATTAGTCCCTCATGTCCCAAGAATCACCAACACAATCAACACATAGTGCTCGAGGAACTCGAGTGGAGCAATTGGTTGCCCCCTGTAATCACTTCCGACAAATGATTGGACGAAAACACAGAGATAATTGCAATCTATCCACTTGGTAACACTTTAGCACTTCAAAACACTTGAATAATTGTGAAAGAAAGAGAGAGTAGACAACACAGCACGGTGGAGTTCCGAGCCAAGATGCACTGCCCCAAAGACCGGCACCCCTCTATTATTACAATTCGCAAAGTACAACTCTCGATGGTTCCACTCTCTCTGAGACTCTACGTCCAGATGCTCTAGAGGAGTGGCCCGTAGGGCACTTATCAACTTTTAAGGGATGGCGTAAAAGCAGAGCCCCAAAAGCATCAGATCCAAAATCACTTAATCCTAAAAGCATTTGCATCCAAAAGCTCACGCAAAAAGTGGAATCAGTACAACAGTGCCACGTCATCAATCAATGCAATTTACATAGTTGTCCATACAGCTCCTACCACGACATCATATTTTACACAATTGCTTGTGTGTGTGTCCCTTTAATATTTTAGGTCCCCCTCGGAAGAAGTTCATAAGTTGGTATTCTCGGTTTCTTCTTCTTCTTCTAGGTTTTAGACCCCTCGACCGATTTCTACAAAACTCAATCAAGTTAGTCCAACACCCGAAGGTCACTCAGATGTCCTAGCATCATGCAGATGACTTCATATGCAAATACCACATAGAGAGAACTGATCGTGGCAGAGAGGATTCCGGCTTAGACCAAGAGATTGGCATGGACCACCTTTCTAAGAGTGAGCTTGGGGCGAGCCAAAAAAACGCATTGATCCGACGTGTTTATGGCTCGACGTAAAAAACGTAATACTAAAACCTTACGATGTAGAAACCGTAATACTAAAACCTTACACACCTCCTCTTGCTCTTACATGACGGAATCTCAAAAAGCATGTGAGGGATATGTAGTATGATTATGAAGAAAGAATCACCCCCTCATCCCCTTTGCATCGGTAGCACGAAGAAGATCCTTGAGAATAGCTTCCGATCCGCGTCAAACCTTAGTCCTTAATAGACAAGTACATAGTAATGGCTACTTGTTATGTTACCAAGTGGGTTGAAGCTAAGGCTCTTCCTGACAACACAGCCAAGTCAACTGCAAGGTTTTTGTTTGAGAATATTGTCTGCCGATATGGATGTCCAGTAGAGATTGTGACCGATCAAGGAACACATTTTATCAATGACACTATGGAAATCCTATTGGATATGCTTTCAGTCAAGCATCGGAAATCTACTCCTTACTATCCCACATGCAATGGACAAGCTGAAAGTAGCAATAAGACAATAAAGACTATTCTCACTAAGGTGGTGCAAAAGAAACCAGACTAGTGGGATTTGAAACTTCAGACTGCTCTATGGGCTTATAGGACAGCTTATAAGGTAACTACTGGAATGACACCATTCAGAATGGTGTATGGCACTGAAGCTCTGGTTCCTATGGAGTTTGTGATCCCTAGTCTGAGAATGGCTATGAAGTATGGATTAGACTTCAATCATAATCTTAAGAAAAGGCTGGATGAACTGATGCAATTAGATGAACTCAGGCAAAGGGCTATATTGGAACAAGAAATTGTTCAACAACGAAGGAAGCACTGGCATGATCGCCGAATTAAAGTTCGAGAATTCCAGAAAGGAGACTTAGTGCTTCTATATCAGTCTAGACTGGGTCCAAAGAAGCCGAACTAGAAAATTGCCTGGGCAGGACCTTTTGAGATAGACTGGGTCTTCTCCGATGAAACAGTCAGATTGAAAGATTTATCTGGACTGATGTTGCCAGGAGTATATAATGGAGCAAAGATCAAGCTTTATTATTCAGAGACCAGAGAAACTGGGCCAGAACAAGGTACTAAGGAACTGGAGGTTGCTGATCAAGAGATACCGGAATCAGACATTTTTTGGACTTTTTCATGTGCAACCAGTTCCAGCTTCAGAACCAGTACCAGAAGGACCAGATCAGGCTGACCTTAGAATCAGTACCAGTATGGTCCAGCCAAACTGGAAATCGGTCCAGTACCAGTATGGACACATTTTCCAATTTTTAAGCGCCCAACGGTCAAATGGCACGCCAGTGGTAATCATTTTAAGGATGGGTCGCAGTCTTGTCCAATGCATGTCTGCCACGACAGCAACGACGCACAAAAGTCTAGAAGCGACGAGTGGTGGAGCTTTTATGGCGCGAACACGTATAACAATCAAGAGAGTTAGCATTTTTCCTCACAAATCCCCTACGCGACGCTTTCCTCCTGTTAACCATTCGCCATCGCCAAGCTTCGAGGTTTCTTCGCTGCAGCCACAAACTTCGACCTTTGACGAGACGGTTGACTGTCGGATAGTCTTGCCAGCGACACCAGAAAGTGGCTTCGACACGACAAGTAAGTCATCTTCTCCTTCGCCTATTTCATCGTCATCGACCTCACAGTGTATGGGTAGAAGGAAACGCTCAGAGAAGATGCAGGAGTCTCTTAAGCAAACCCAGGCCATAGTTGCTGAGGCAAAGGCAAACCTTCCCGTTATCCCATACAGTAAAATCCAACGTTACGTATTTACTGATCAAGCAATGACTCTGCTACAACTCTGGGATCTTCGAGTTGTGTTGCAAGCTACAAGAATTGCTTTTGATGCAGATATCATTAAGCAAGTTCTTGATTCCTTCGACGCTGAAAATGGCAGTGCCATGGTAAATAGTAGGAAGGTGTCAGTGACACCAGAAGCCATAGCATTTGCATTCCGGATGCCCAATGAGCCCAAACCTTTTGTGGCAACTGCGCAGTAGATAAGTATAGCTCTGAAGGAGGATAAAACGGCTAGACGAAAGCGCAAGGCAAGTGCTCAAGGAGTTCCAGTAGCAGGACTGGAAGCCTCCACTGCTTACAGGTTTGTAGCTGAAGCAGTAAACCTTAAGAACAACCCAACGTATGTATCCGAAAAATTGTTTGCTATGCTATTGGCCAAGATACTGGATCCACAAGTTTCTATCAACCTTTGTCAAATTCTCTCGCATAATATACTCCAGCAAACTGCCAAGCTAAAATCTCAAACTGTTTTCAAAGCCTGGTATGTTTGGCAATTCTTGTATTGGGTTACTGCAGCAGATGCTAATGAGCAGGTAAAGAAGGCTTGGAGTGAGAAGCCACTTTCTGAACCAAAGAACATTGAACTGTCCTCGATGAAACAGACAGTCAAACCATTTCAACCGACCTGAAACAGAAAGCAACTGCAGAACAAGTTGGCAGTTCAAAGAAGCAAAAAATTACACTGACAAAAAGCAGTGAGTTCTTGAAGCAGATAGAAAGCCAGGTCAAGATAGTAACCACTGAGAAAGCTGTAGTGAGCCAGACTGAGCAGCAATCTGTTTAGAAGACTGTACCTGACCAGTCAATTGTAGAAAATACAGTTGCTACTGGGTCTGGGAAAGATCATGCCAAGCCAGCCACTGTTGAGAAGATATCAGACCAGTCAGGGGACAAAGGTAAGAGTCAATTGAACAAAGGAAAAGGTCCAGCGTTCTCGACTTTGCCTGGTGGAGTTCCTACAAACACTGGAAACCTTCTGCAACTGGTAAAACGGGATAACTTGTAGCAAATGCAGACTCAACAATTGAAAGGGCATCTTCTGCTCAGCAAAGCATATTATGCAACTCTACCCTACGTGGCTCCAGTAGCAATATATGAGCCTACTGATTCTGATCAAACCACAGTCAAAGACATATGTTCAGTCCTTATACAGTCTTCTTGGAATACCGTTGTCAGTTGTATGGGACAACTGATAAAGGCTGTTGGATCAGAAGAGGAAGTCAAAAAGCTCAAAGCTGACTTGACAAAAGCACAGCATCAGATTGAAAAGCTCCAGAAAGCCCAGGAAGAGCAGAATATACAATAGAGGGTACTGGAAGCTCATTCAGAAAGGACTAATGAGTTGTTGAACAAAAAGTTAGCTAAAGCTGAATCTGAAATAATGATCATCAAGAATCAACGGAATGAAGCACTAAGAGCTGCCGAGCGGGCTGAAACAATGCTCAGGATGAAGCGAGCGGAATTCTGAAAACTTGCTACTGCACCATACAGCTCTAAAGGCTTCTCTGACTGAAAGATACATTTATAACATCTTGTCTGAAATTTTAAATCCATCAGGCAATGCTGTTTTCAATTTAGAGAATTTAAAGTCCTTGATGGAAAGTATGCAGAGCGATTTGCAGGACAAGGTGAGTGAGTACAATAATGCTCTAATCAACCAAGCTATAATGGATTATATTGAGTAACAGACTTCTCCGGATGAGGAAGAAGAAGACGAGGAAGATGAAGCTGATCAGAAAGAGGATGATCAAGAAGATGGGCATACAAAGGATGATGATAATGCCCCACCACCATCTCCACCTCCAGGCCCTGGTACTGGTGGGACAGGGCCAAATGAAGGAGGCCAGTCACAGCCAAACCAGAATGAGGGCCAGCAGGAAGGACAAGGCAAAGAGCACCAGTCGGATAATCACCAGATTGAAGAGCAGCAGCCCAGTCACACTCGGAATCAGCCAACTGATCAGTCCCATCTCAGCAGAGATGCTAAAGGGAAAATGAAAGTACAGGATGAGGGACCAATTGCTGATCATCAGCATTCACTGCAACTCATTACCCTAAATAGGCAACTGAGACATCAACAGGTCTCCATCACCAGACAGTATCTGGAGGACGATGATCTCTTGACTGACTTGGAAAGATTTCAAAGGCTATATGTGGGAGCCACGAAAATGGTAGAACATTGGAAATCAGCAGCTTTCCATGATAAAGAAGCTTGCCGACTACCTGCGCATCCCAACACAGTCCAGCTGCTGGAACGAGTTCCTGAATGGATACTCAATGCTGATGAGAGAGTGGCAAACCCGCACTGGCAAAGGCAGTCTACTGCAGATTGTCGCTCCCTAGCCCTGGAACTGGAACTTCTGTTGGGTAACAAACCAACTTACCGTTGTATGAAGGATGTTAGGGTACAACTCAAGGAAGTTTTGATACAAATACAAACTGCCATAGGTATTTTGGATCAGAGAGTCAAAGCCATTCTTGAGGACCACACAGCCACGAGTAGAGAACCTCAGACGCGAATGTCAGTCGGAGCACAGGCAACTGCTCTTCGAATTCTGTTCCAACTAGTGAGAATCACCAGAAAGATGATGCAATAGGAGAACCAGGCTGTCCTCAATTTCTTAGAATTTGTGCCTGATTCTCCAGTTCTCTTGTATATTGTTCCAGCAAGAGAAACCGAGCTGCCAAGATTCTTTCCAACGCTGTATCCTCAACATCAAGAACCAGTTGATCGTCTCACATACTTCAAAATTACTGATGAGCTTCAGGATTGGTATGAGCGGTCAACTGTGGAATGGAAGACTTGGCAGACGTTGTTCAATGATGCTCTCCAAATCAATGACATTCAGGCACTAAAAGAGGAGATGAAAAGGATCGAGCTGTGTATAGGCCAGTGGAAGATTCAAGTCAGAGGACTGACCAGGATTACTAATCAGTTGCTACAATTTACGGTTGAATCTTCCAAATTGCCTAAAAAAGACATTGCAGTAAAGCCGAGTCTGGCACAACAGTACAGGGAGATGGCAAAGATTCTTTTCGAAGCTCGGGTCAAAACTAATCAGCCTCTTCCAGAAGGATGGATCCATACTGCTTCGCATTGTCATAAGCTGGCCAGAACCAGACTGAGCAAGGGCAAGCGTACACTCTATGATCCTGACACCAAAACCTATCATTCTCACGCCTTATGAAGTAGAGATGACCACCGACCGACGGGATCAGCTTGAGCAGGAGGCCATTTACCGACTGATTCAGAAGGAGAATGCTGGTACTGGGACTTCTCAGGCACCGTCCAGGTCAAAGGGCAAAGGCAAACGGAAGACGGTCCAATGGAAGGATACTGGGTAGTTCCATCTCAGAATTCAGTGGCGACTTTTCTTCTCAGCAAGCAGGGAGAGATGACAGCTCCACCATGGCCTGGTGAGAGCTCCACCTTGGCCTTTTCCGCTGCCTCTCGCGATCCTTGGCCTTTTCAGCTGCCTACTCGTAATCTTTGAATGGCCATTCTATCAGTGATCAAGCTGGCATCCCAACATCAGAACCAGACGATGGATTTTTATGTCTCACATCAGAATCAGACAAGGGAATTTTACAGAAATTTTGGAATCTTGCCAAAATTCAAGAAAGAAGGGAAGGATATAGACGGCTGGATAGTCACTATGTGGGAACGTCTTCTTAGAAGATGGACAGCGAATTACTTAGTAATTACTACAGTAAACCCCGAAGTGTATAAATAGGGCCCATTACATTGTAATCGGGTTGGCAGTTATTATCATTTGGGTTAGCGCTTTGGCTATACTTGTACTTGAGAATCATTGGCAGTATTGTCGGCTATACTTTCTCTCTGTAATCATATTCGCTGTAATCTTGATCTGTAATCCCAATCATGGCATATATTTCAGTTATACTTACTTCTCGTCCAGTCTTCTGAATCTGAATCTGAACCTTATTTCCAGTACATAAGTCTGATTCTTATTTCAATATCCACATTTCAGTCTAGTCTCTGATTCCTGTCCAGTCTGCTGTCTGAAATCTTCCCACACTAGTAGCTGAAATCTTCCAACACTGGAATTAGCTGTCTCAAGAGATCAGCTCCAATTCCATGCATCATTGACAGTCAATAAAGCATCAATAAGATCACTCTTGGTGATCTGCATATCCTGTGAATGAACATTTAGAGAGGCATCAAAGTCATAAGCATCATCATCTGACAAAGTGGCACACAAGATATCCTCTACATCTGACAGCTCCTCAATCACGACACTAGAAGCCACATTGGCCTTCTCTTTGTCCTTTGAGCTATCCTGTGCGTCTGCCATGACTTCCTTCTTCTCTTTCTTTTTGTCTCCGTCATTCCTTTTCCTTTCTAACTCAGCTTTATAGTACCTGCAATCGGGTTTCTTGTGACCTTTCCTGCCACATTGATAGCAAGTCACATCACCCTTGCCTTTGCTTGCATTTCCCCTTTCTTTACTCTTACTCTTACTCCTTTGTGAATAAGCATTTTTCTTTTCTGTCCTGCCTCTAACCATGTTGGCAAGCTGCCTGCCTCTCCACTTGCTTTCCTCCTGATTTCTTCATTCAAGATAGAACCCGTAACACCATCAAAGGTCAAATTGGGGTTATTGGACAACGAAACCACCAAAGTTTCCCATGACTCAGGTAAGGTCATAAGTAAAAAGATAGCTTTCAGCTTATCATCAAAAGGGGGCAAGACAAAATCCTGTAACTACGACAAAGTACCTGCGAACAATGACAAGTGCTCTGCTGCGCTCTTGGACTCATCTAGTTGCATGCCAACAAGTTTTCGCATCAAGTGCACCTGGTTGACAGGGGTTGTATTTTCATACATTCCCTTTAACTTCTCCCACACATCAAAAGCAGTCGTGAGACCTTTCACATCGATGACGGTCTCATCTGTCATGGCCTTTTTAATGAATATAACGGCTTTCCTGTTCATGCTAACCCATGCTTCATCTGTCATATTTTGTGGCTTCACCTGTTCAAGTGCCCCTTCGCAATCCTTAAGAAATAGGATTCCTTGAATCCTGTCTTTCCAAAGATCAAAACCTGTACCATCAAACCTCCTAATCTCGAAGAGGTTCTTCACATCCGAAGAAGATGAGGCCATAGTTGCACGAAATAAGAGGGATAATACGCTGAATTTTTGGGCAAAATAGGACGATTTGGGCACACACAGAGATCTGCACTACAGCTCCAAATGGTCACGGGAGCAATTTGGGGCAAAATAGGACGATTTGGGCACAAAATTCAATTTCTGAAATTTATGCGCAGGACATTTCAGCGAGCGAATTTGTGCTCGAAAACAACAAATTTAGTTGTTTTTAGCCTCAGTAGATATACATAAGGCTAATACACAGCCTTTAGAAGCATGTAAGCGCAAAAGACCCGATTTGTAGCATCAAAATTGCATGAAATTGAGCCACAAATGGTCATACATCGACAAAATTTGTCAAATGTGCGTAGATTACATCAATTTGCACTTTCCCCAATGTAATCGCACCATAAAAACACTTGCAAAAACCTGCGTAAATCTGAAATTTGCTTAAAACACCTGTTTTAGGGCTTGTTTTTCGGTAATTTCAGGGTTTTCGGGTAGCGGGGACTTAGCAAAAGTATTCCCACACCTTAATACATCATTTGCAAAACCTGTATTTTCGCTGTCATAACCTGTAATTTCCTGTTTTTGACCTAATTTCAGCCTGTTTTAGGTCAATTTGGGTTGTCGGGAGCTCTCTAGTGTCCGGGGACGAGTCCTTTGGCGACGAAATTGCAAAATCTCGCAAGAAAGTTGACCTTCTTGGCTGAAATTTAGTTTTTGCAGGTTTGTGGGCAAACCCTAATCGGGCTTTGATACGAGTTGATGAGCGCGCGGCGGTGTGTGCAAGTGAAAGAGCACGCGAGGAAGTGCAGTGTGTATGCAGAGAGGGGAGGCGAAGGCCAGCAGGGGAGGAAGCGCAAGCAGAAGAGAGAGGGCTCACGTTTTTGGGAAAAACTGAGTTTTGGGTTTTCCCACTTTTATTATAAGTGACCTTTAAAAAATGTGTCCATGGACAAAGTATAAAAATGTACAAAAAAGGGTATTTAGGCCTTTAACCCAACAGTGGGCCCAAACTCGGCCAGCCGGACAAGGTACAACCTAGACTATGGGTGGCCAACCCGGAGACACTAGCCGTACAAGGAAGTGCCCTAGACCTGTGTGAAGGAGCAGAGTAGTGTAAATCTAACACCCCCTCTATGCGTGAAGAAGTGCCAATAGAACTAGAAGTGTCAAAACGGGAGCGTAAACGAGCACTTAGAAATCTGAAAAATATAATACTTTGCAAACATGAGAGAAGGGAGAAGATCGACACAGTATTGGGGACCAAAAGATGGGCTGTTCCCCCCCCCCCCGTTAAGAGTATTCTTTATTCAGGGAGAATTCTTATACAAGCACGAGAACCCGAGGAAACCCCTCCGTTCTGTAATCTTAGACCCGAAGGTCGTGCTTTCCTGTAAAGGGCTTGGGCACAAGGCCGTTCCTTCTCGTAAGGCCGACTCCTGGACAGAGGAGGTTGCTTTACGCACGGCTCGCTCTACTTGGGCTTGGACCAGGCACTCACTGCAGTCTCGCCTATCTAGAGGACGCTCGGATGTGGATTACTCCCCATCCAAGTCTGCTTCGAAGATAGCTCGTCTTGCTGCTGCGGCAGCATCTGTTCTCTCTCGCTCCCCATGAGGATCGTCTCGTGGAACGTGCAGGGACTAGGTCGGCCCCAGTTTCAACGACAGCGGGGCCGATTGCGTCAGGAGCTTCTGCGTTGCCTTGTGGGAGGAGAGATGGATCTCCTTATGCTTCAGGAGCACCATTTGTCTGAGAGCCACATTCGGCGATGTGGTCAGATCTTGCGAGGACGCTATGATACCTTTTGGTCAGCTGCTTTTGGACCTGGAGGCATCCAAGGTGGGGTATGTATGACTATTGCGGACTCATTACAGCAGGCCATTGTGGGCAGAGGGATTATTGTACCAGGCAGGGCTCAGTGGATTACTATGCAGGTTCAGGGTAGCCTTGTGGGTTTCCTGAACATCTATGCGCCCAATGTGGCGAGTGCTCGTGCAGAGTTTTGGTCACAGATTCTTGAGTCTTTGCCACAGGTTGACCAGTGGTGTGTAGGAGGGGACTTCAACATGTTGGAGGACCCTTCTGACAGGATCGGAGGCAGCCATGCTACTTTGCATGGAGTCGAGTTAGCAACTTGGGAGAGGTTTTGTATGACGTTGAGGGTCTCGGATACATGGCAGCATTCTGGCTTTGTGAGGCCTCCAGAGAGTCTTGCCTTCTCTAGATCGGACCGCAGAGTGGGAGGAGTGAATCTATCGCGCATAGATCGCTTCTACACTAGTGACCACTTCAGTGACTTGGGGGGATCAGTGGGCATCCTGGCAGGGACATCCTTCTCGGACCATGCACCAGTGATCCTCACAGTGGCAGACAGGCAGAGGAGTGGGAGCACGATGCTTCGCATCCCAGAGCGGGTCTTGTTGGACTCAGCACTCAGAGAGAGGGTCGAGGCTCTATGGACAGAGGGCATGGACAGCCAGGCTCCACCTGCAGACAGAGTGGCCTCAGGCCTAGATCAGCTTACCCACTTCCTTCTCCAAGAGTCTTTGGCTCGACGGGCTGCAGCGAGAGAGGAGGAGCAGCGTCTCAGACGAGGCATTGCTTCACTACAGAGGATGCAGGAGCAGCATCCAGACAGTCCATGGTTGGAGGAGCAGCTACAGCAGGCTCGACAGGAGCTTGCCTGCACAGAGGAGAGGCGCCATGAGTTTGCCTTCCACCGACAGGCATCTCAGTGGACTCAGGTGGGTGACAGAGTGACAGGTGTTTTTTTTGAGACAGTGGGACCTCGGCACTCACATGCCAAGGTCAATCAGTTGAGGAGACCCGATGGGTCAGTTGTCTGTGAGCCAGAGGATATGCGTGCAGTTGCTACTGACTTTTACCGTGAGCTACTGTCGGCTGAGCCCGAGTCAGAGAGACAGGATGCATGCAGGGAGCAGGTTTGGGCACAGATGCCTTGTCTTGTGACTGAGGAGATGCGGCAGAGGCTTGAGTTACCTCTTCAGCTTGAGGAGCTGCACACGGCCCTCAGGGCCCTCCCTCGTGGTAGCTGTCCAGGTGAGGATGGGCTGACTTTCACCTTCTTCTTGGAGTACTGGGACCTGCTTGGCCCAGATCTTTGTAGTGCCTTTCAGTACATTCTACACACAGGAGCGATGCCGGATAGCATGAGTGAGGGCCTGATCTACCTCATTCCAAAGCAGGGTGGCTCCTTGGATGAGATTCGACAGTGGCGTCCCATCACCATTCTAAACTCAGCCTACAAAATTCTTGCCAAGGCTCTGAGTTTGAGGATTCAGCCACTTTTGGAGAGCCTTATACATGGACTCACTTTTTGGGAGGCTTCTGCCCTTGCACGGCTCCGTGGGGAGGACCTTGTGATTCTTCTTCTCGATTTTGAGAAGGCATACGACAGAGTTCACTGGGACTTTCAAAAGCGCACGCTACGTAGGATGGGCTTCTCAAAGGCTTGGATCAGAGGGGTGTCAGCTTTGTACAGGCAGGCCCACCGTCAGGTGCTTTTGGCAGGAGGTAGAGGTGAGCGCTTCATGCTCACACGATCGGTCAGACAGGGTTGTCCTCTTGCCCCCTTTCTCTTTCTGTTCTATGCGGAGGCGATGAGTAGATTTTTGGTGTCACAGCAGGTTGGTTTGAGGGGCTTAGCACTCCCTATACAGGGAGATGAGCTTCTGGACGCTGAGTTTGCCGACGACTCAGCCTTGTACTTAGAGGGCCAGGAGGCCAATTTACACAGATGTGGGCAGGCCTTGGAGACCTTCTGCTGTGCATCGGGAGCACTGATCAACTGGAGAAAGACAGTGGCTTTCTCAGTTGGTAGTGCTCCTGTGCCAGATTGGATGCCAGGAGAGGGTTTCAGGTGGATTCCTCCAGGGACTGCAGTTCGGTACTTGGGTTGTCAGGTTGGTTTGGATTTGTCCCCCGAGCAGCAGATTGGTCCTCTTCTCCTGTCCATCACGAGAAAGCTGTTACATTGGAGCTCACCACGACTTTCGCTGGCTGGTAGAGTAGTAGTTGCCAACCAGGTGTTGTTGGCGACTATGTGGTACATCACTTCTTGCTGGATCTTCTCGAGTTCTTGCATCAGCCAGGTAGAGAGGTTGATCAGGAACTTCCTTTGGTCTGGTCGCGACACTCAGATTGCCCGAGCCAAGGTGGCTTGGTCGGTCACCACACTTCCTTGTTCTCAGGGAGGGCTTGGGATCATTGATCCAGCACAGCAAAGCAGAGCCCTTCTTGGGAAGTTCGTCGTCAGAGGACTTCTTCCAGGCGAGGAGCCCTGGAAGGAGTTCTTGTTGCAGAGGCTTCGTGCCAGGGTGCCTCAGTCAAGAGGCCCTTGGCAACCTTCGACCAGATGGATCTTTATAGAGTTGCGCCGAGTTGGTTTGAGCAGGAGATTGGAGGACCGATTCGCTGTGAGTTTGCTTCGTTCTTGGGAGCTATTGCGGCGTGGCCTAGAGCAGCGGCAGCCGACGTGCACGGAAGAGCGCCTACGGCAGCCCCTCGTCTGGAACCCCATGGTTAGCACTCAGAGAGGCCACTTGGTCGGGAGTAGGCCTCATGTTTCTTGGGGTCCCATGGCAGCAGGTCCAGCGCGCTCTCTAGGTGACTGGCTAGAGTTCACAGGTTTGTCAGAGGAGGTGCAGGTTGTCCAGCTACACGGCATGAGAGGGGTTCAGAGCATGTGTCAGGACATCTCAGAGTCAGTTCCAGCTGATTGGCTCACGCCTCTCGAGCCTGTAGCACCCCGGTGGATGGGATCCTTCACACGACTGGAGGTTCTCATTTCAGTCAAGGCTTGCTCAGAGACTGTCCCAGCCCTGTTCTTCGAGCTTCAGGGTGGGGGACGATTACAGAGAGTTGCAGTAGAGGCCCCGCAGGTAGCAGAGTGTTGTTTCCAGAGGATCGGAGTTGTGGGCATCTGTGGGAGGACTTGCGTCATAGACCCTGACCCAGCAGCTCTTGAGACAGGACACTGGAGGCTATGGGCTTGGGAGTGCTGTCCACTGGCACGAGTACAGTGGGATCCTGGTGAGTGGCTTTGGAGGGACCCATTCTCTTCTGCAGACCGCCCAGGAGTCCCTTTCTTTCAGTACACTGTTCGGCTTGGACGTCATATACTTGCAGCACAGAGAGAGGCCCGCCCCGCTGCAGCACGTCATTGGCAGGAGGAGGGTCTCACAGTTGAGTTCTTGGCAGCTTTTTAGCAGAGGCTGTGGGACTCCAGACAGCCGAGGCACGTCACCTTGTTCCAGTGGTTGGTTGCACACAGAGCCACAGCAGTAGGGAGCTGGCTTGTACATAGTGGTCTCTCGGCCGCATGTACAGCCTGTGACCAGTTGGTGGAGAGTCAGCGACACTGTCTTTGGGACTGCCCCTCGGCCCAACAGGTGTGGCTACGAGTTCTTCGGCTGATGCCTGCCCTCTCCACGGCTCGACAGTACACTTGGGGGGCGGCGGCTTGGTCCACCCTCACGGGCCCGGCACTTCAGTTTGAGCTATCTTCCACCAGCAGGATGATAGTGATACAGGGGGGTCGACCTACACTCCAGCCTGCTACAGACCTTACTCCACACGAGTGGAGCAGTGAGAGAGCGGAGTGTTGGGAGCTCATCAGCGGCCTAGCTCTCTGGTTCATCTGGCGGGCCCGTTGTTTCCGCATCTTTGAGGCTCGTCCTGTACCACCAACGGAGACTATTCGTGACTTTTGGCTAGAGCTGATCCACACTCTCAGAGGACAGCTTGAGGGACTACAGGGCAGCTCCGACCGCATGCGGGAGCGCCGCGAGGCTTTCCTTCGTCTCTGGCGCCCTGGGCCGTTCTACTCCATGGTCCAGGGGGTGCTCAGATGGCACTATTGTCCACCTGTGTGGCTTTTCCCTCCTCCCATCTCTTGATTTAGCCCCATTGTATATATGCTGTTTTTTCATTGGGAGAGTCTCCCCATCATGCTTGTTGTAGCCCTCTCTTGCAGAGGTGGATGTAGCCCTATGGGCAGCTTTCATTAACTAATAGAAGGATCTTTTTCTCGGAAAAAAAAAATACTTTGCAAACATGAGAGAAGGGAGAAGATCGACACAGTATTGGGGACCAGAAGATGGGTTGTTCCCCCCCCCCCCCCCCCCCCGTTAAGAGTATTCTTTATTCAGGGAGAATTCTTATACAAGTACGAGAACCCGAGAAAACCCCTCCGTTCTGTAATCTTAGACCCGAAGGTCGTGCTTTCGCGTAAAGGGCTTGGGTACAAGGCCGTTCCTTCTCGTAAGAGACTTAGGCGCGAAGCCGTACTTTCCCGTAAGGGACTTAGGCGTGAAGCCGTACTTCCCGTGAGGGGCTTTCCCGTAAGACGGGAGATTCCTGCAAAACAAACCACACAAAGCAACAATTCTCAATGCGTATCAACACCTTATACCTGTCGCTCCTTGCTCGGAAAAACGACCTCTGTACTCAGTCGTCACATGAACACCTGCAATTTCCGTCGCCAACCTTTGCTCCAGAATCCCAGTGCTAGCTTCTTCTGCTGCTTCCGGCGTGTTAAAACTGGAACGTTGGCTACTACTCTATAGGGCCTGGCACCCGGCGGGAATAGAGCCGAAAAGCAAGACCCTGGCGCCCCCTAGAGAGAGGAGAGAGAGAGATCGCTGATTCAGCCCCCTGCCCCTCCGTAGCTTTTTAGCGCTGGCTTTTTTTAAAGAAAAGCCTTGCTTTATTTTATTATAATAGGGCTAGTCACTTAAAAGTGGCCGACCACTTTATAAAATAAAGTGTGAACCTGTTCAAACTTTAAAAACTAACTGAGTTAGTGAAAATAATGCTACACGAACACATTCCAGGCGTCCCCGGGTGCAGAACACGGCACAGATGCAATGCAGACACAGACTCCTCGCGGGAAAACATCTGCCCTCCCGCGAATGTTCCAGCTTTTCGTAAAAAGCTTCATTGAACCCATCTTTATTCTTGTGCTTGCGTTCTTACGCGCATTTTCTTACTTTGTTCGGATTTCCTCCTTAGCCTACGGGATGCCCCCTTACTGATACACCCGTCACCCATCATGTGACGCATCAGGGGCACTCGTAACCCGGCCCTTTCCACCGAACTTACGGAAACTCCTTCGCGATGTTTACCGTCACCCATCAAATGACACATCAGAGTTGTCCGTTCTTGATGGCAGTTCCTGTAGCTACAATCTTTCAACAGTCCTTAGTGCACACAATAAAATATCCTAAAAAAGAGATTAATATTTAAAAATAAGAAAATAGTCCAATTAGCAACATCCCTCTGGCTTCTAAACAGTTGACCTCAACTGTAGTGCTTGGACATATACCTCCAGTATCTTGGGATAAGCTGCTAATTCCTCCTGTGTCATCCACTGAGCATCTAGATTCGAATAGTCCTTAAACTTAACCAAATACTTCCGTGTTATCTTTCCGGATTTGAGAGGCCGCTCCTGATGACTTACTATCTGCTCCGGTTGGAGTATTTCTTCTGTTTCCTCAACCTCAGGAGGTTCCTCAGCACTAGGCTGGCTTGGAGGGGGTCCCACATACGGCCGGAGTAAACTGACATGGAAAGCATTATGGATCTTCCAATTAGGCGGTAGCTCTAATCGGAAGGTGACATCATTCACTTGCTCAGTGATCTTAAACCATAGTTACCCGGAACGCGGAACGGGAACGGCAACGGGATCCCCGCGGAACGGGGGAACGGCTAGGGATCCGGAACGGGAACGTCGCGGAACGGGAGGTATAAAAAACAGCCAAATAGTGCAATTTTTAGCTCCTTGTGTTTAAATACAAGGAGTATTAGAGTGCTTTGACTCTAATACTCACAAAAAACTCGTTTTGAAGACCATTCAACCTTGCTATGACTAGATGATGAGAGAGAGAGAGAGAGAGAGAGAGTGTGAGATGGAGAGGGAGAGATTTGAGAGAGTGGGAGGGAGAGGAAGAGAGCTTGAAGGCTTGAAGCCTTGAGCCTTGAGAGAGTGAGTCTTGAGAAGGAGAGATCTTGAGAGTGAGAGGGAGAGAGCTTGAGCCTTGAGAATTAGCTTGTGAAGAGAAAGGGGGAGGGGGGTGCATTTTATGAGTCCTTGAGGCCTTGCACACTTTCAAAAGAAGCCCAAACATTTACTTCAATTTTTTCAATTTTTGCCAAATTTGTTTGTAGCCGTTGGCCGTTCCAGGGGCATTCCGGAACGGTCCGGGGGCATTTCGGAACGTTCCGGAACGGCCGTTCCGGTTTGCATTGGCCACCCGGAACGTCAGACATTCCGGGACGTTCCGGAACGTTCGGGAAGGGAACTGCCCCCCGGAACGCCGGAACGGGGGCTAGGGGGCGTTCCCCGGTAACTATGTCTTAAACGGCCCATAATAACGGGTAGAAAGTTTTACCACCTTCCCCTTATGAGACGTTTGTTTCTTAAGTCTTCCTTCTCAAACTTGAGTAAGACTAACTGTCCGACTGTTAAGTCTAGATTCCTCCTGTGCTTGTCTGCAGCTTTCTTATGCTTTTCCTGAGAGCGTAGAATAGCTCTCCTAACTTGCCCATAGGCTGTGTCCAAATCCCGGACAAATTCATCTGCTGCAAAGATCTTATCCTTAGTTAAAAGGATCGGTGGAAGCAAAGGCTTACCATAGAGAATCTCAAAAGGTGCTTTCCCCGTCGATGAGTGTATGGTATTGTTATACGCATACTCGACAAGAGGCAAATATTTCTCCCAGTCAGATTGCCAGTCTGACACACAAGCTTTTAACATATCCAATACTGTGGAATTCGCTATCTCACTTTGCCCGTCCGTTTGAGGATGGTAGGCAGATGAAAAATTCATCTTCGTACCAAGATTATCCATCAAGGCACGCCAAAAATTTCCTGTCATGCGAGGATCTCGATCACTCACAATAGACTTAGGCATTCTATGATGCTTAAAGATCTGTGCCAGAAAGACCGGTCCATCATGCGATTGAACGTCGCAGGAGCATTGGTCAAGCCGAAAGGCATTACCAAAAAATCATATAGTCCAAAGGTTGTGCAGAAAGCAATCTTATGGACATCCTCAGGGACGATCCGTATCTGATGATACCCACTCTTTAAGTCTATGCGACTAAAGACACTTGCACCCTGCAACTTATCAAGTATATCATCAATCCGAGGGATCGGAAAGCGATTCTTGATCGTGATCTTGTTTAAAGACCTATAGTCTATGCACATTCGAAACGTGCCATCTTTCTTCTGCACCAGTAAAACTGGAGAGTAGTAGGGTGAAGCACTGGGCCGTACTAACCCTTTCTCAAGAAGCTCATTAACTTGCTTCAAAATTTCCTCTTGCTGAGCAAGACTCACCCGATAAGGGGGTTGATTGGGAGGCGAGCTACCCGGTATGAGATCTATGCGGTGATCTTCCGGGCGTACCAGAGGGAGTTCATCAGGAAGTGTTTCTGTGAAACAATCTTTGTACTTTTCAATAAATTGAAGACACTTAATTTCCAGACTAGAGAGAGAGTCCCTACTAGTTTTATCCTTCTCACGTGCAAAAATCAAGTAAGCAGAAACACACTTCTTCATTTCTTTCTTAATGGAGATATGGCTTACAATTGGGAACTGCCAATCTCCTACATCAGCATGAATCTTTATTTTCTTACCCCCATGATCAAAAGTGAGGGTCTTTTCCACATAATCGGGAATAGGTGTCATGTGGAAGTGCCATGGCATGCCCAAGATGATATCACATCCCTCGATGGGTGCCATCAAAAATGATTCGCGGTCCTTGTACTCGCCAATCCGAAGATTGCGCTGTCCTTGCACGGGAGTTGCATTGGTTGTCAACCCCTCGAATGCCGATCCGGATGTAACCGGTGTGCCAAGCTGAGTCGGTGTGAGGCACAAACGTTCCGCAGTATCCAAGGAGATGAAGTTATCCGTGGATCCTGGATCATAAAGAATCAATACTCGCTGGTTGTTCAAAGACCCCCAGCCCTTCAGAAGTTGACGCTTTCCTTTCTCCGTTTCTGTGTTTCCTTGAACATTTGGAATTGAGTTCGAGCTTGGTGGAGCGGGTTCCTTCCTTGCTTTCTCTTGTCTCGTAGAGGCTTGTTCTTGGCGTTGTTGCTTTAGCGGGCAATCCGGTTTCATATGTCCTTTCTCGCCACAGTAGAAGCATCTTCCTTCCTCTCTGAAAGTTTGAAGTTGAGTAGGAGAAAGATACTTAGTTCGCTTGCCATTGCCCTTTGGCTTCTTAGAATGATCATAGTCCCTAGATGGAGGACGTTTTCTTCCTTGGCTCCCTTGGTCATCGTAGACCCCTCTTTGTCTTGTACGGTAAGTGCTATGCTCCATTTTTCTGGGTGTCCCGGTTGAGTGCAAATCCTCAGCAATGATTGCTGACTCCATCATCCTCTGAAGAGTGTCATGCGGATACACTTTCATACTCTTTCGAAGCTGCGGTTGGAGACCTGCTTCGAACTTTCGTTTCTTTTCCTCGTCGGCAATCTTCATGAAGGGAGTGACCTTCAGAAGAACCGACCAATACTTGTCCACATAGGTCGTTACTCTTTCAAGTTCCTTCTGGACAAGCCAGTCCTATTCCTTCCGTATGTCCTACTCGAAGTCAGGTGGAAGAAATTATTCATAAAATTCAGATTTGAAGCTTTCCCAAGTTCTGGCATGTGAACCTTCCAGAATCTTAGCTAACCACCAATTACTTGCCGTTTCCTTGAGGTGCATTCCCACATGGCGTAATTTGGATCTTTCTGTGAAGTGCCCATTTGTAAAGGCGACTTCAAACTGTCTGATGAAGGACAATACTTTGGAGATGTCTCTCCGTCCGTTGTAGGTTTCGAACTTGATGTCCTTGTCGCTTGATTTGAAGACTCTCATGCGATGTTGAGAATTGCGACCATGCTGCTTGAATTGAGGCTTATCTTTAGGTTGATGTAAGGTAGTAGTAGTAGCGGCTTCCTTCTTCTGTCGAGATGATCGAGAAGTAGAAGTATAATCAGGAGAGTAAGATGGAGATGAGATAGAGATGTCCTTGCTCTCGTCTAGCAAAGAGAGCGCTTTTTCCTGGCCTTTCCTTGGAGTAGGCCGTTCATTCCGATCCGAAGATCCTTTGTGCACCTCGGCACGTTCTTCTTCTCTTTCCTCCTGTGGTCTCACGCCAACAGTGTTGTCTTGATGCCTGGCTGCATCGGTTCCATTCGTTTTCTTCGTTCCGCCCAAGAGCTTTTGGACATCTGGCAATAGTAAAATTTGTTGCAAATCCGCAAGCTGAGCTTGCACTTGTTGAAGCTCCTCTTCAACGCTTCTCCCTTGGCCCGACATGGTTCTTCCCGGAATCGTCCTTCTTTGCAGAGAAAGAGAGGAGTCCGAACTCTGATACCACTGTCACAAAACGGGAGCGTACACGAGCACTTAGAAATCTGAAAAATATAATACTTTGGAAACATGAGAGAAGGGAGAAGATCGACACAGTATTGGGGACCAGAAGATGGGCTGTTCCCCCCCCCCCCCCCCCCCGTTAAGAGTATTCTTTATTCAGGGAGAATTCTTATACAAGCACGAGAACCCGAGGAAACCCCTCCGTTCTGTAATCTTAGACCCGAAGGTCGTGCTTTCCCGTAAAGGGCTTGGGCACAAGGCCGTTCCTTCTCGTAAGGGACTTGGACGCGAAGCCGTACTTTCCCGTAAGGGACTTAGGCGTGAAGCCGTACTTCCCGTGAGGGGCTTTCCCGGAAGACGGGAGATTCCTGCAAAACAAACCACACAAAGCAACAATTCTCAATGCGTATCAACACCTTATACCTGTCGCTCCTTGCTCGGAAAAACGACCTCCGTACTCAGTCATCACACGAAGACCTGCAATTTCCGTCACCAACCTCTGCTCCAGAATCCCAGCGCTAGCTTCTTCTGCAGCTTCCGGCGTGTTAAAACTGGAACGTTGGCTACTACTTTATAGGGCCTGGCACCCGGCGGGAATAGAGCCGAAAAGCAAGACCCTGGCGCCCCCTAGAGAGAGGAGAGAGAGAGAGATCGCTGATTCAGCCCCCTGCCCCTGCGTAGCTTTTTAGCGCTGGCTTTTTTTTAAGAAGAGCCTTGCTTTATTTTATTATAATAGGACTGGTCACTTAAAAGTGGTCGGCCACTTTATAAAATAAAGTGTGAACCTGTTCAAACTTTAAAAACTCACTGAACTAGTGAAAATAATGCTACACGAACACATTCCAGGCATCCCCGAGTGCAGAACACGGCACAGATGCAATGCAGACACAGACTCCTCGCGGGAAAACATCTACCCTCCCGCGAATGTTCCTGCTTTTCGTAAAAAGCTTCATTGAACCCATCTTTATTCTTGTGCTTGCATTCTTACGCGTATTTTCTTACTCAGTTCGGATTTCCTTCTTAGCCTACGGGATGCCCCCGTACTGATGCACCCGTCACCCATCATGTGACGCATCAGGGGCACTGTCACCAGCGTGTGACTACTATCTATCCTTTTTGTTGATTTCTTTCTTATTATCTATTTACTTTCACGTTTTGGAAACACCCCTCTGGAAATCTAACTGCCCTGCATTGCATAGCTAGTGTGGAACTGTCCAGAGGGAGTCCAGGCCTGAGGGCAAGAGAGCACTAAGGTTGGACAAGGACTATGGTTAGCCAAGTGGGGTCATTGACTAGCCAAAGTGGAATCCTTTGCTACAGAGGCTACATTTCAGTTCTGGATGTGGCCGCAGTGTACAAAGAGGGTCGGATGACCTAGAAAGATACAATGGCAGCATCTCCTAAAATTTAGGGAACTGCTATTTTGGGACCTGAAAATGTGTTGGCGTCATTACCTCCGGAATGACAAAGGGAACATTTTCTTACTCTGCCGTGAAGTCAACTGGGCAACCGGTTGGGATATTTTTAGGCGGCAACCCCGAAACGGGAAAATGCTTGTAAAAGTGCCAAGTGGCACCTTCTGGTGCACTTGCCTTATGCAACAAGAAGTGGCGCTGAATTTGAAGAGGAGAGAGCCTCATTTTCAGATTTTGTCACAGGTTAAGAGCTATGGAGTGCTTGCTTTCCCTCTTATGCACAGTGCGGTGCCAGGAGTGATGCCCTGCACGCTACGCACTGCCCTCTCTCTCCCCTTTGGCAGTATGTTATGCCCCTCTAGTGGGCTCTTCATTTGACCAATGTACAGTTGTGTGGGTTCATGCGCGATTGCCGAGGCAAGAGCCTCTTGCACAGGTACTGGATTAGCTAGCGGCTAATCCCCCCGCAGGTACAGGTGAATTCGGAGAGGTTTCACGCCAGAAATCTCGTCCGATTCAAAGGGCAAGTAGCCCTACAGGAGCGGGAGCTCGAGGACTTGCTACGGATGCGACCAGCACGCGAAACGGAGCCCGAAACAGCAAATTACAGCCTGCTGTGTATTTTTGCAGGTTTAGGGTTTTGGCCCTAAACGGACCCTAATACCCCCAGGAGGTTCGGGGACGCAAGGGGACCGTTGTACAGGCGGTCAGGCGTATTTTCAGGGCTGAAAACAGAGAATTCAGCGAGCTGCAGATTCTCGCCAGGTTTTGCAAAGTGCCCGTATGCGTCGGGAAAGTCAGTCAATGCGTGGGAATACTGACCGTGAAGGGTTCTAGTACAGTTATGCTGCCGAAATCGGGCTGGAACAGTGGAAATTCAGCCGAGTTTGTGCGGGGCAGCTTGTAGGAACCACAGCGTTTATTCCCTCTTTTGAACAATAAAGAAATACCGAAAGGGGCGCCTAAGTTAGGGGCCAATCTGGTGTCCGTCTACTCATACAGGTGCAATCTAGCAGCCTGTATCCCTCTCCCCTTTGTTGTGTCTTGAAAATACAAGTAAAATAGACGACTAATAAAGGGTGAAAGCTAAATCAAGGTTTCAAGTAAAGTCTACCGCCCTTTTTGGATCAAACAGGCCGGTTACATGGTTCCATCGACGGGATTAAATCACTTTTTTCCATAGAAGTGAGCCTTGGTCAGTTTTGGGCTTGAAGACACAGGGGATCATAGACCAGACACAGGGAATTGTAATTATGGCTGACAGACCAGATGATGTGACTGAAGAGGTTTCCTCTTCACAGGGTCAACAGACACATGAAGTGGGTGAGTCCTCAAGACCACCACAGACTGATGATGATATATTCAGGACCCAGTTGGCTACTGCTGTGGCTATGTTCACACAAGTAATGCAGAATCCGAGGTTTTTAGCCTTTCTGCAACCTCCGGTTCCGTCTCAGCAAGTTGGGTCACTGGATCATATTCAAAAGCCTGTTAAGGCTCGAACACAGGTGATTCATACCGCACAGTCAATGGAAACACCTGTACACTTGACGGAGAACATGCAGTCTCCACAACGTATGCCTAAGGTGCAAGAACAAGTGGCTGAGATGCCAGTTTTTCAAGCTGTACCAATTCAGCCCGCCACCTTTCAGCAGCCTATAGCTGGTTCTAATGGGCAGGGAAGCAACTTACAGGCTATGCAACAGGTCTTCCCACCACCTTCAGTACACCCTGGCTATTTTGGAGGTGGATCCGTATTCCAAAGCATGGCTGGTCATGCACCTGGAAATCAGTTTTATACGCCAGGAACAGTGTTTGGGGGTGCTCAAACGATGATGCCTAACCCCATGTACAGTGTCATGGGTATGCAACCAGGGTTTCAAAGCACTCAGGGACAATTTGGGATGCCACAAGCAAATTTTGGTATGGCTGGAATTACAAATCAGCAGCCAAATATGGCATTTCCAGGTCAAGTTAATAGCGGCCAAGGAACACAGATGAACCCTATTAGTGTTCCCATGTTTCAGTCACTTCCATATGACAATTTAACGCCGCTGGAGAGGCCAACTCCGTACAAAGAAGGTGGCAAAGGAGTGTCATTCACGACCTTTACAGGGTTTGATGACAGGAAGAAGGCTCTTTCATTCCTCCAGCAGTTTGACAAGGCCTATGCAGGGGGAAACTTTACAGAGGCTTCAAAGGTCCGCAAGGCAGCCACTTTCTTGACAGGGAATGCGGGACAATGGTGGACAACTTTATTGCTTCAAGGGCAAGCTCCGTCCACATGGATTTACTTCAAGCAGATTTTTGCAGCAGCATGGTTATCTGATGATTTCGAAGCAGATGTCATGACAGAATGGCACCAGCTTAATGCTGCCACTTGCAGAAATCTGGATGATTACAATCGGAAGTTTTGGAAAGCTCTACTTCCAGTAACTTCCTATAGGTTTGTGCCATTGACAGAACAGATAGAAAAATACTGTTGTGGCCTACCCAAAGGATTGAGAAAATACTGCACAAAGACCAAAGTCACTACTTTGACGCAGCTCATCGAGGTAGCAAACACTGGCAATGGTTTGCTCAAGGGAGAAGATTGTGAATTTAACACTGGCGTCAAGGCAGGATCAGGCAAGAAAAATTCAGCCAAGAAGCACGTTCCCAATGAGGCTCCTAAAGGGACTCAGGAGTCGGCCAACACAGGGAAAGACAAAGCTACGGCTGAATCAGAAAAAGGACCAGCAAAGAAATGGAAAAGACGTTTTCCTCGCAAGTCAGAAGAGCAAAAGAAGGTCCTGAGGACAGAGAACAAATGCTTTATATGTGAGCAGCCTGGCCACATTGCTTACAATTGTCCTACAAAGAAAAGGCCAGCTGATTCTGAAGACAAGGAAGACAAGAAAGGAAAGAAGCCCATGGCTGGTCTAGTGCCAGATATGGTGGGCGACAAGCCAAATTCAGATGCAAGTGAGCTTTGCAGAGCATGGGGAAAGGTTAGGGATCAAACAGTGCTTATCTTCTTTGATCCAGGTGCCAAAGCCAACTTCATTTCCCCAGAATTGGCTTCAAAGTTGGGAATCAGACCTGAAGAGATGGGGTATACAGCAGAGGCAGGTTTGGCATGTCCTGGCCATACAGAGGCTGTGACACCCATCATTGGAAAGTTGCGTCTACATATCCAGTCCTATGTAGATGCTGAAGAATTTTACATCATGCCACTGGACGGATGTGATGTGTTGTTAGGTATTCCTTGGTTATTTCGTGTACAGGGAATCATGGATGCCTACAACAAAAAGATCACTGTACAGAGCAGGGGAAAGACTCACATTCTGGATGTAAAGCTTAAAGGGGAGTCTTTCCTTCTTAGCCTACGGGATGCCCCCGTACTGATGCACCCGTCACCCATCATGTGACGCATCAGGGGCACTGTCACCAGCGTGTGACTACTATCTATCCTTTTTGTTGATTTCTTTCTTATTATCTATTTACTTTCACTTTTTGGAAACACCCCTCTGGAAATCTAACTGCCCTGCATTGCATAGCTAGTGTGGAACTGTCCAGAGGGAGTCCAGGCCTGAGGGCAAGAGAGCACTAAGGTTGGACAAGGACTATGGTTAGCCAAGTGGGGTCATTGACTAGCCAAAGTGGAATCCTTTGCTACAGAGGCTACATTTCAGTTCTGGATGTGGCCGCAGTGTACAAAGAGGGTCGGATGACCTAGAAAGATACAATGGCACCATCTCCTAAAATTTAGGGAACTGCTATTTTGGGACCTGAAAATGTGTTGGCGTCATTACCTCCGGAATGACAAAGGGAACATTTTCTTACTCTGCCGTGAAGTCAACTGGGCAACCGGTTGGGATATTTTTAGGCGGCAACCCCGAAACGGGAAAATGCTTGTAAAAGTGCCAAGTGGCACCTTCTGGTGCACTTGCCTTATGCAACAAGAAGTGGCGCTGAATTTGAAGAGGAGAGAGCCTCATTTTCAGATTTTGTCAGAGGTTAAGAGCTATGGAGTGCTTGCTTTCCCTCTTATGCACAGTGCGGTGCCAGGAGTGATGCCCTGCACGCTACGCACTGCCCTCTCTCTCCCCTTTGGCAGTATGTTATGCCCCTCTAGTGGGCTCTTCATTTGACCAATGTACAGTTGTGTGGGTTCATGCGCGATTGCCGAGGCAAGAGCCTCTTGCACAGGTACTGGATTAGCTAGCGGCTAATCCCCCCGCAGGTACAGGTGAATTCGGAGAGGTTTCACGCCAGAAATCTCGTCCGATTCAAAGGGCAAGTAGCCCTACAGGAGCGGGAGCTCGAGGACTTGCTACGGATGCGTCCGGCACGCGAAACGGAGCCCGAAACAGCAAATTACAGCCTGCTGTGTATTTTTGCAGGTTTAGGGTTTTGGCCCTAAACGGACCCTAATACCCCCAGGAGGTTCGGGGACGCAAGGGGACCGCTGTACAGGCGGTCTGGCGTATTTTCAGGGCTGAAAACAGAGAATTCAGCGAGCTGCAGATTCTCGCCAGGTTTTGCAAAGTGCCCGTATGCGTCGGGAAAGTCAGTCAATGCGTGGGAATACTGACCGTGAAGGGTTCTAGTACAGTTATGCTGCCGAAATCGGGCTGGAACAGTGGAAATTCAGCCGAGTTTGTGCGGGGCAGCTTGTAGGAACCACAGCGTTTATTCCCTCTTTTGAACAATAAAGAAATACCGAAAGGGGCGCCTAAGTTAGGGGCCAATCTGGTGTCCGTCTACTCATACAGGTGCAATCTAGCAGCCTGTATCCCTCTCCCCTTTGTTGTGTCTTGAAAATACAAGTAAAATAGACGACTAATAAAGGGTGAAAGCTAAATCAAGGTTTAAAGTAAAGTCTACCGCCCTTTTTGGATCAAACAGGCCGGTTACAGGCACTCGTAACCCGGCCCTTTCCACCGAACTTACGGAAACTCCTTCGCGATGTTTACCGTCACCCATCAAATGACACATCAGAGTTGTCCGTTCTTGATGGCAGTTCCTGTAGCTACAATCTTTTAACAGTTCTTAGTGCACACAATAAAATATCCTAAAAAAGAGATTAATCATTAAAAATAAGAAAATAGTCCAATTAGCAACAAGAAGGGTCTTGCCCAATAGGATCTGTGGTGTCTATAGTCAAACCGTCTCGAGAAAATGGTTGTCATGAGAATGATTGAAAGCCTATCAATGCATGAACCTGCAACCCAGGGTGGCCAGGTGGCTAAGCTGTGTAAAACTCCAGGAATGCCGGATGTAACAATCTGTGTCGTAAACTCCTCCGAATCAAGGAGAGCCAGACTAAAACATCTGCATTGTAGAAGCTATCGTAAGCTGCAGCAGTCACCGAGAGACCGCACGGACCACCACCGAATGGTGTCCTGTCAGTAAGTAGGGTAATCCAAGATGAGGGGAAAGCAAGACTCAACAGTCTGCGCTGTGAAGGGCCCTTGAGAAGAGGTGCGGTCAGACCAAGCTGTTTACACCGTGATCATCTTAAAGAAGTAGGGAAGCGAGACTGAGAAGTCTGTGCTAATCCATTTGTGCCATCTTGCTTGTATCTCCTGCCTCCAATCCTACGGTGTCAACCAAAACAGAATCCGCTCCAACAACGCCACCAAGCCGCAACTCGGTGTAGCTCTTAATGTGAATGAGCTAGGAGTGGCCTACTACCCAGGTCAGGGGATAAGTCTGTTGTAAGGTTACCGAGCGTGAGTGTAAGCAACTCTAAAGGTAGCAATCCAAATGATCAGTGAGTGTAGAAGAGCAACTGCACTACCATCCAAGCCAAGCTTCAGGTGACTCCGGATGTAGTCACAGGATGTAGTCGCAGGATGCCTGATGTCACGTGACACATCTAACCCTATGTGTACGTGGACAAGCTACTTCACGGCAAGGGTTCGGTTCAATTCAGTTAGCCTAGATTAGGAAGTGATCTGGCACTTTTGTGAGTCTGTTCGCAAACCGTGCATGTTCGAACACTTCGATTAGATGCATATCCTCTGGTTGCACACAGCATGATCATCAGATTTCCATCAGAACCCATCAGGAGCATTTTTACAGTGCATATACCTATTTTGACATTTTTCACTTATTATTTTTAAGTGACTTTTGTTGGGAACAAGGTAGGGCAATTTAAGAAAGCAAGTACATAAAGAAACCTAGCGCTAGCACTTATGGGCAGAAGAGGCAGCAAGAACTTCGGTTCAACAGGCAACTTCTCAGCAGGAACCCCCCCCCCCCCCCAGCAGACCAGCATTTTTGCACCAAGATCAAGATCAGCCCAGCATTTTTCCATTGCAACAGCCTGGCAACAACAAGACCACAGAACAGCCCTAGCGTTAGCAGATTCCCCGCAGCAGAACAGTTTTCAGCCCTAGTGTTTTTGGTTTGTAGATCAGCCTCGGCGTTTTGCAGATTTATCGGAACACCAAGAAGCATCAGCGTTTTCAGTTTTCAGCAGTCAGACATCGCAGTAGAAGTCCCAAACCTCGTAGATCTCACCTTCCCGCAGCAAATCCTCACCGCAAGGTCAGATCCCGCATAGTTTGCAGTTTTAGCCCGAAAAACGCAGATTTCAGCATCTGCATTTTCAACACATCGTCGTCATCGACATCGTCACCGACATAAGAGTCGGAATTCAACAGATAAAGATTTGCAGCTTTCAGCCATTAGCGTTTTCAGATTTCAGCCCGTCTCGTCGTCGTCCTCATCGTCGTCAACATCGTCGGCAAGTCCAAGCATTGTAGAGATTTGTGCAATCAATAGTAGACCGCTCTCGCCATAGAGAGTGGGGCCTTCGGAGGAGGGTTTGACAACATTCTGGTGTCGTATTCTTCTCTCTCTATCTCTCAGTCTCAGCACCTTCATTCACACTGTTTATCCACTTTGTTTGTGATCACTTGCACTCTCTCACTAAAGGAACGGAAGGCTCTCCCTTCCATAAGTAAAAGGGACCCTTGAGAACAGTTCGGAGCACTCATCTTGAGCAAAGTTCAACATTCACTTCCGCTGTACCTTACACCTAATCTCCCGAATCTCGCGAGTAAACTCTCCAAGAGAGTCCAAAGCATTCAAGTCCCACTCCAGTCTATAGATCCAAGCAATGAACTTGTCCAGGAAGAGATCCAAGATCTTCTCCCTAAGTCCATGTAGATGCTCCTGTGTAAGCAAGTGATCTGAGGTCAAGTGGTAAGTGTCTGTCCACCCAAGATGTTGGTGTCCTCTCTGGGAATGTCGGAATCCCATATGCCATGAGCATAGCCATATCTCGTGTGAACTCCTCTGATGAGTGCATAGGCGTGTCCATAGCAAACCACAAGTCACCACCCCCTCTGGAGTGCGCAACCACCAAATGATGGCTGGAATGAATGGATCTCCCAATGATCATGGATAAGAGCTCAAGTTGTCGTAGAAGGTACCGTCGCAATGGAGTGATCGACCACGCAATAGGCAAAACATCAGCCTGTTGTCCACCCAAAAAACGCTGCAAAGGGTGCTGAAAACGCTGTTGTAATAGAGATTTCAGCATGCCTGTACGCCACCGACCGGTACGGGAGCGTCGCAGAGTGTTAGAGGAGGGGATTCTCGCACTTCTCAGCCGTCAAGGGGCTGAAAACAGAGAAAAAACAGCAAGTAATCAATGCCAAAAATAGTGCCGATTGGGTGTACATACTTGACAAAGGTGTAGATCTGCAAATTCCAGGCAATGTAGAAGACTCCCGTGAGTGCCTTGGCCGCTCCCGTGTATGCAAGAGGCTTAGCGTTTGCAGAAAACGCAGCAATCTTAGCAAACACAGCAAGTGCCTAAAAACGCAAGCTGATCCAAAAAACGCAAATCTGGATTAGATAACGCAAGGCAGATCTGGGGCGTTTTTGGGAGAGGGGGCGCCAAGAGAGGGAGGATGAGATCGAGGCCTTGGAATGCAAAAAAGCAAGGCTGAACTGCAAAAACGCAGAGCAATGCAAAAACACTAGGCTGAATATTGGCACTTCTCACATTGAAAAGCTGCAAATAGGCTAGCGCTAGGCTTGAGTTACTGAGATTGATGGTGATTCTCCAAATACGCTGGCTGTTGTGATCGCTTGGAAAGATTACCTAATGCGGAGATGCGCCTTGGAACACGGTAGAGCCTGAAGCTATTGATACCATGTGAGAGTGCACGTGTGCGGAAGCGTTACAGAGAGAGAGAGAGAGAGAGAGAGAGAGAGAGAGAGAGAGAGAGAGGGGACGATCAGCCCCCCACTGACTACCAGAACAAGAAGACCCGTACAATGATCAGATGATGTATGAAATGAGTACCCCCCTGACTCCATATGTGGAGTGCCCAAGGTGGGCGTCCAACTCAAGTGGACGGTCGGCCCCAAACTCGGGCAGCCGGACAAGGTACAACCTAGACTATGGGTGGCCAACTCGGAGACACTAGCCATACAAGGCAGTGCCCTAGACCTGTGTGAAGCAGTAGAGTGGTGTAAATCTAACAGGTGACAACCTTTCGGGTCTTCCTATTCTTAGCAATCCAAGTTTACCGATGGTGTGATTCTCTTTGAGTCTCGAGTTCCATGAGATTCAAGCTTTGCTATTCAATTACAAAGGAAGCAGTTTTACTCCAGGTTGTCTCAAACTTCTTTCTGGTGGTACTTATTCTCTTTTCCTTAGATTGAGCAGGAGGGGGACTTCCTATCTTGGAGGAGTCCTCAGCTTCAGCTCTTGAGCTTTTCAGTGACAGTGTTTGCACAGTAGTTCCTATGCCTCATCTTCCAGATTGATCCCTGGAGACTGTACCATACAGGACACACTTACTTCCCTTATCCTTAGACTAGCATGTTATCTCAAACCGGTGGATAGTGGTCCTTCTCTGACTAGGAACCACTTACAGTTAGCTTGAGCATTCTTCATAATGGGGAGACACTCTTCCTGGTTCTCCCAAACTTGGTTCCAAGTTCCACAAGTATATCATATTTTCCTTTCAGATTCACCTACTGATGGTGATCCAGTTACACAGGCAGAGACTGTTGGAGAGTTAT
Source organism: Adiantum capillus-veneris (assembly GCF_014529385.1). Lineage (NCBI taxonomy): Eukaryota > Viridiplantae > Streptophyta > Polypodiopsida > Polypodiales > Pteridaceae > Adiantum > Adiantum capillus-veneris. The sequence goes on from NC_140944.1 coordinate 81,197,209, forward strand.
GACAGTTATCCATGGTTCAGGTGTTCTCCCTTCAGAGGGGGCTGTGGAGCCAATTTAGGAGTCAGTTTCCACGGACTACTTCCATACAGTTCTTGTGGTTCCATGTGCAACAGATAGGATTGACAATCTAGTTGGTGGCTTTCTACAGCACCTTGTTCTTCTCTTCCAGAGCTTGGGAGCAAGGTCTCTAATCCTGCCGTGTTAGCTGCAGTCTCAATATTGATGTGTGTTTTCTTTCTACTCGATGTTTGTTCCCGATTCACTCTGAGAGTGGGGGGATATTCTCTTGGGTGGTGTTCCAGGCATATCGATAACAGTTTCACTCTCAGTTCCAATGAAGTTCCTTCAAATGTTGTTTGCAGTTCATCATTCTATATGATGGTTGGTGTAGTTCTTTTGGTTCTTCGTCATCGGACATATAGTAGCCTCAGTTGTCCCTTTCCTTAGACTTCCGTAGCAGCTTGAGTTTCTGGTATGTGGTATATGACCGGAGGTGCAAATTTCCGACTCTTTTCTCGAGAGTGGAGCACTTTAGAGTTGGGAAATAATTCGGATACCAATCTTTTATGTCTTTACCCTCAGTTTTGATGCATACTCTTCAAGCGGTCAGCAGCACTACCTTCTGCAGATGTTGGTTGTGCGACTTGTGAGTCGGTTGGCTTGCGGAGATTCTTGATAGAGCTGATTTACTTTCAGCGGACAGCATTGTACTTCCCAGACGTCGTTCGGGGATAGCGGCTGGATGGTATACTGGCAAGGTACTATTCAACCTCAGACTTCTATAGCAGATATCCTCGTCCACAAAACCCTCTCTTTACAGTTGCAGATTGCTCACTCTAGCTCCTTGGACTCATTTCCCGTCCAAGACCTAAGAGGGGGTGTTAAGAGTTCATTTTCCTGTCCGGTGGTGGCTCCGGTATCTCCCAAGAGCAGATTAGGGAGAGGGTTGTTTTATGGTTGTGCCCCACCAGTGTGAGGTATTTTCTCATGGGCTCTTTATAAACATCAGCCTGCTAGCCACGCTGTAGGTGAGCGTGACTAGCAAGGCCGGTCACCCAACTCAAGAGCGGGCTTGCAGCAAGTCTTCAACTATGATTAGCTACATGCACTAGGTCTTCGCAGGCGGAGTGGTAGAGCGCCAACCTCATATGGGCACTTTGAGAGAGCAATTGTGTTCAGTGCCCTGGGGACAGGAGGGCGCCCTTAGAGGGCAGTCCTAGCATGGGCGATGGACAGGAGAGGCAGATCTGCCCATCGTTTTTCCACATCCCAGAGTTTTTGCTATGCCCAATGTTTTTGGCAGCACTCAGCCCAGCGTTTTCCTCATGGGCAACAGGGGATCAAGCTAGCGTTTTTCACAGCATCCCTAGCGTTTTCTCCTCCTGAGTGCAGCTGCATGGAGGCGCTATGATCTGGCAGATGCAGAGCACCTCCATCATGGTGCAAGCATACGACAGGAGCAGATCCATGTTCGTCATGGGGCAGCCACACCAAAGGGCAGCCCCGATCCGGTTCCTTCTTCCTACATATCAGCCTTCCTGCCAGGAGGAGATCCCGCCAGAGCCTCGGAGGCTAGGGCAGCCCATAACGAGACCGTGACAGTGATCTTGTGAGTAGGAGCTATTGGCAATGTAGACAACTGCACGCTATTCCATACGGGATGGCTATTTGGTGCGGAAAGCAATGTTGTGTGTTACACAACCTTTGAGGGAAAAGGTTTTGACAGATTGCCATTGTCCACCTTTGAAGGGGGTTGCACGTTACTTCTTCTGGCCGAGGCTCCAAGGACCAAAAGGATGTGGATGAGTTTGTTCGCAGTTGTTTGGTATGCCAAAAGGTCAAGTTTGACAGGCATAAGGCACCAGGACTTCTACATCCTTTACCCATACCCTCCCATCCCTGGCTAAGCATTGCCATGGATTTATTTTTTATCTTCCCAAGACTTAAAGTGGGCATGATGGCATTTGGACAGTCATCGACAGATTCAATAAACAAGCCCATTTTATTCTGATAAAGAAGACGGTTAAACCTGATCATTTGGCGAGACTGTTTGTTTCACAGATTTTTCAGTTACATGGCACGCCTGAGTCCATAGTCTCAAACAGAGATCCCCGATTTAGTTTGTTTTGGAGAGCAATCTGAGCTAACATTGGCACATGGTTGAGTTCTCGTCCTCTTTCCACCCACAAACAGACGAGCACTCTGAGATAGCCAATTCAGTGGTTTTGGATTTATTGAAGTCTTACATTTCGAATCAGAAGACTCAATGGGAAAAGTACTTGCCCTTGGTGGAGTTTGCCTACGACAACAGCGAAGTAGATAGAGGAGGAGGACATAGCAAATACTCCTCAGATATTGAAACTTTACCTTGAGGCTTTCGGTCTAGCTTCAACTAGACCGAGAGATCCCGTGGATCAGTAGGGTTGAATCTAGTGCGGACGGGATCAATCCCGTCTGATGGGCCCAAGGGACATATAGATTAAAAAAAAGACAAATTGCGTGAGCTACTGACGTGGCATGCTGGACGGAAATCCGCGATTTACATTGGCAACCTTTGGAGCGCTAGCTTTTGGACCATATGCTTTTGAGACCTAAAGCTTTTCATGTACTACTTTTAGAAGTTCCAGATTCTATAAAATTGTAACTAGGGCCTCTCTGTCCCTCAACTTGCCTCGAAGCACTGACCAGAGAGGAGTTTGCTCAAGATATAATACAAAAATAAATACCAAAAAGGGGCGAAAGACTTTGGGGCCAATATCTCAAGGCACAGAAGTACGCCGGCGAGCCTTTTGTGTCGTCTCTAATTAAATTGTGATCAAATTTGTGAAGTGACTTTGAGTGATTTCTCGTGTGTCGTGTCAGATACCCGACTTGGTGTGCCTATGTAACAAACTTGGACACTCCAAGACACAGCAGAGATTCACTTCAAAACAGTTCACAGTTCACAATTGATTCGACACGGCCCGACAGAGTTCCGTGCCTAGAGATATTGGCCCCAAAGACTGGCGCCCCTTTTGGTATTTCTTTTTGTATTAATATGTGTTCAAAGTACAAGAGAGTGGGAGGGTTCTCACTCTCAGAGTCTGCGTCCAAATGCTCTGAGTTGTGAGAACCCTACCCACGTATTTAAAGGTTACAAGGGATGCCCAAAAGCAGAGCCCCAAAAGCTGTCAATTTCAAAAGCCTCTTAGAATAAAGCAATGAGTCCAAAAGCTGTCCCAAAAACTCAGCCAACGCAAAAACAGGTTTCCGTATAGCTTTGCCACGTCATCAGCTGCGCCAAAAACTGCTTTCTGCCAGCCAGTGTGGAAATATATGGGCATGTCACGTCACCGGTTTGTGACATATCCCCCTCTTGAAAGCATTGTAATCGCCCTCGATTACGCTTGCAAAACAGACAGAGGCCATAAACTGTCTTAGCAGACATTGACTATTAGTACCGACTCACTAGGAACAACACATCTAGCACATGTACCAATCGACAGTCACATCACAGGACATCACTTGACATCACATAACAAATTACATTTAAATATCCTTCCAAATCTCAGACCATAATTAATCGGCAACGTATTTAGCAATCGCATCTAGATCCAGTCCCGATCTCACAAATGCCCGATTAACTAATCCTTATTGCAATCATGTCTATAGAGATTTATCAGACCGAAATGCTGCAGTCATTTCGTCTATCAGTTCGTGCACTCAAGTCAAGTACAAATTAGTATCATATTATCAGGAATTCCAAGTCTTAAAGTCATTACAACACAATACTGTCAGCTCACAGTATCCCTGAAACCCAATAGGGTAAAAATCGGGGCAATCTGTTGACAAAGGAGCGGAATGACTCCCCTCTTGTGCAAGCCCGCTGCACCAAATTCCACCCAAGCTGAAGTCGGGGTTCTATCGGAGTAAACTATGCTAAACCGAATGCTTCAAGGTAAAGATTCACAATCTGAGGAGTATCTACCAGGTTCTCCTCCTCCATCCACTTCGCATCCAATGCGGGATAGTTCTTGACTTTAACCAAAAACCGCCTTATCGCTTTACCTTTTATCTTTCTATCTTTGTGTGCCAATATCTGTTCTGGAACGAGTATCTCCTCACTTTCCTCCACTTCGGGTTGCTCATCTGACTCCCCATCATCGGGCACATCGCCTTTAAAAGGCTTCAGGAGATTCACATGAAAAGCATTGTGAATCCTCCAAGTATCGGGCAGCTTCAGTCTAAAGGAAACATCGTTTATCTTCTCGTTTATCTGGAAAGGTCCATAGTATCTCATGCTAAGCTTTGGAAAAAGCCGCTCCTTTCCTTTTTTCTTTCTCAGGCGTGCCTTCTCAAAACGTAAGAGCACCCAATCGTTCTCCTTTAATTTCAAATCGCGACGATGTCGATCTGCTGCCTTTTTCTGTCTTTCCTGAGATGTCTGCAAAGCCTCCCGGACCTTGGCAAAAGCAGTGTCTAAGTCCCGTGTGTACTGGTCGGCTTCAAAAATCTTATCTTTCGTGCTTAGGAAGGGTGGAACCTTTGTAGCACCTTCAATGGTCTCAAATGGCGCCTTCCCTGTCGAAGAGTAAATCGTGTTATTGTAGGCAAATTCCACCAAGGGCAAAAACTTTTCCCATTGAGTCTTTTGATCCGAAATGTAAGACTTCAATAAATCCAGAACGACCGAATTTGCAATCTCAGATTACCCATCTGTCTGCGGGTGGAAAGATGACGAGAACTGCAACCGTGTGCCAATGTTCTCCCAAATAGCCTTCCAAAACAAACTCGTGAATCGGGGATCTCTGTCAGAGACTATTGTCTCAGGCATACCATGTAATCTGAATATCTGGGCAATGAACAGTCTCACTTAGTGATCCGGCTTGACTGTTTTTTTCACTGGAATGAAATGAGCTTGCTTGCTAAATCTGTCAATAACAATCCAGATACCGTCATGCCCACTTTGTGTCTTCGGGAGATCAAAAATGAAATCCATAGCAACACTTTCCGAGGGGTGGGTGGGAATGCTGTAACAATCCCTGTGCTTTATGATTGTCATACTTGACCTTCTGGCATACCAAGCAACTGCGTACAAAATCGTCCACATTCTACTTGAGTCTCGGCCAAAAGACGTATTTTTCCACACCTTTCAAGGTGGTATCAATGCCGCCGTGGCCCGTAAATGGTAGACAATGGCATTCAGTTAGAACCTTTTCCCACAACAACTGTGTAACGTATCATCAAGTAGCCATCCCGAATGGAATATCCCGCTACTACCTCCCCATTCTGTATTCGACTGAATATATCTGCAAAATCTGTATCTATGACATACTGATCGACCGTATTCTCGAAGCTTCTATGGTGTATCGCGGAAATAGCCAGAACCAACGGCTTCCAGGACAAAGCATCTGCCACCAAGTTCTTATGTCCCTGCACATGGACAATCTGGTAGTGAAACTGTGACAAGATGTTTATATATACCTAGATGAATCCAGGATAAGCCTAGATTCACCCTTAAAGGAAAGTGCAAGGTATAGACCCATGGTAGTCACCCACAAGACAATATAATCATCAGCTCCATCATGCATAGTATTGACTAAATACCACGACATCCCCACTAAAGTCGTCAGTGCCCAATAGTGGGTGTAGAACTAGTTACTAACATATGCTCCCAAACACAACACACACCACAAGCACACACACATGAGCATACATCAACACAAAGTTCAACGTACTGAGTTTCTATCATGACTTCGGAGATCAAGGGCAGACTGAGTCATAATGAAGCCTAGCACTAAAAGAAGCATTAAATCGAAAAAAATTAGCACAAAAATGAGGTACTTGATAGGGCATACACACCACAAAAGATAGAAAGGATTAGCACAATATCAACTGGTCGTAACTCGGACGAAAACTTCACAATGTGAAGTCTGCATGTCCGCTATACGACTAAAAATATACCTAGATGCATCCAGGATAAGCCCAGATGTTTGCCCACTGCATCTACTTTTCCGATAGCTGCTTTTGTGACAAGAAGGAGCGTAAACTCTGGTGATCTGTACTGTCAATTCCGGCCTTGAAAACAATCGGCTCTCATAGGCAATGACATGGCCTTGTTGCATTAAGACCATGTGACAAGATGTTTGCCCACCGCATCTGCTTTTCCAATAGCTGCTTCTGTGACAAGAAGTAGCGTAAACTCTGGTGATCTGTGCTGTCAATTCCGGCCTTGAAAACAATCGGCTCTCATAGGCAATGACATGGCCTTGTTGCATTAAGACCGCACCCAAACTACGACCACAAGCATCACAATATACTTTGAATGACTTCTGCAAATCCGGCAAAGTCAAAACTGGTCCCGTAGTCAATTTCTCTTTCAATGCTCAAAGGCAGTCACCTCTGTGGGTACCCACGAGAAAGGGACTCCGTTCTGTCAAGATATGCAAAGAGGAAGCAACCTCTGTAAACTTTCTAATGAACTGCCGGTAGTAAGAACATAAGCCAAGGAAGTTTCTAACTTCATGGACATTCTTCAAATCGGGCCAATCACGTATAGTCTCAATCTTGGTCGGGTCCATCTGCACTCCTGCTTCTGAGACGATGTGTCCCACAGTGTATCTCTGGTAGGAAAAATTCACTCTTCTTTGCATTAATCAACAACTTGTGATCCCACAATGCCTGAAAGACCTGTAGCACATGTTCTCTATGTTCTGCCTCATCCTTGGAGAAGACAATAATGTCATCAAAGAAAGTGCCAACAAAAGATTTGTACTCCCTGAAAATCCTATCCATCATTCGGTTAAAGGTCGTTGGAGCATTGGTAAGGCCAAAAGGCATCACCAAAAATTCAAATAAACCAAAGGTCGCCCGAAAAGTTGTCTTGTAGACATCTCTCGATGCGATTCGCATCTGATGATATCCGCTCTTCATTTCGATCCTGCTGAAACAAGAGGATCCCTATAGTCGGTCAAGAATATCATCAATCCTAAGAATCGGAAATATGTTCTTGATGATGATTTTGTTGAGAGCTCTATAATCAATGCACATTCTCCAAGATCCGTCTTTCTTCAAAACCAACAACACCGGAGAGCAGTAAGGTGAAGTACTCGGCTGGATAAGACCCTTGTCCAAGAGGTCTTTCACTTGGTTCATAATTCCTTCATTCTGGGCTCGGCTCACACGATAAGGTGGCCGGTTCGGTGGTGTGCTTCCAGGTATCACATCAATGGTATGATCCTCAGGACGAGCTGGTGGCAACTCGCCTAGCAGGCCCTCAAAAAAGCAATCGGCATGAGTGTGGAGAAAATCTTGGCGTTCTTTATCAAGTTCAGACATATTTGTCCTATGTTCATCGTTCAACTCTTTCAAAAAGATCGAGTAAACAAATAGACTGGATTTCTTTAATTTTGAAACGGCCGAAGCCAATACAAAAGGGACAGACTCGCCCTTAAGTTTCACATCAAGTACAATGGTTCAGACCTTTATAGTAGTCAATGTTGCTTTTTTCGCACGATAATCGACCACCGCGTTGTTCTTATGGTACCAAGGGACTCCCAGGAGAACATCACAACCTTCCAAGGGCATTATGTAGAAGTCCTCGTGCCCCAAATACCCCTGACAATGCAACCGAAGTTTGCCAATGACAGGTGTAATGACCACGTCCCTGCCAGGTGCTGCTAGAACTGCCTCTGCTTGTGGTCCCATTCAATGGTGTAATCTCGAGCCGCGCCGCCAATTCAGGTGAAATGAAGTTGGCCTTGGCTCCTCCATCAAAGAAAATCAGGGCTTCTTGATCTTTCACTTTGCCCCAAGCTCGGCAACGTTCTCTACTTTCATCAATCCTGCTTGGGTCAGTACACATGCAATCGGGAACCAGTCCAACTTTCATCTTGCCTTTTTGTCCACGTTCCTCAGCTGCTTTCGACCTCTCAGGCCTTTCTTCATCTTGTTCTTTCTGTGCCTTTTTAGGGCACTTCGCCCCATGTTCCCCTCATCCAAAACACTTCCCCTCTTTGATGTAGTTGGCTCTCTCCCGAAGAGTGAGTCGGGGTCGTGCATCCTTATCTTTCAGTACGCTGAACTTTGTGTTGATGTATGCCCATGTGTGTGCGTGTGATGTGGTGTGTGTTGTGTTGGGGAGCATGTGTTAGTACCTAGTTCTACACCCACTATTGGGCACTGACAACGTTAGTGGGGATGTCGTGGTATTTTGTCACGTGACACATCCAACCTTATGTGTCCGTGGACAAGCTACACCATAACAGGGTTCCCGTCAGTCCAGTCAGTTTAGATTAGAAGTGATCCGGCACTTTTGTGAGTCTATTCGTAGACCGTGCATGCCCAGTCACTCAGTGTAGAAGCATATCCTCTGGTTGCACATTGCATAAGCATAAGCATTTCCATCAGATTCCATCATAGTCAGTTTGGGGATTTTTCAAGTGACTTTATCCTATTTTTTCCCTATTTTTAACATTTCTCACTTATTTATTAAGTGACTTTTGTTGGGAACTCAGTAGGCAAATTGGGTAAGTTAATATATAAGCAAACCCAAGTTAGCACAAATAGGGCAGATGAGCAAGGAGCACAGCAGACTACCAAGCAACAGGTGTTCCCTCCCTCTTTCAACAAGACCCTCCCCAAGCCATCTTGGTGAGGCCACCTCCCATCACCATCAAGCCTATCTCTCCCTTGGCGTTTTCCCAAGCTTCAGCCATTGCCATAAAAGCTCCTTTCCCTGGCGTTTTTCCCCCCTTCAGGCAGCCCAAAGCCTGGCGTTTTTGGATCGCAAACACCCAGCAGGAATCAGCGTTTTACATCAGATATTCAGCATGGAAAAACGCAACACTTGACAACGTTTTTACAGTAGGTATTCAGCCCCTAAAACGCAGCCTTGCCTCGCAATTCTCCAACGTTTTCAGCCTACGATCACAGCAGCAAAAACGCAGCCAAAGCCTAGCTTCATCAGCGTTTTTTTCCAGTCCTAACCCCCTTGCCAAAACCAGGGATTTTCAGCCATGAGAAGCACCCCCAAGATCACCCAGATCCTCGGCATTTTCCCCCTTGTGGACAGCAGATAGAAGAGGACCCAATTCAGCCCTAAAGTCATCGTCGTCGTCATCGACATAGCCCCCATTTGCATCAGTCCATGCATCATCATTATACACCTTTGTGCAATCAAAGTTAGACCACTCTCGCTGACGAGAGTGGGGCCTTCAGAGGAGGGTTTTACAATCTCTCGGGTGTCGTATCTCTTTTCTCTCCTTCTCTCAATCTCATTCACTTGCACGCACAATATCCACTCACTTTGTTCGTGATCATAGCACTCTCCATAAGACGGAAGGCTCTCTCCTTCCCTAAGAACTAAAAGGAACCTTGAGCAAATAAAGATCACTAATCTTGAGAAAATACAACATTCATTCCGCTGCACCTTACATTGGTATCAGAGCTTTGGAAGTGTTCTGCATTACTCAAGGAAAGAACCACAAGAATCACAAGAATTTTTTTTTGCTTGTTGAGGTCGGACGAACCCAAGTTCTCTTGGGCGTGTCGATTCCTAATCGTGTTTTGTTGAAGAGTGACAAGAATCCCAAGAAAGAAGTGCTTGTCCAGCCTCCCCTTCTGTCTCTTTTCACTCATTGAGAGCAGACCGTGCACTTAGCGGCCGGCCAATCGACGTGAGGTGGGAATAAGCAACCTTGGTGTGAGCGCAAGGCCGCCAAGGGGTGCGCCCGCAGAAAGGAGTAGAACTCGGGTAAAGAGAAGATCCTTCTCCAACGCGATTTGCAAGCAAAAGAACACCTTGAGAACCTCAAGAACCTCAAGATCCTCAAGAACCCAAGAACACAAGACCTTCAAGAACCGAGTTCCTCGTGAACGTAAGAACCAAAGATTCTAGTGCATGGTCATCACCCGAAGTGGAATGGATACTTCGCATACAGGTGATGAGCATGAGAGAGGTGACGAAGGATTCTCCCCACCAGGAGATTTTTCCAACCCTCCCCCTTCGCCATCTACACCACGAGTTGTTCTAACTCCTATGGAGATGATGGTCAAGTCAATGATGGACATGATGTTGGCACAACAAGAGACGACTCGCATTACGATGGAACGAAAGGAAAGAAACGCACTACAACAACAAGAAGCGACTCGCCTTACTTTAGAAGCGAATCGAGTAGCGCTGGCACAACAAGAAGCCAATCGCCTTGCTTTCGAACGCGAGCGCGATGAACGAAACGAACGAAAAGCAAAAAGGGACGCCGAGAGTGAAGCTCAAAGGGAGCTACGCACTCAAGAATTTATTTCCCACGTGCTAGCCTCGAAGACCGAACCACCCAAAGATCGTGGGAGTTCATCAAGTGGTGCAAGCCACGATGCGGATTCCAACCATCCAGTCATAGAGAAGTTGACCTTCAATAAGTATGATGGTAAGATGGATGCTACGGTTATTCATTCTTGGTTGCATCAATTTAATGCTTATTTTGCGACAACTAAGAAGACAGGAAATAGCAAAGTTTTGACGACAGCTATGTATCTTGCCGATGATGTCATCGATTGGTACCACGCATGGCAAGAGGCACAGCTAGCCAAGCACCTAGAGGAAGCCAACTGATTCACACCCCTTTCCTTCAATTGGGCTGATTTCCAAGACAAGCTCAAGGCGCGGTTTATGCCACCTCAGTACCTCGCATGATTGAAGGACAATTGGCGCTCTCTTAAGCAAAATGGTATGCCGGTTATGTCTTTTTCTAATCGTGTTTTGCAGTTAGGCACTCAATTACGAGAATCGGATGATGAGCGCAAAGAGGCTTTTCTCTTTGGCTTGGACGAGTATATCAAGTACGATGTGGAGGTGCTCGATCCAATCGATCTCAACAAGGCGGTAGCGATTGCTCTCGCACAGGAGATGAAGCACAACAAGGGAAAGCCTAAGGAGAACAAGGCTTCCACAAGTACCTCACAGACTTCTCAGAACCCTCAGAACGGTAAGGATGGTAAGAATGGTAAGAATGATAACTCTTCTAACCAATCTTCCAACAGTCTCTCATCAAAGAATTCTTCCAATGAATCTAAGGGTAAGGCTAACACAATTGCTAAACCTAAGCTTACTCCATATGAAAAGGTAGCGCATCGAATTGTAGGAGGATACATCACGTCGGAAGAACAAAGCACTTATTCTAAGGAAGGTCATTGTTTTCATTGTCACATTAAGGGTCACATAAAAAGAACATATCTTAAGCTTGAATCGAATGAATCTAAAGAACCCACAGCACCCACTTCCTCTGTCAATGCAATGAATGATAACACAAGTGTGCCCCCAGTTTCTCACGACCCTCCCATTAATGATTCTCTCATTAAATCTTATGGTCGTACGTCGGAGCACCATTTTGTCATATTGTTTGACCAAGGTAGTATGCATGATGTGATCAGTTCCTCTCTTGTTGAGAGAGCCCGCCTCGAAGTTAGTCCGAGATCTCCTATCGAGGTCTCTGGCTTTCGTCCCGGTATAGACGTTCTCATCACCGAGGAGTGCCTTGATGTGTTGTTTGCAATTCAACAGACTGCCTTCACTAGAAGATTTGTTGTTTCTCCTCTCTCCGGATGTGATATGATTTTGGGCATTCGATGGTTGCATGATACTAAAGGCTCTCATTGATTTTGAGACTAACACTTTAGCTCTCAATGCCAAAAGTGATTCTCCTATTGTCATTCATGGAGAGGACATTGTTCATTCTCCATCTCTTTTTCTCCACAGCATGATACACAGAATTTGCATGATTATAAGAAGCATGATGATTTGATTGACAATGATAAGTATGATGATTTGGATGATAACGACAAGCATGATGAGTTGCATGAAGATGATGTGATTGTTACAAGGAGGATCTGTTAGTGGATGCTTTTTCTAGCGAAGCTAACCTCGTTGCAGATTCGATCAATCACGAAGAAGCGATCTTGGCTCTCGAGCCTCGGTCTCAAGAACCATCACAGGAAGTATTATGTGTTCGCATGATTGATATGCACACATTGTTCGAGTGTTTCATTCGTGATCGTTTCCTGTATTTTAGTCAGCATCGTTATGTGATCCCTTTTCCTAGGCATGACATATTGTATGTTGAGCACGTTTCTCTCATGGATGAGCACGAATGTATGCGGATTTTTCGTGAAAAGCTGAAAAGTATGTATGTAAGGAAGTCACATTTCATGTCTCTTCCTTGGCATGACACAGTTTCCGAAAGAGCACATGAAAGTATGAGCACCAAGTATGCGCATTTCCGTTGTGATTTGCCACAGTTGATTGCTCTAGATCATAAGAGAAAGATTCGATCTCATTGTTTGCATGTGTTTGATGAACGGGTTGTCACTCCGTCTCTATGTTCATCTACATTGCATACATAGTCTTTAGCGAAGGCAAGATTTTTTCCACTCACTTTACATGGAATAGATATGTTCATGGTTTTGTGTTGGAAATGGTTTCAAGAATTTTCAGCCATGGAGATTCTTGAAGAAGAAAGAAGCATGACTCTCGACGAAGTTGAAGCATTGAAGGAGTCACAGAAGACTTTGTGTCGCTTCCGGCGCAGCCCAAAGAAGCAAGCGTTACAGACCTTTATGAAGTTCAAGTACCACACGTCCGAGTGGGCCGACGAAGAGTCCCTTCCAGGATTCTGGATGCTGTTGGCGATCTCCCTCGACGCCATACAGTTCAGTACCAGTACCTCACTTTGAAAAGGAGGGGATGTCACGTGACACATCCAACCCCGTGTGTCCGTGGACAAGCTACACCATAACAAGGTTCCCGTCAGTCCAATCAGTTTAGATTAGAAGTGATCCGGCACTTTTGTGAGTCTATTCGTAGACCGTGCATGCCCAGTCACTGAGTGCAGATGCATATCCTCTGGTTGCACACTGCATAAGCATAAGCATTTCCATCAGATTCCATCAGAGTCAGTTTGGGGATTTTTCAAGTGACTTTATCCTATTTTTTCCCTATTTTTAACATTTCTCACTTATTTATTAAGTGACTTTTGTTGGGAACTCAGTAGGGAAAATTGGGTTAGTTAATATATAAGCAAACCCAAGTTAGCACAAATAGGGCAGATGAGCAAGGAGCACAGCAGACTACCAAGCAACAGGTGTTCCCTCCCTCTTTCAACAAGACCCTCCCCAAGCCATCTTGGTGAGGCCACCTCCCATCACCATCAAGCCTATCTCTCCCTTGGCGTTTTCCCAAGCTTCAGCCATCGCCATAAAAGCTGCTTTCCCTGGCGTTTTTCCCCCCTTCAGGCAGCCCAAAGCCTAGCGTTTTTGGATTGCAAACACCCAGCAGGAATCAGCGTTTTACATCAGATATTCAGCATGGAAAAACGCAGCCCTTGACAGCGTTTTTACAGCAGGTATTCAGCCCCTAAAACGCAGCCTTGCCTCGCTCCAGCGTTTTCAGCCTACGATCACAGCAGCAAAAACGCAGCCAAAGCCTAGCTTCATCAGCGTTTTTTTCCAGCCCTAATCCCCTTGCCAAAACCAGGGATTTTCAGCCATGAGAAGCACCCCCAAGATCACCCAGATCCTCAGCATTTTCCCCCTTGTGGACAGCAGATAGCAGAGGGCCCAATTCAGCCCTAAAGTCATCATCGTCGTCATCGACATAGCCCCCATTTGCATCAGTTCATGCATCATCATTGTACACCTTTGTGCAATCAAAGTTAGACCACTCTCGCCGACGAGAGTGGGGCCTTCGGAGGAGGGTTTTACAATCTCTCGGGTGTCGTATCTCTTTTCTCTCCTTCTCTCAATCTCATTCACTTGCACGCACAATATCCACTCACTTTGTTCGTGATCATAGCACTCTCCATAAGATGGAAGGCTCTCTCCTTCCCTAAGAACTAAAAGGAACCTTGAGCAAATAAAGATCACTAATCTTGAGAAAATACAACATTCATTCCGCTGCACCTTACATATTTAGTCAATACTATGCATGATGGAGCTGATGGTTATATTGTCTTGTGGGTGACTACCATAGGTCTATACCTTGCACTTTCCTTCAAGGGTGAATCTGGGCTTATCCTGGATTCATCTACGTATATATAAGTGATGGTTTGTGCCAGGTGCGTTGGTGCATTTCAAATTTGACACATCACTCTAGTGTTGGTTTGTTCCAAGAGAAAGTGGTTAATGTCTCTTTCACAATGTTAAGAGTTTCCTGTTTAGATCTAGTAAGAGGGCTTCTTTGTGGATGTGCCCAGTCTTGTGAGGCTCTACTAGTGGTTTGAGAGCATGTGAAGGACTGATTGGGCTACATATCTTCAGCAAGAGTGCCACTTGTGGCTGCATTTTCATTGTGGAGACCTACCTAAAGTTTGTGTTTTTCAATTGGGAGGGGATAGATGGTGCTTTGCCTCAATTTCATCGTGAAGAGCCCTTAAGAATGTGCGTTTTTTGGCTAGTAGATGGTGGACGAGTGTTGCTTTTCAACGACGAGTTGGACAAGATATGGGCCGTGTTTTGAAGGCAAGAGGAGACTTGTGTGCGACGGTTTGTACGTGGTACCTTTGCAGATTTTCAGCCAGCCATCTAGAGTGTTTTGTGCGGTAGAAGGGGTTGACTATGGATCAATGTGATCCAGTGTATATGCCTTGCAAGGAGCTTGGGGATCCTTTCCGCCTTGCAACCTTTCTAGGTTTGCATTTGCCTACTATGAATATTGTCACAAACGGGAGCGCACTTGAATAATCAACAAGCTGAAAAATGAATAAAATTCAACTCAAAAGAGATGAGGGAGAAGATCGACATAGTATTTGGGACCAGAAGATGGGTTCCCCCCCCCCCCCCCCAAAAAGAGAATCTTTACTAGGGAGAATCTTTTTACAAGCACAAGAACTGGAGTGACCCCTCTGTTCTAGATCATAAGACTCGATGGTCAATTCCTTCCCTTGCGGGAAATTCCTGAGAGTCGAGTTCTCAATTCTATTTCCATTTGTTCCTACAACATGAAGCCCTACAGACCGTTCCCAATTCCGTTCCCAGAATCCGTGAGCATAGTCAAAGGCTTCTTTGCTCCTTTTCTGTGATGGAGTACCTGCAAAACAACTCTTATCACAAATACACAATCGGTACCTGTTGCTCTGAGTGTGGGAAAACGAACTCCGAGTATTGGCTTAAACTTTTAAACTGAAATTTGAAGATGGCGAAGGAAACAATTGTGGTGCTTTTCAACAGTACGCGATTGTGCAGCAGATTTTTGGTATGTTTCTCGGTAACCCCAGAACATTCAATATTTACACACACATGCTTACATTGCTTCTATCTTTGGATCTTTTGGTTTCACTCTGTAAAGAGATGGGCTTCAATTATTTGCATTCGTATTGTCACATTTGTACAATGAAGTGAAAATCGTTTGCATTTGTATTGTAAGATTGGATATGGCCAAGTAAAGAAGACAATGGGCTGATCTTGTATAGTTAGTGTGTGTTCGAGAAAGGTTTGCCTCGGCTTAGCCTTGAGCAGGCTGAAAATCGAGATTAGCCAATCGCAAAAATCCTGGAAATTTCTACAAGCATTTTCGATTTGCATCTTTATAAGCAAGAAACCGGGCCTCTTAGGAATAAAGACTTTCCTAAACACCGGGTATAGTACAAAGATCAAGTCTAGACAAAAGTAACCGGCTAGTACCATATGCCAGGCGGTGAATAAGTGAAACTAACTTGGAAACATGATTGAAAACGATAAACACTCTACACAAGAGGAGGTATTTCTTTATTTGTGTTAATCAAACAAAGTGACAAGGCCCTTTACTCAAACATAACACTCTAAAAATCACATACAACTGACATTATGGCCTCTTATTCATAAGCCCTGATGTAAAAGCCATGGTAAAACTAACTGGTTGATTTTTTTGGGGTAAAAAACTACACGAAGCATCAGCTTGCAAAATCTTCCATATCAGCAAAGTACGTACAAGGCCATGTTATCAACGTCCCTACAGCCCCTGATTTTGGAGAAATTAGCAGAGGATTCTCTGGCACGATCTGCGGGTTTGTACACTTGGCTCCTATGTGTGCAGGCCTTCCTCAGTTCTTCATATTCCCTTCTTCAAGAAGATTGCCCTTTATTACACTTGTGAAAACAAAACCCAAGAAAGCATATCAACTGATACTACTTCATGCAATGTTCAATCATCAGTCGATGACATGCATGCATTAGTTCCACAAAGAAAGAATGCTGTAGACAACCATCCCTTAACCTTTGGTTCATAAGACATCCTATTTTGTATCATTTCACACCGGCGCAACAGATTTTATACGTGCACACTCACAATAGGTACGCCACAAAAGATAAGAGTAGAGGTCTGACACATCAATCAAGTGATGGTTTGTGCTAGGTGAGTTGGTGCATTTGACACATCACTCTAGTGTTGGTTGGTGCCAAGAGAGAGTGGTTAAATGTCTCTTTCACAGTGTCAAGAGTTTTCTGTCTAGATCTAGTAAGAGAGGGCTTCTTTGTAGGGCATCTCATGGATTTCATGTCTAGATCTAGTGAGAGGGCTTCTTTGTGGCTGTGCCCAGCCTTGTGAGGCTCTACCAGTGGTTTGAGAGCATGTGAAGGACTGATTGGGATGCATATTTTCAGCAAGAGTGTGAGCTTGTGGCTGCATTTTCATTGTGGAGACCTACTTCAACTTTGCGTTTTTCAATTTGGAGGGGACAGATGGTGCTTTGCCTCAATTTTGTCGTGAAGAACTCTTAAGAGTGTGCGTTTTTTGGCTAGTAGGTAGCGGATGAGTGTTGCTTTTCAACGATGAGTTGGACAAGATTGGGGCCGTGTCTTGAAGGCAAGAGGAGACTTGTGTGCGACGGTCTGTGCTTGTGCTTGGTACCTTTGCATATTTTCAGCCAGCCATCTAGAGTGTTTTGTGCGGTAGAAGGGGTTGATTATGGTCAATGTTAGCCAGTGTATATGCCTTGCAGAGAGCTTGGAGATCCCTTTCCGTCTTGCAACATTTCTCAGTTTGCATTTGCCTACTATGAATATTGTCACAAACGGGAGAGCACATGAATAATCAACAAGCTGAAAATGAATAAAATTTCAACTCAAAAGAGATGAGGGAGAAGATCGACATAGTATTTGGGACCTGAAGATGGGCTCGTCCCCCCCCCCCCCTCCAAAGAGAATCTTTATTAGGGGAGAGTCTTTTTACAAGCACAAGAAGCGGAGTGACCCCTCCGTTCTAGATCATAAGACTCAATGGTATATTCCTTTCCTTGTGGGAAATTCCCAAGAGTCGAACTCTCAATTTTGTTTTTGTCTGTTCCTAGAGCGTGAAGCCCTACATACCGTTCCCGATTCCGTTCCCAAAATCCCTGAGCATAGGCCGTGTAACAGACTTGGGCTGAAACTCAGTACGTTGAACTTTGTGTTGATGTGTGTGTGTGTGTGTGTGTGTGTGTGTGTGTGTGTGTGTGTGTGTGTGTGTGTGTGTGTGTGTGTTAGGTTGGAGAGCATATGTTAGTACCTAGTTCTACACCCACTATTGGGCACTGACAACGTTAGTGGGGATGTCGTGGTATTTAGTCAATACTATGCATGATGGAGCTGATGGTTATATTGTCTTGTGGGTGACTACCATGGGTCCATACCTTGCACTTTCCTTCAAGGGTGAATCTGGGCTTATCCTGGATTCATCTAGGTATATTTTTTAGTCGTATAGCGGACATGCAGACTTCACATTGTGAAGTTCTCGTCCGAGTTATGACCAGTTGCTATTGTGCTAATTCTTTCTATCTTTAGTGGTGCGTATGCCCTATCAACTACCTCATTTTTGTGCTATTTTTTCCAACTTAATGCTTCTTTTAGTGCTAGGCTTCATTATGACCGAGTCTGCCCTTGATCTCCGGAGTCATGAACTTTGTGTTGATGTATGCTCATGTGTGTGTGTGTGTGTGTGTGTGTGTGTGTGTGTGTTAGGTTGGAGAGCATATGTTACTACCTAGTTCTACACCCACTATTGGGCATTGACGACATTAGTGGGGATGTCGTGGTATTTAGTCAATACTATGCATGATGGAGCTTATGGTTATATTGTCTTGTGAGTGACTACCATGGGTCCATACCTTGCACTTTCCTTCAAGGGTGAATCTGGGCTTATCCTGTATTCATCTAGGTATATTTTTTAGTCGTATAGCGGACATGCAAACTTCATATTGTGAAGTTTTCATTCGAGTTACGACCAGTTGATATTGTGCTAGTTCTTTCTATCTTTAGTGGTGCGTATGCCCTATCAACTACCTCATTTTTGTGCTAATTTTTTCAATTTAATGCTTCTTTTAGTGCTAGGCTTCATTATGATTGAGTCTGCCCTTGATCTCCGAAGTCATGACAGAAACTCAGTACGCTGAACTGTGTTGATGTATGCTCATGTGTGTGTGTGTGTGTGTGTGTGTGTGTGTGTGTGTGTGTGTGTGTGTGTGTGTTAGGTTGGAGAGCATATGTTAGTACCTAGTTCTACACCCACTATTGGGCACTGACGATGTTAGTGGGGATGTCGTGGTATTTAGTCAATACTGTGCATGATGGAGCTGATGGTTATCTTGTCTTGTGGGTGACTACCATGGGTCCATACCTTGCACTTTCCTTCAAGGGTGAATATGGGCTTATCCTGGATTCATCTAGGTATATGTCACAAACCGGTGACGTGGCATGCCCAGATATTCCCACACTACCTGGCAGTAGGCTAAAATGCAAAAACCATGCTGACGTGGCAGTCCCATATTTTCCTGCGGAAAACGCGGAGACAGTGTTGATGCGGCATCCGTACGGAAAAGCAGTTTTTGGCGCAGCTGATGACGTGGCAAAGCTGTACGGAAAACTGTTTTTGTGCTGGCTGAGTTTTTGGGACATCTTTTAGACTCATTGCTTTATTTTAAGAGGCTTTTAAAATCGACAGCTTTTGGGCATCCCTTATAACCTTTAAATACGTGGGCAGGGCTCTCACAACTCAGAGCATCTGGACGCAGAGTCTGAGATTGAGAACCCTCCCACTCTCTTGTACTTTGAACACAGATTAATACAAAAAGAAATACCGAAAGGGGCACCAATCTTTGGGGCCAATATCTCTAGGCACGGAACTCCGCCGGGCCGTGTTGAATCAATTGTGAATTGTGAACTGTTTTGAAGTGAATCTCTGCTGTGTCGCGGTAGAATCTTGACTTGGAGTGTCCAAGTTTGTTACAGTGGTATCAGAGTGCGGCTGATTTCTCTTCTACAAGGAAATCCGATCCTTTTTCTCGTGGCACTTATGGATTCCAACAACGAACAATCAACTTCCTTTGCATCTGGGGATGCGGGAAGAGATCACGAAGAAGATTCTCAGGAAGAGTATGGCTTGCCTCTGCCTACTCAGGCGGAGATTGAAGAGATGGAACGTCGACAATTGGTTGACGACGCGACAAAGATCATCACGTGACAAAGATGATGATCAACATTGTGAAGATCCGAAATTTGCTAAATTTTTGACTCAGACATCCTTCGACGAAGTGCACACCCAGTGGCAGAAAGCCACAGAGCCACCCCTCAAACCGGCACTTAAGAAACCTCCTACTCCGAGGATGTTTACAAACCAAGAATTGGAACAGGTGGTTGATACACGGATTACTCAACCTTTTGACGCGAACAACAAAGCCAAAAAGCACGACAAAAAGCAGAAGAAAGGAACTGACTTCCCGGGTTATTTGGATCGTCAATCTACTTTTGCCTTGGCAAGAAATAAGAAGAAGCATGTGCGATTTGAAGGAGTATCCAGTTCTTCTTCTTCTTCTTCTTCTAGCTCTTCTGACTTGAGCGAAGAAGACAAGAAAGGGAAAAAGCGAAGCAAAAAGCAAAGCTTCGGAAAGGGCAAGAAAAAGGCAAAGAAGCCTAAGTTTCGCCCAGTTTCTGAGAGTTCTACAGAGGACTCGTCTTCAGATAGTTCCAACTCTGACGATCACAGATTTTACACAAAGAAGAAGCATTTCTATAAAGCCAACGAGTATGACTTCCTCGAAGACAAAAGCAAGAAAGTTCGAGAATTTAAAGAAGGTGGACACTCATTTAAGTTTGACACTTTTTTTGGATTCCGAGATGCTTCGAGGACTTTGGCCTTCATCATACAGCAGTTTGATATAGCTTTCTCTGGAGGGCATTACTCAGAGCACTCCAAGATTCAGAGGGCTACCTCTTTCTTCAAGGGAAATGCTCGAACATGGTGGTACACCCTTCTATTGAACAAGAAAGCGCCAGTTAAATGGCTGAAATTTAAAAGGCTTTTTATTTCTTCTTGGCTGACTTGGGAGTGATGACGACTATGTCGACAACAAGGCTGTCGACGACGACGAAGCTGAGGGCTGATTTGCTTCCGTCGAGGACGGCGATGGGCTGAAAATTGAAACCGTTGAAAAAGCTATGGCCGAAACTGGAAACGCTACTGATGCTAAATTCTGAAAACGCTGCTGATGCTGAATTCTGAAAACGAACTGACGCTGAATTCTGAAAACGCAGCTGATGCTGAATTGTGAAAACGCAGCTGATGTTGCTGCTTTGAGAAAACGCCAAGGCTTGCTCTTGAGGAGCGCTACTGAACTAAGCTCCTAGGTCTTCAGCACTTGGGTCTTCTGCCTCATCATGGCGCCAATGCCCTCCTTATATAGGTGACTAACTCTGGGTCGAGTAGTCTCCCTTTACCCTTCCACGATTTGGAAAATCATTAAGTCACTTAATAATTTAAGTGACCTATAAGAGGTGGTTCACATGCTATCATAAAATTGGGTTCTCATGGTGGAAAATACTCATGCTAGGTACTGAGTCATGATACTAGTGATCATGGGTTGTGCAATCAGAGGGTATGTGTTGGGTTAAAGGCCTAAATAACCCCTTTTTGTACATTTTTATACTTTGTGCAGGTTCACATTGAACCTGGACACATTTTTTTTAAGTCACTTATAATAAAAGTGGAAAAACCTAAAACTCACTTATTGAGTTTTCCCAAAAAACGTGAGCTATCTCTCTCTCCCTGCTTCGATCTCTAGCGCTAGCTCTCTGTTGCTTTGTGCCTCCTGTTTCTTGCCCCAATCCTACACTACATCGCGACGCGCACCTACCAGTACCTTCTGCTTCGCGCTTTCAACTAGTATCAGAGCCCTAGGGTTTCAAAACAACCCTGCGCAGTCTGCTAGACAACAAGTAAATATTGCGCTCTCGCGATCAATTTCGCTTCCATCCCGACGCCCCTTGCTTCCGGGGTCGAAAAGGTCACCAAAACAGGCTGTTTTTAGGTCAAAACAGGTGATTTACAGCATATAACAGGTCAAAACAGTGATACGCAGGTGTACCAAAGTTGTGGGATCAAATGTATTGATGTTTGTCATGACAAATTAAGTGAAAAGCTGAGTACAAATGCTTGAAATTGCACATTTCAGCTGAAATTTCAGATTTGGACTGTTTCATGTAAAGAAACTGTGGCTCTTTGTATGCAAAGTCTTGTGGTTGCTACTATTTGCTGAAATTTTCGGCCTATTGCATCTCCCTTGTATACACACTTGTGGTTGAATTAAGATGGCTTCTTCCTCTTCCGCATCTGACACTAAAAGTTTGATGGAAATCAAACGGGTCGATGGTAAAGGCTTCAATCTTTGGCAAGAACGCATTCAAGGTATCCTTTTCTTAAAGGATTGTGAAGGTGCATTGGAACAGAATAAGCCACCAGGTTTGTCTGACAAAGAGTGGGCCAGGTTAAATAAGAAGGCTATGACCTACATCAAAATGGCTATCAATGATGACATTTTGACGGACATCAAGCGTTTGGACTCTGCTTATGCAATATGGCAAAAGCTAAAGTCCAATTATGAAAACACCACGCCTGTGAACCAGGTGCATTTTGATGCGAAAGTTGGTGAATATGCAGCTTCATGACTCGAAGTCAGCTTCTGAGCCATTTGAGTGCTTTTACAGGTGGGTTGAGTCAGTTACAGGACAATGGGCTTCAACAATTCGATGACAAGCTGAAAGTTATTTTCTTGCTTATGACATTGTCAGATACTTGGGAAACTTTGGTTCTCTCCTTGAGCAACAATCCCACCCTCACTTATGACGATGTGAGAGGGTCTATTCTCAATGAAGAGATTAGACGCAAGTCTAGTGGGGAAGGTGGCAATTCTGCCTGCAATGCAAGAGGTAGAAATCAAAAGCGTGATGCGGGCAACAGGACTCAAAATAGAAGTAAGACCAAGACAAAAGATAAGGATGTCACTTGTTATCAATGTGGCAGAAAGGGTCACAAGAAACCCGATTGCAGGTATTTCAAGAAAGAGCAGGAAAGGAAGAAGGAAATGCAAGAAAGAAGAAGAAAGATGAGAAGAAAGGGAAAAAATCAACAGGTGATTCCTCCAGGGATGCTAAGAATGCAAATGTATCCTCTAGTGTGGTCATTGAGGAGTTGTCAGACGTTGAGGAAATTTTGGTTGCGGCTTCATGCCATAGTTACACGGAACAGGAACGGGGAACGGGGAACGGGAACGAGGAACGAGAACGGGGGGCTCTGGGACGTTTCCGGAACAGGAACGGAAGCCAGAACGGTAGCCTTGAGGGAAAGGGAGAGGGAGAGGGAGAGAGAGGCTTGAGGGAGAGGGTGAGGTAGAGAGCTTGAGAGAGAGAGGGTTTAAAGCCCTTCTCTATATAGGAGAGGATGGAAAAAACACTCCCCCCAAAGTTCAAAAAACCTACCCCAAACTGTCATTTTTTTAAACTTTGGTGTTCCGGATTTGCCGTTCCACGTTCCGGGCCCCGTTCCGGTTGCCATTCCGGTTATGCCTAGCAAGGGAACAGCGTTCCGCTCCCGTTCCCGTTTCGAGGAGATGCGGGGCTTGGGAACGCGTTCCGGGAACGGAAGGGCCCCATTCCGTCCGCCATTCCCTGTTACACTGCTTCATGCTCCTCAGATTTGGTGATAACTAATGCAGAAGACATGCTTATCTTGCAGAAAGATGTCATGGATGCATTACTTAGTGCTAATGATGGCCTATCCCAGTCTTGGATAGTGGATTCTGGTGCTTCATTCCATGTGACTCCATCTTTGGAGTGCTACATATGCTATAGGCAATTATGGCAAGGTGTACCTTGGTGATAATTTTGCTTGCAATATTGAGAGAATGGGTACTATGCGTTTCGCTCTTAGCAATGGTCAAGAGCTTGTGTTTAATGATGTCAGGTTTGTACCAGGCATTAAGAAAAATCTGCTATCCGTTGTTCAATTGGATGCACATGGTTATACGACCATTTTTGTTGGGGGTTCATGGAAGTTGCTTAAGGGCTCTATGCTTGTTGTAAAAGGGTCTAAAAGGGTACTTTGTACTATCTTCTATGCAAAGCTTTACCTGGTAAGTTTATTGTTGTTGCTAAAGTTGCTTCACACACAGAATTGTGGCATAAGAGACTTGGCCATATGAGCCATAAGGGTATTGATGTGCTTTCCTCTTTGAAGAGGGTTGATGTAAAAGGCAAAAACTTGGATTTTTGTAATGATTGTCTTTATGGAAAGCAAAAGAAATCTTCTTATTACTCTGGTGTCTCTCGCAAAGCTAATCCTCTTGATCTTAAAAACTCCGATGTATGCACTATTGTCACGTGACACATGTCACGTGACACATCCAACCCTATGTGTCCGTGGACAAGCTACAGCATGACCAGGGTTCAATTCCGTCAAGTTGGTCTCGAATAGGAAGTGATCTGGCACTTTGGTGAGTCTGTTCGCAGACCGTGCATGTCCAACCACTTAGATTAGATGCATATCCTTTGGTTGCACACAGCATTCCCATCAAATCCCATTAGTAGCATTTTTACAGTGCATCCACCTATTTTCCCTATTTTTGACATTTTTCACTTCTTATTTTCAAGTGACTTTTGTTGGAAAGTAGGTAGGGCAATTTTGCTTTGTTTATATAAATAAAAACCTAGCCCTAACACTTTCTGGCAAAAGAGGCAGCAGGAGCACCTTGCTCAACAGGCAACTTCTCAGCAGGACACACTGTCACGTGACACATCCCAACCCTATGTGTCCGTGGACAAGCTACACCACAACAGGGTTCAGTCAATCCGATCAAATTAGATTAGCAATGATCTGGTACTTTTGTGAGTCTATTCGTAGACCGTGCATGCCCAGTCACTTAGCATAGATGCATATCCTCCGGTTGCACACAGCATGATCATCGGAATTCCCATCCGAATCCATTAGCATCAGTTAGGGGAATTTTCCAATGCATTTAGCCTATTTTCCTATTTATTGGGATTTTCAGTTATTATTTTTAAGTGACTTTCCTACAAAAGTAGGTAGGGAAATTTTGCTAAGTTTCTATATAAGCAAACCCAAGTTAGCACTAAATGGAAGAGGAGGCACCAGGAGCACCTTGCTCAACAGGCAACTTCTCAGCAAGACCAACCCCCGCGACTACTCTGGCGTTTTCTCCATAGAAGACCTAGCGTTTTTGCATTAGATCAGCCTTGGCGATTTGTGCACAGCAGATCAGCCCCGGCATCATCACGACACAGCAGATCAGCCTAGCGTTTTTGCATTTGCAGAACCCCGGCGACAGAAGGACCAATTTCAGCCCCTGGCGTTTTTGGATTTCAGCAGCAAATTAAGACCGGCATCATTCACCTAAAGTGTAGCAGATTCAGCCCGTAAAGACCATCAGTTTTCAGCCCTAAGAAACCTCATTTTTCAGCCAAGAAAACGCAGCCAAAACAGTCATTTTCAGCCACCGAAACAGTCCCGAAATTCAGCGATTAGAAGATCTCAGATTTCAGCCATCGTCGTCATCATCGTCGTCGTCGTCGTCGTCGTCGGCATCGGCATCGGCATCGGCATAGACCAAGTTGCATAGTCCATTGCATACGCATTGTACACCTTTGTGCAATCAATAAGTAGACCACTCTCGCCGACGAGAGTGGGGCCTTCGGAGGAGGGTTTTACAACCTCTCGGGTGCCGTATCTCTTCTCTCTCCTTCTCTCAGTCTCATTCATTTGCACACACAAGCCACTCACTTTGTTCGTGACCACAGCACTCTACAAGACAGAAAGCTCTCTCTTTCCCTAAAGAACTAAAAGGAACCTTGAGCAATAAAGATCACTAATCTTGAGAAAATACAACATTCATTCCACTACACCTAACATTGGTATCAGAGCTTTGGAAGTGTTCTGCATTACTCAAGGAAAGAACCACAAGAATTTTCTTGCTTGTTGCGATCGCACGAACCCAAGTTTACTTGGGCGTGGCGATTCCTAATAGTGTTTTGTTGAAGAGTGACGGGAATCCCAAGAAAGAAGGGCTTGTCCAGCCTCCCCTTGTGTCTCTTTTCACTCATTGAGAGCGGACCCTGCACTTAGCGGCCGGCCAATCGACGTGAGGTAGGAAAAAGCAACCTTGGTGTGAGCACAAGGCCGCCAAGGGGTGCGTCCGCAGAAAAGAGTAGAACTCGAGTGAAGAGAAGATCCTTCTCCAACGCGATTTGCAAGCGAAAGAAAACCTCAAGAACCCTAGATTCTCACCAATCAAGGACCTCAAGAACCTCAAGAACCCCAAGAACCCAAGTTCCTCGTGAACTTAAGAACCCAAGAACCCACAAGAACCCACGACTTTAGAATGGTCATCACTCGAAGCAGAATGGATACTTCGCTTGGAGGTGATGAGCATGAGAGAGGCGAAGAAGAATTTTCCACACCAGGAGGTTTTTCCGACCCTCCCCCTTCACCATCTACGACAAAGATTGCCATACTCCTATAGAGGAGTTGGACCAAGAAAGAGAAGCACAAAGAAAAGCCTACGAAGATGATATGGCAGCCATCGAGCGTGAGTACCAAGACAGAAGGGTAGCCATAGAAGCAGAATATTATCGCGAGAACAAAGCACAAATGCAAGAGTTATTGCGACTCTTTTCTCACGCTCAGGCACAGATGCAACAGAATCGGAAAAAGGAGACTCTCTCAGTCTCTTCTTCTCCAAAGCAGGATACACAAGATTTGCATGATTGTGTGAAGCATGATGATGATTTGATTGACAATGACTTGCATGATGTTTTGATTGACAATGATAAGCACAATGATTTGCATGATGAGAAGCATGATGAATTGGATGCCAATGATAAGCATGATGATTTGAATGATAAAGACAAGCATGATGATTTGCATGATGATCAAGATGTGATTTCTCACAAGCATGATGAGTTGCATGAAGATGATGTGATTGTTCACAAGGATGATGTGTTAGTTGATGCTTTTTCTAGCGAAGCTAACCTCGTTGTAGATTCGATCAATCACGAAGAAACGATCTTGACTCGCACAGTATCCATTCACTTTGTTTGTGTTCATTGCACTCTCATTAAGAACGGAAGGCTCTCCCTTCCATAAGAACAAAAGGAACCTTGAGCAAAGTTCGGAGCACTCATCTTGAGCAAAGTTCAAACATTCATTCCATTGCACCTTACATTGGTATGTGTTCTGTATCACTCAAGGAAAGAACCACAAGAACCACAAAATTTTTTTGCTTGTTCGCTTGGGCGTGTCGATTCCTAAACGTGTTTTTGAAGAGTGACGTGCCTCTTTTCACTCATTGAGAGCGAACCGTGCACTTAGTGGCCGGCCAATCGACGTGAGGTGGGAAAAAGCAACCTTGGTGAGAGCGCAAGGCCGCCAAGGGGTGAGCCCGCAAGAAAGAGAAGAACTCAGGTGAAGAGAAGATCCTTCTCTAACACAGATTGCAAGTGAAAGCAGAACCCCAAGAACTTCACGAACCTCAAGACCCTCAAGAACCTCAAGAACTCAAGACCCCAAGACCCAAGACCCACAAGAACCCAAGTTCCTCGTGAACTTAAGAACCCAAGACTTCAGTGGACGGTCATCACTCGAAGCGGAATGGATACTTCGCTTGGAGGTGATGAGCATGAGAGAGACAAAGAAGAATTTTTCCCACCAGAAGGTTTTTCTGACCCTCCCCCTTCCCCATCTACGCCAAGGATTGCACTAACTCCTATGGAAGCTTTGGAGCAGATGTTTATGGAAAGGAAGTTAGAACGCGACGCAAGGAAGTTAGAACGCGAAGCAAGAAAAGCAGAAATTGATCGTTAGTACCACGAAAGAATGGCAGCCCTAGAGTGTGAGCATGAGCAAGCACGCTTGGCGGCCGAACAGAGAGCCCAACACATGCAAGAATTGTTCCGACTCTTTTCTAGTGTCCAAGCGGCGCAGATTGAACAGAATCGGGAGAAGGAGACTCTCTCAGTCTCTTCTTCTCCAAAGCATGATACACAGGATTTGCATGATGATAAGCATGATGAATTGCATGATAATGATGAGCATGATGATTTGGATGACAATGACAAGCATAATGATTTGCATGATGATCAAGATGTGATTTCTCACAAGCATGATGATTTGCATGAAGATGATGTGATTGTTCACAAGGATGATGTGTTAGTTTGATACTTTCTCTAGTGAAGCTAACCTCATTTCCGATTCGAAGAACCGATCTTGGCTCTCGAGTCGAGGTCCAAAGAACCCCCTCAGGAAGAACCCCCTTAGGAAGGACCAATCTTGGCTCTCGAGCCTGGTCCAGAGAACCCCCACGGGAAGTATTAGGTGTTCGACTGATTTGTCAGCACGCATTGTTCGAGTGTTTCATTCGTGATCGTTTCCTGTATTTTAGTCAACATCTATATGTGATCCCTTTTCCTATGCATGACATATTGTACGTTGAGCACGATCCACTCATGGATGAGCACGGATGTACGCGGATTGTTCATGAAAAGCTAAAATGTTTGCATTCAAGGAAGTCACATTCTATGTCTCTTCCTTGGCACGACACAGTCATAGCAAGAGCACAAGACAGCATGAGCACCAAGCATGGGCATTTCCGTTGTGAATTTCCATAATTGATTGCTTTAGATCAGGAAAACACGATTCAATCTCATTGTTTTGCATGTGTTTGATGAACGGTTTGACACTCCGTCTCTTTGTTCATCTACATTGCGTGTACAGTCTTTGAGGAAGATTAAATTTTTTCCAATCACTTTACATGGAATGGGTATGTTCATGTTTTTGTGTTGGAAGTGGTTTCAAGAATTTTCTGCCTCGGAGATTCTTGAAGAAGGTAGACGCATGACTATAGACGAAGTGGAAGCATTGAAGATGACTTTGTGTCGCTTTTCGGCGCGGCCCAAAGAAGCAAGCGTTGCAGACCTTTATCAAGTTCAAGTATCGCACGACCCACACATCAGAGTGGGCCGGCGAAGAGTCCCTTCCAGGATTCCGGATGCTATTGGCGATCTCCCTCGACGCCATGCAGTTCGGTACCAGTACCTCACTTTGAAAAGGAGGGGATGTCACATGACACATCCAACCCTATGTGTCCATGGACAAGCTACAGCATGACCAGGGTTCAGTTCCGTCAAGTCAGTCTAGAATAGGAAGTGATCTGGCATTTTTGTGAGTTTGTTCGCAGACCGTACATGACCAGTCACTTAGAGTAGATGAAAATCCTCCGGTTGCTCACAGCATGATCATAAGCATTCCATCAGGGGAATTTTCCAGTGCATTAAACCCATTTTCCCTATTTTTGACATTTTTCACTTATTTATTAAGTTACTTTTGTTGGGAACTAGGTAGGGCAATTCTGCTAAGATAATATATAAGCAAACCAAAGCTAGCACTTTCTGGCAGAAGAGGCAGCAGGAGCATCACTCAACAGGCACCTTCTCAGCAGGACCCCCAACAACATGGCCTAGCGTTTTTGCATCAGATCAGCCAGCGTTTTTGCATTTGCAGATTCACGGCGACAGTGGACAGCAGATCAGCCCTAGCGTTAGCAGAATTCAGCCCTAGTGTTTTTGGAGCAGCGGGCGACCTAGCGTTTTGCAATTCCTTCGCGACAGAATCCACAATAGCACCAGCGTTTTCAGTTTTCAGCAGTCAGTACCCGCAGAACAAGTCCCGAACCTCACAGATCTCACCTTCCCGCAGCAAATCCTCGTCGCGCGGTCTGATCCAGCGAAGTTTGTAGATTCAGCCCGGAAAACGCAGATTTCAGCATCTGCGTTTTCAGTGTGTCGTCATCGACATTGTCACCGACATAGAGTCAGAATTCAGCAGATAAAGATTTGTAGATTTAAGCCATTAGCGTTTTCAAATTTTAGCCCGTCTCGTCGTCATCCTCATCATTGTCGACATCGTCAGCAAGTCCAAGCATTGTAGAGATTTGTGCAATCAATAGTAGACCACTCTCGCCGACAAGAGTGACACATCTGTTTGCAGATCGTGCATGTCCAGACACTTAGATTAGATGCATATCCTCTGGTTGCACACAGCATGACCATCACATTCCCATCAGATCCCATCAATAGCATTTTTAGAGTGCACAGGCCTATTTTCCCTATTTTTGACATTTTTCACTTATTAATTTTTAAGTGACTTTTGTTGGAAAGTAGGTAGGGCAATTTTGCTATGTTTGTATAAATAAAAACCTAGCGCTAGCACTTTCTGGCAAAAGAGGCAACAGGAGCACCTTGCTCAACAGGCAACTTCTCAGCAAGACACCCCCAGATGGTCTAGCGTTTTGCATCCCAGCAACAACCTAGCGGTTTTGGACAAGATCAACCTAGCGTTTTGCTTCTGCATCGACTTGGCGACAAGACTACAACAGGACAACCTAGCGTTTTGCATTGCAAGGCCACCAACAGCAGCAGAGGACCCTTTCCAGTCCTAGCATTTTTGGTTTGCAAAACAACCTTAGCGTTTTTGCAGATCATCACGACAAAATCAGCCATAGGACCAGCGTTTTAAGTTTTCAGCCTTTAGCACTCGCAAAAGAACCCCCGAACCTCGCACATCTCACCTTCCAACAGCAGATCCTCACCGAACGGTCAGATCTCGCAAAGTTTGCAGTTTCAGCCAAGAAAACGCAGATTTCAGCATCTGCGTTTTCAACGCGTCGTCCTTGCATCGTCACCATCGACATCGTCCCTGACATAGAGTCAGAATTCAGCAGATAATGATTTGCAGATTTCAGCCCTTAGAGTTTTCAGATTTCAGCCCGTCTCGTCGTCGTCCTCATCGTCGTCGACATCGTCGGAAAGTCCAAGCATCGTAGAGATTTGTGCAATCATAAGTAAACCACTCTCGCCATAGAGAGTGGGGCCTTCGGAGGAGGGTTTTACAACGTCTCTGGTGTTGTAATCTCTCTCTCTCTCAATCTCATACACTTTCTCGCAGAGTATCCATTTACTTTGTTTGTGTTCATTGCACTCTCTCATTAAGAACGGAAGGCTCTCCCTTCCATAAGAACAAAAGGAACCTTGAGTACAGTTCGGAGCACTCATCTTGAGCAAAGTTCAAACATTCATTCCGCTCCACCTAACAACTATGCTTGTTAAGTCTTTTGGTGGTGCATTGTATTTTGTTACATTCATTGATGACTGTACTAGGAAAGGATGGGTGCATTTGTTGAAAAGTAAGTGAGACTTTTAATGCTTTTAAGAAGTTTCATGCTTTTGTCACTACGCAAAAGAGTACTAAGCTTAAATGTCTCATATCTGATAATGGAGGAGAGTATGTATCTGCTGAATTTCAGCATTTTTGTGATGAAAATGGGATTAAAAGGAAGTTGACAGCCCCTTATAATCCGTCTTCTAATGGTGTGGCTGAGAGGTATAATCGTACTTTATGCGAGAGAGTGCGTTGCATGTTGTCCACTGCTAATCTTTCCCAAGAGTTTTGGGGGGAGGCATTGAAAACTGCAGTTCATATTTGCAATCGCTCTCCTAATAGTACGCTGAAAAATGACATTCCAGAGGAGGTTTGGTCAGGCAAACCTGCCTCTTATGATCATTTGAGAGTATTTGGCTGCGAAGCTTTTGTTCATGTATGCAATGACTTCAGAAAAAACTTTATATGAAGTCCATTAAAGGAGTCTTCCTAGGTTATGGGGAAGAAGGTGAAATGGGCTATAGGAGTGTGGTTACCACAGTTTAGAAAGGTAATACGCAACAGAGATGTAGTTTTCAATGAGGCAAAATTGCTTAAGAATGCTACAAAATCTGATACTGACAAGAAAACAATCAGATTTCAGCCTTCCGTGCCAACCATTGATGTTGAAAAAGAGCCTCATGATGCATTACCGCAAGCTAAAATTGATAATCAACCGGTTAACCTTGAGCCAGAAGAGGTAGGACATGATTTTGATGCTCCTAATGAGGATGGACAGCCACCTGAATTGGCTGAAAATGATTTTCAGCAACATGATAGAGCTGAAAATGAGCTGCCTTATGATGTAGAACCGTTGCCTGAGAACGTAGATCATTGGGTACGCAGGTCAACTCGTTTGAGAAGGCAACCGCAGAGATTTAATCCTTCTTTGCATCATGTAATGTTGTCAGATGAGGGTGAACCTCTTACTTATAAAGAGGCTAAGTCATGTGAGTCAAGCAGTAAGTGGAAGCTTACAATGCAAGAGGAAATGAAATGCTTGTATGCAAATCATACTTGGGATCTTGTGCCATTGCCTAAAGGGAGAAGGCTCTTCTTAACAAATGGGTATACAAGATTAAGATTGTGGATGAAAAACCCCAAGTACAAGGCAAGATCGGTTGCAAAAGGATATGCACAGAAAGAAGGAATTGATTTTCAAGAAATCTTTTCTCCGGTTGTAAAGCTTACAACGTTACGTGTCCTTTTTGCTCTCGTTGCAATGCTTGATTTGAAATTGAATCAAATGGATGTAAAGACAGCGTTTTTGCATGGTGACATTGAAGAGGACATATATATGAAACAACCTGAAGGTTTTGTAGTTCCTACACGCAAGGAACTTGTATGCAAACTGAAAAGGGCTCTGTATGGTTTGAGACAATCATCACGGCAGTGGTTTAAGAAGTTTGACACTTTTATGTTGTCTCAAGGCTTTAAACGCAGCCATGCAGATCATTGTTTGTATACGAAAAGGGATGAAGATGGTAGTACCATCACTCTTGTTCTCTATGTTGATGACATGCTGCTTGCCAGGAAACATAAGACTAGTCTTGATGCTCTAAAACATACGCTAAATTCAGCATTTGCTATGAAGGATTTGGGTGATGCAAGAGCATATTTTGGACATGCGTATTAAAAGAGAGAGAAAGCTTAAATTGTTGTTTTTATCTCAAGAAAGGTACATTACAAAAGTACTTGACAGGTTTAATATGGCTGATGCTAAGCCTCTTGGAGTACCTTTATCTCTATACACTAAGCTTAGCAAAGCACATTGTCCAAAGGATGAGGTGGCATTGAAAGCAATGAAGGGAATCCCATATGCATCAGCTTGTGGTTCTCTTATGTATGCTATGGTTGCCACTCGTACCGACATTGCTTATGCAGTGGGAGTTGTTAGTCGATATATGTCAAATCCTGGCAAAGCGCATTGGGAAGCTGTCAAATGCATTTTGAGATATTTGAAAGGTACACAATCAAAGTGTATTTGTTATGGAAAAAGTGACTTAAAGTTGCAAGGATATTGTGATGCAGACATAGCAGGTGACATGGATCCCAGGAAATCTATCAGTGAATATGTATTTGCCATTGCTGGTGGTGCAGTCTCTTGGTGTTCTAGGTTGCAAAAAATTGTGGCATTGAGTACTACTGATGCTGAATATATTTCAGCCACAGAGGCTTCAAAGGAGGCCATTTGGTTGGACAGACTTGCAAAAGAACTTTGCATGCCTGCTCATACACCCGTGTTGGGTTGTGATAGCCAAAGTGCTGTCTACTTAGCCAAAAATGCCATGTTTCATGCGCATACCAAACACATAGATATGCGGTACCAATTCATACGCCAGGTATTGGAGGATTGTCTAGTCACCTTGACTAAGATCCGTACACAGGATAACCCTGCAGATGTTCTCACCAAAAGTCTTGCTAAGGCTCAACATGAACATTGCATACTAATGACGCCTTTAAGTGGAAGGTTGTTGGGTTAAAGGCTTAAATAACCCCTTTTTGTACACATTTTTTTAAAGTCACTTATATAAAAAGTGGGAAAACCCAAAACTCACTTATTGAGTTTTCCCAAAAAACGTGAGCTCTCTCTCTCTCTCTCTCTCTCTCTCTCTCTCTCTCTCTCTCTCTCTCTCTCTCTCTCTCTCTCTCTCTGCTTCGATCTCTAGCGCTAGCTCTCCCGGTACCTTCTGCTTTGCGCTTTCAGTATGCAACTACTCTAAGTGTCTGACATACACGGCCTGCGTACAAGCTCAGAAAGGTGCCAAAACACTTCCTAGGCTTCCTATACCCTAGGAGTAGGAACAGCTTGTCCACATACACATAGGGTTAGATGTGCACGTAACATTCAACACAACACCCATCAACGTTTCCATCACTAGCACCTTCAACATCATCAGTGTTTTCAGTCTATCACATCATATCAACCCTGGCATTTTGTAGATCTTCAACGTCAACATCAGATCCAACCTAGTGTTTTTTTATGAAGCATTCAGCATCAACATTCAAGATTTAGCCATTGTATCAACAATATGAAAGTAATTTAGAGTAAGTGCAAGGGAGTCCTTGAGAGTGGTTGAGACCCGACATGCTCTCTCTCTCTCTCTCTCTCTCTCTCTCTCTCTCTCTCTCTCTCTCTCTCTCTCTCTCTCTCTCATTGTGTTCGATTCTCTTTCAAGTGAAGTAAAGTAACCTTGTGTTCGTGTGAAGTATTCAAAATCCTTAAACCCTTCCGCTACACATGGCACCATCTCTCTCGAGTCCATTAGTTTCACACATGCTCCTGACCACTTCTTTTCTCACTTTGATTAGGTTTTAACTACCTTGACATAAAAGCTAAAGATTGATGCATGCTCAGTTCGTAGCTTGAACTTGATCAGACAATTTGAACAAATAAGGAGCCTGGCCACCTATATGAACAGCATCCCAGGGGTCTCTTTGTTAATAGCAGATGAGTGATTTCGAAAAGAGGGTAAACGAGGTCGCGGGTCAGCCCAGAGAACATCACATTGCTTCACGTTTAGAATAATCACAAGTGAAACTCTTTGGCATAGGCTGAATTTGTACATTCAACTTTGGTAACTCTTAGTTTGAAGTATAGGTTGGAAGCTATAAGGAGATTAACATGTTGCAGGTTTCATGTAAAGCTAAAGCAAGGCCTCATGAAATCAAGCATTTAGAGATTTGAAAACAAGACAAACCACTAGATTACAATATAAACAAGTATGTCCCTCAGAACTCGCTCTAATTGTTGATATCGACAAAATACGTTCATGCCATGGGACTTCAGTAAAGATGGAGTCTAAAGTGTTTCCTATGTTTCTTTCTTTAGAAAAGGACATAACAACCCCACATGCTTCTCACAGGGAGGGGTTGCGATCAGAGTTACATATTTTCACTAGTCTAAACTGCAAAACGTTGCAGCATTGCATCTGTTAGACTAACAATTCCCACAGGGAGCAATAGCTACAAGGCTCCTTTTCAGAGCCCCCCTCTAAGGAAGAGACTACATAGCAAAACTTGCCCAAAGAGAAAAAAGGGTCTGGACAGAGACATCATAGAGCTCTCTCTCTCTCTCTCTCTCTCTCTCTCTCTCTCTCTCTCTCTCTCTCTCTCTCTCTCTCTCTCTCTCAACGCAGAGAAACACCAAATCATGATCATGGAAGCAGAGAAATACACGAACTAACCAATTCACCACACTCAAGAAAGCTGTGCGAGCTGCAGTAAGATGCTCGACCCCCTTTTAGGATTGGATCAGTGTAGACAAGTGAAAAATTTCATGGAGCTCTTCGGACTTCATTCAGTAGTAAAATTAACTAGTATGACTCTTTGAGATAACTAACCACATAAATAAAAATCTACAAGCTGAGAATGAGAGTAACTTGGTATTGACGAATCAGTAGGTCCTCACCACAGAGCCGTGCTAGGGCAAAAGCCTCCCAAAAAGTAAATATGTTGTCAAGGATACTGCGTTCCTTGACAAAACCTGTCTGAGTCCCATGTATAAGGCTCTCTAGAAGTTCAAACTCAGAGCCTTGGCAAGAATTTTGTAGGTTGAGTTCAGGATGGTGATGGGGCGCCACTGTCGAATCTCATCCAAGGAGCCACCCTCCTTGGGAATGAGGTAGATCAGGCCCTCACTCATGCTGTCAGGCAGGCATCACTCCTGTGTGCAAAATGTACTGAAAAGCACTACAGAGATCTGGGCCAAGCAGTTCCCGATACTCCAAGAAAAAAATGGGAGTCAGCCCATCCTCACCTGGACAGCTACCACGAGGGAGGGCCCTAAGAGCTGTGTGCAGCTCCTCAAGCTGAAGTGGCAGCTCAAGCCTCTGACGCATCTCCTCAGTCACAAGACAAGGCATCTGACTGGGACTCTGCAGACAGTAACTCACGGTAAAAGGCAGTAGCAGCTGCACGCATATCCTCGGGCTCAGAAGCAACTGACCCGTCAGGCCTCCTCAACTGACTGACCTTGGCATGCGAATGACGAGGTCCCACTGCCTCAAAGAAAGCACCAGTCACTCCGTCGCCCACCTGGGTCCATTGAGATGTCTGTCGGTGGAAAGCAAACTCATGTCGCCTCTCCTCTGTGCTAACAAGCTCATGTCGAGCCTGTTGTAGCTGCTCTTCTAACCAAGGACTGTCTGGATGCTGCTCCTGCATCCTCTATAACGAAGCAATGCCCCGTCTGAGATGCTACTCCTCCTCTCTCGCTGCAGCCCGGCGAGCCAGACTCCTGGAGCAAGAAACAGCTAATCTGAGCTAGGCCTGAGGCCACTCTGCCAGCAGGAGAATCCTACCTGTCCAAGCTCTCTGTCCAGAGAGCCTCTACCTGCTCTCTGAGTGCTGAGTCCAACAAGACCCTCTCTGGATTGCGAAGCATCGTGCTCCCACACCTCTGCCTGTCTGCCACTGTGAGGATCACTGGTGCATGGTCCAAGAAGGAAGTCCCTGCCAGAATGCACACTGTCCCTCCCAAGTCACTGAAATGGTCACTAGTGTAGAAGCAATCTATCCGCGATAGATTCACTCCTACTCTGCGGTCCGAATGAGAGAAGGCAAGGCTGTCTGGGGGCCTCACAAAACCAGAGTGCTGCCAAACATCCGAGACCCTCAGAGTCATACAAAACCTCTCCCAAGCTGCCAGCTCAACTCCATGCACAGTAGCATGGCTACCACCAATCCTGTCTCAGAAGGGTCCTCCAAGATGTTAAGTCCCCTCCTATGCACCAATGTTCTGCCTGCGGCAGAGACTCAACTATCTGTGACCAAAACTCTGCTCGCGCACTCGCCACATTGGGCGCATAGATGTTCAGAAAGCCCATTAGGCAACCCTGAACCTGCATAGTAATCCACTGAGCCCTACCTGGCACAATAATCCCTCTGCCCACAATGGCCTGCTGCAAAGAGTCCGCAATAGTCATACATACCCCACCCTGGATGCCTCCAGGTCCAAAAGCCGCTGACCAAAAAGTATCATATCGTCCACGCAAGAGCTCACCACAACGTCTAATGCGGCTCTCACACAGATGGTGCTCCTGAAGCATAAGGAGATCAATCTCTCCTCCCACAAGGCAACGTTGAAGCTCCTGACGCAGTCGGCCCCGCTGACGCTGAAACTGGGGCCCACCTAGTCCCTGCACATTCCATGAGACGATCCTCATGGGGAGCGAGAGAGAACAGATGCTGCCGCCGCAGCAGCTAGACGGGCTATCTTCGAGGCTGGCTTGGACAGGGAGTAATCCGCATCCGAGCGTCCTCTAGATAGGCGTGACTGCAACGAGTGCCTGGCCCAAGCCTAAGCAGAGCGAGCCGTACGTAATGCAACCTCCTCTGTCCAGAAGACCTCATGAATGTATACATAGCATGACAAGCATTGTGTATCAGCAAAGAAGTAAACCACAATGTGTCTACATCCTGCTGAATCCGGAGGTGTCACCGCAAACTTGGCCAATGGCCACAAAGTCTAAAGCATGTCTGTAACTCCTAGTTCTCCCATGTGGTGAGAGAACTCTAGGACCTGTGTGCAACCATCCCAACACTGAGTCGAGAGTCTACTTAGTCTGGTCCCTGCCGCAAAGGGGAAAGGAGAAGCCAACTGTTGAGTCCAAGGCCTTTGTCCCCCTAGCTGCAAGGAACAAAACATGGACACTGAAGCAGGCTGCGCCATGGTCTGTTGATGAAACCGACCTGTTCAATCTAAAAAGGGCGGTAGACTTTACTTTAAACCTTGATTTAGCTTTCACCCATTATTAGTCGTCTATTTTACCTGTACTTTCAAGACACAACAAAGGGGAGAGGGATACAGGCTGCTAGATTGCACCTGTATGAGTAGACAGACACCAGATTGGCCCCTAACTTAGGCGCCCCTTTCGGTATTTCTTTATTGTTCAAAAGAGGGAATAAACGCTGTGGTTCCTACAAGCTGCCCCGCACAAACTCGGCTGAATTTCCACTGTTCCAGCCCGATTTCGGCAGCATAACTGTACTAGAACCCTTCACGGTCAGTATTCCCACGCATTGACTGACTTTCCCGACGCATACGGGCACTTTGCAAAACCTGGCGAGAATCTGCAGCACGCTGAATTCTCTGTTTTCAGCCCTGAAAATACGCCAGATCGCCTGTACAGCGGTCCCCTTGCGTCCCCGAACCTCCTGGGGGTATTAGGGTCCGTTTAGGGCCAA
The DNA here is from genome assembly GCF_014529385.1 of Adiantum capillus-veneris. Lineage (NCBI taxonomy): Eukaryota > Viridiplantae > Streptophyta > Polypodiopsida > Polypodiales > Pteridaceae > Adiantum > Adiantum capillus-veneris. The sequence continues at coordinate 81,234,914 of NC_140944.1, forward strand.
AACCCTAAACCTGCAAAAATACACAGCAGGCTGTAATTCACTGTTTCGGGCTCCGTTTCGCGTGCCGGTCGCATCCCTAGCAAGTCCTCGAGCTCCCGCACCTGTAGGGCTACTTGCCCTTTGAATCGGACGAGATTTCTGGCGTGAAACCTCTCCGAATTCACCTGTACCTGCGGGGGGATTAGCCGCTAGCTAATCCAGTACCTGTGCAAGAGGCTCTTGCCTCGGCAATCGCGCATGAACCCACACAACTGTACATTAGTCAAATGAAGAGCCCACTAGAGGGGCATAACATACTGCCAAAGGGGAGAGAGAGGGCAGTGCGTAGCGTGCAGGGCATCACTCCTGGCACCGCACTGTGCATAAGAGGGAAAGCAAGCACTCCATAGCTCTTAACCTGTGACAGAGACTTGCAAAATGAGCCTCCCAGCTATAAATCACGTTTTTGCCTTCTCTATAAGTAGTAAACTGGCCTCAGAGTGCCAAGTGTCACTCATTTGTGCATTTTCCCGCTTTAGACCCTCGGGTCTAAAAATATCTCACCTGCAGCCTCTGTTGACTTGGCCACAGAGTAACAAAATGATCCCCATGTCAAACTGCACGTAATGACGCGAAGACATTTTCAGGTCCCAAAATAGCAGTTCCCTAAATTTTAGGAGATGCTGCCATTGTATCTTTCTAGGTCATCCGACCCTCTTTGTACACTGCGGCCACATCCAAAACTGAAATGTAGCCTCTGTAGCAAAGGATTCCACTTTGGCTAGTCAATGACCCCACTTGGCTAACCATAGTCCTTGTCCAACCTTAGTGCTCTCTTGCCCTCAGGCCTGGACTCCCTCTGGACAGTTCCACACTAGCTATGCAATGCAGGGCAGTTAGATTTCCCGAGGGGTGTTTCCAAAAAGTGAAAGTAAATAGATAATAAGAAAGAAATCAACAAAAAGGATAGATAGTAGTCACACGCTGGTGACATACCCCCCTCTTGAAATCTCAAACGTCCTCGTTTGCATCTATGTCGTACAAGCTTACTGTCAACACTGATGTATGCAACACATGTCGACACATATACGACACATACATGCTCATTGTCAACCCTGGTGTATTCAACACCTCGTCGACTCATGTATTGCCTGCGTGTGAACCCTGTCCCAATGACATAGTGGTAGCTTCGCACTCTGCCATTGCTTTGAGTCACTAACTTTCCAATGACAAAATGGTAGCTGCACATTTTGCCACTGTCTTATAGTACACGTTGGATCCCGTAACACTTTCGAGCATACCCAAACCGATAGTTTAAGAATGCAGTTACACATGTACTCTTCAATAGAAGCAATCACTGTATCCTTGACAAACTGACAAGAAATACTCACTTCTATAGCACTAACCAAACTTTTGGACATTCCATAAGAGCAATTGCCAAACTGACAATCTGTACAGCTCTAACATTCATGTAACAGGTATTTCATTTGAGCTCACTTTAAATACCATGTACAACATTTGTTTCACAAGCCATTGTCACACTGACAATCCATGTAGCTTTGAAACTCAAGGGGTCAAGGTAGGTTGCAAATCGAAGGCTTCCAGGTAAAGTGATAACACAATTGGTGACTCTGCAAGTTCACCTTCTTCCATCCACTTAGCATCCATTGGTGGATAGTTTCTGAACTTTACCAAGTAACGCCTAGCAACCTTGCCTTTCACTTTCCTTTCTTTGTGTGCCAAAATCTGTTTAGGGACCAAGATCTCGTCAAGTTCCTCGACTTCCGGCTGATCTTCAGCTGGCATATCTTCTGGCACATCACCCACATAGGGTCTAAGAAGACTCACATGAAACGCATTGTGAATCTTCCAACTGTCAGGCAATTTCAGCCTATATGCAACATCACTGATTATGTCACACACTTGAAAAGGCCCATAGTAACGCATGCTGAGCTTTGGAAACAGTCTTTCCTTGCCCTTCATCTTCTTTAACCTTGCCTTTTCAAAGCGTAAAAGCACCCAATCACCAAGTGAATATACCACTTCACGACGGTGACAATCAGCTGCTTTCTTTTGCTTTGCCTGAGTCCTTTCTAAGGCCACTTTGACCTTCTTGTACATTTCATCCATGTCCTGAACATACTTATCTGCTTCAAATATCTTGTCCTTTGTATGCAGTATGGGAGGAACTTTCTTGCCACCTTCAACTATCTCAAAGGGTGCCTGGCCAGTTGATGAATGCACTGTATTATTGTATGCATACTCCACCAATGGCAAATATTGCTCCCATTTTCCTTTATGCTCTGACACATAGCACTTCAGCAGATCTAGGACAGTAGAATTTGCCTCTTCTGACTGCCCATCTGTTTGAGGATGAAATGACGAAGAGAATTTGAGCGTGGTGCCCATATTCTCAAACAAGCCTCTCCAACACAAACTTGTCATGCGTGGATCACGATCGCTAACAATCGATTGTGGCATGCCATGATACTTGAAAATATTGCTCATAAACAAGCGTGCCATCTGATCTGGCTTTATCTTCTTCCTGACAGGAATAAAATGAGCCTGTTTGCTGAATCTGCAAATAATGGTCCAAATACCATCGTTTCTTGTCTGCGTTCTCGGAAGATCAAAGATAAAATCCATAGCAATACTTTCCCATGGTTTATCTGGAATAGGTAGTGGTTGCAATAACCCTGGTGCCTTTTGCCTATCAAACTTGACCTTTTGGCATATTAGGCATTCTCGCACAAAGGCATCCACATCTCTTCTCAATGTAGGCCAGTAGAAGAATGTCTCAACCGCTTTAACTGTAGCATCGATACCACGATGCCCTGCATACGGTGGGACATGACTCTCTTCCATAACTTTGCGTCGCAATGGCTTTGTGACACAATCTGCCATGCATCATCATGAACCCGTCTTTAAGAAGATAGTGTTCATGACGTTGTCCATCCATTAGTTGCTCGAAGACCCTTGCAAAATCTTCATCATTTGCATACTGTTCTCTCATATCATCAAGTTCATGATGATAAGGAATCGACACAGCTGAAATTTGTGGCTTCCTTGATAAGGCATCAGCCACAACGTTCTTCTTGCCTTCCACATGCACAATCTGAAAATGAAACATGGACAAGATATTTGCCCATCGCATATGCTTCTCAGATAACTTTGTCTGTGTCAAGAAGTATCGCAAGGTCTGATGATCCGTTTGGACAACGAAATCTGCACCTAGCAGGTAGTGTTTCCAACTTAAGAGCGCATGAATCACAGTCAGTAACTCTTTCTCATAGACCTGCATGGTCATCTCTGGCCCTTGCAAAATTCTGCTCTCATAGGCTACTACCCTGCCATCTTGCATTAGCACTGCACCAATGCTACTACCGCAGGCATCACACTGGACCACAAATGACTTCCTAAGATCCGGCAACACAATGACTGGATCTGAAGTCATCTTTTCCTTTAAGAGATTAAAAGTTGAAATCTCTTTCTGTGTCCATCTGAAGGTGACTGCCTTCTTTTGAAGAGCATGTAAAGGTGAAGCAATCTCAGCGAAATTTCGAATAAACCTTCTGTAATAGGAGCATAGTCCCAAAAAGCTTCGGACATCATGCACCGTCTTCAAATTTGGCCATGACTTGATCGCTTCAACTTTTGCAGGATCCATTCTGACACCGTCCTTTGAGACAATGTGTCCCAGAAAGTGAATCTCTTCCAGAAAAAACTCACTTTTCTTTGCATTGATGAGCAACCTATGACTGCGTAGCTCTTTGAACACAATGGCCAAGTGATGCCTATGCTCCTCTTCATTCTTTGAGTAGACTATCATGTCATCAAAGAATATACCAACAAACTGCTGGTGTGGACGGAAAATTCTGTCCATCATCCTATTGAACGTAGCACATCCTATTGGACGTAGCAGGAGCATTTGTGAGACCAAAGGGCATCACTAAAAATTCGTAAAGGCCAAACGTTGTTCTAAAAGCAGTCTTGTGCACATCCTCTGATCTAATGCGGATCTGATGGTACCCACTCTTTAGATCTATCCTGCTAAGCATAGCTGCTCCTAATTTGTCCATAATATCATCAATTCTAGGTATAGGAAACCTATTCTTGATGGTATTCTTGTTCAGTGCACAGTAGTCGATGCACATACGCCATGAGCCATCCTTTTTCTGCACCAACAACACTGGAGAACAGAATGGAGATGAACTGGGCTGAATCAGCCCCTTTTCTAACAACTCCTGTACTTGGCCCATTATCTCTTTCTGCTGAGCCGCACTAACCCTGTACGGAGGCTTATTTGGTGGGCTACAGCCTGGCACCAAATCTATCGCATGGTCCTCGGGTCTCTCTGGCGGTAATTGAGACGGTAATGAATCGGAAAAACAGTCACTATACTGTTGTAAAAACATTGACCTTTCTTTATCTAGCACAGATAAATTTGATTCATCACAATCTGACACTTCACGTGCAAAAACCAAGTACGCAGAAAGATGCTTTTTCATTACAGAAGTAATAGCAGAAGCTGATACAGTAGGAATAGACTCCCCTTTAAGCTTTACATCCAGAATGTGAGTCTTTCCCCTGCTCTGTACAGTGATCTTTTTGTTGTAGGCATCCATGATTCCCTCTACACGAAACAACCAAGGAATACCTAACAACACATCACATCCGTCCAGTGGCATGATGTAAAATTCTTCAGCATCTACATAGGACTGGATATGTAGACGCAACTTTCCAATGATGGGTGTCACAGCCTCTGTATGGCCAGGACATGCCAAACCTGCCTCTGCTGTATACCCCATCTCTTCAGGTCTGATTCCCAACTTTGAAGCCAATTCTGGGGAAATAAAGTTGGCTTTGGCACCTGGATCAAAGAAGATAAGCACTGTTTGATCCCTAACCTTTCCCCATGCTCTGCAAAGCTCACTTGCATCTGAATTTGGCTTGTCGCCCACCATATCTGGCACTAGACCAGCCATGGGCTTCTTTCCCTTCCTGTCCTCCTTGTCTTCAGAATCAGCTGGCCTTTTCTTTGTAGGACAGTTGTAAGCAATGTGGCCAGGCTGCTCACATATAAAGCATTTGTTCTCTGTCCTCAGGACCTTCTTTTGCTCTTCTGACTTGCGAGGAAAACGTCTTTTCCATTTCTTTGCTGGTCCTTTTTCTGATTCAGCCGTAGCTTTGTCTTTCCCTGCGTTGGCTGACTCCTGAGTCCCTTTAGGAGCCTCATTGGGAACGTGCTTCTTGGCTGAATTTTTCTTGCCTGATCCTGCCTTGACGCCACTGTTAAATTCACAATCTTCTCCCTTGAGCAAACCATTGCCAGTGTTTGCTACCTCGATGAGCTGCGTCAAAGTAGTGACTTTTGTCTTCGTACAGTACTTTCTCAATCCTTTGGGTAGGCCACAACAGTATTTTTCAATATGTTCTGTCAATGGCACAAACCTATAGGAAGTTACTGGAAGTAGAGCTTTCCAAAACTTCCGATTGTAATCATCCAGATTTCTGCAAGTGGCAGCATTTAGCTGGTGCCATTCTGTCATGACATCTGCTTCGAAATCATCAGATAACCATGCTGCTGCAAAAATCTGCTTGAAGTAAATCCATGTGGACGGAGCTTGCCCTTGAAGCAATAAAGTTGTCCACCATTGTCCCGCATTCCCTGTCAAGAAAGTGGCTGCCTTGCGGACCTTTGAAGCCTCTGTAAAGTTCCCCCCTGCATAGGCCTTGTCAAACTGCTGGAGGAATGAGAGAGCCTTCTTCCTGTCATCAAACCCTGTAAAGGTCGTGAATGACACACCTTTGTCACCTTCTTTGTACGGAGTTGGCCTCTCCAGTGGCGTTAAATTGTCATATGGAAGTGACTGAAACATGGGAACACTATTAGGGTTCATCTGTGTTCCTTGGCCGCTATTAACTTGACCTGGAAATGCCATATTTGGCTGCTGATTTGTAATTCCAGCCATGCCAAAATTTGCTTGTGGCATCCCAAATTGTCCCTGAGTGCTTTGAAACCCTGGTTGCATACCCATGACACTGTACATGGGGTTAGGCATCATCGTTTGAGCACCCCCAAACACTGTTCCTGGCGTATAAAACTGATTTCCAGGTGCATGACCAGCCATGCTCTGAAATACCGATCCACCTCCAAAATAGCCAGGGTGTACTGAAGGTGGTGGGAAGACCTGTTGCATAGCCTGTAAGTTGCTTCCCTGCCCATTAGAACCAGCTATAGGCTGTTGAAAGGTGGCGGGCTGAACTGGTACAGCTTGAAAAACTGGCATCTCAGCCACCTGTTCTTGCACCTTAGGCATACGTTGTGGAGACTGCATGTTCTCCGTCAAGTGTACAGGTGTTTCCATTGACTGTGCGGTATGAATCACCTGTGTTCGAGCCTTAACAGGCTTTTGAATATGATCCAGTGACCCAACTTGCTGAGACGGAACCGGAGGTTGCAGAAAGGCTAAAAACCTCGGATTCTGCATTACTTGTGTGAACATAGCCACAGCAGTAGCCAACTGGGTCCTGAATATATCATCATCAGTCTGTGGTGGTCTTGAGGACTCACCCACTTCATGTGTCTGTTGACCCTGTGAAGAGGAAACCTCTTCAGTCACATCATCTGGTCTGTCAGCCATAATTACAATTCCCTGTGTCTCGTCTATGATCCCCTGTGTCTTCAAGCCGAAAACTGACCAAGGCTCACTTCTATGGGAAAAAGTGATTTAATCCCGTCGATGGAACCATGAAACCGACCTGTTCAATCTAAAAAGGGCGGTAGACTTTACTTTAAACCTTGATTTAGCTTTCACCCATTATTAGTCGTCTATTTTACCTGTACTTTCAAGACACAACAAAGGGGAGAGGGATACAGGCTGCTAGATTGCACCTGTATGAGTAGACAGACACCAGATTGGCCCCTAACTTAGGCGCCCCTTTCGGTATTTCTTTATTGTTCAAAAGAGGGAATAAACGCTGTGGTTCCTACAAGCTGCCCCGCACAAACTCGGCTGAATTTCCACTGTTCCAGCCCGATTTCGGCAGCATAACTGTACTAGAACCCTTCACGGTCAGTATTCCCACGCATTGACTGACTTTCCCGACGCATACGGGCACTTTGCAAAACCTGGCGAGAATCTGCAGCACGCTGAATTCTCTGTTTTCAGCCCTGAAAATACGCCAGATCGCCTGTACAGCGGTCCCCTTGCGTCCCCGAACCTCCTGGGGGTATTAGGGTCCGTTTAGGGCCAAAACCCTAAACCTGCAAAAATACACAGCAGGCTGTAATTCACTGTTTCGGGCTCCGTTTCGCGTGCCGGTCGCATCCCTAGCAAGTCCTCGAGCTCCCGCACCTGTAGGGCTACTTGCCCTTTGAATCGGACGAGATTTCTGGCGTGAAACCTCTCCGAATTCACCTGTACCTGCGGGGGGATTAGCCGCTAGCTAATCCAGTACCTGTGCAAGAGGCTCTTGCCTCGGCAATCGCGCATGAACCCACACAACTGTACATTAGTCAAATGAAGAGCCCACTAGAGGGGCATAACATACTGCCAAAGGGGAGAGAGAGGGCAGTGCGTAGCGTGCAGGGCATCACTCCTGGCACCGCACTGTGCATAAGAGGGAAAGCAAGCACTCCATAGCTCTTAACCTGTGACAGAGACTTGCAAAATGAGCCTCCCAGCTATAAATCACGTTTTTGCCTTCTCTATAAGTAGTAAACTGGCCTCAGAGTGCCAAGTGTCACTCATTTGTGCATTTTCCCGCTTTAGACCCTCGGGTCTAAAAATATCTCACCTGCAGCCTCTGTTGACTTGGCCACAGAGTAACAAAATGATCCCCATGTCAAACTGCACGTAATGACGCGAAGACATTTTCAGGTCCCAAAATAGCAGTTCCCTAAATTTTAGGAGATGCTGCCATTGTATCTTTCTAGGTCATCCGACCCTCTTTGTACACTGCGGCCACATCCAAAACTGAAATGTAGCCTCTGTAGCAAAGGATTCCACTTTGGCTAGTCAATGACCCCACTTGGCTAACCATAGTCCTTGTCCAACCTTAGTGCTCTCTTGCCCTCAGGCCTGGACTCCCTCTGGACAGTTCCACACTAGCTATGCAATGCAGGGCAGTTAGATTTCCCGAGGGGTGTTTCCAAAAAGTGAAAGTAAATAGATAATAAGAAAGAAATCAACAAAAAGGATAGATAGTAGTCACACGCTGGTGACAGTTGAGGGGTCGCCGAGAAAACGAGTGAAGTCCTAGTCAAAGAAGTCCCATCGGCGCCGGATGTCAATGCTCGTCAGACCACGAGGGATAGCTGCAAGGGGAGACGTTTGTACCTGTAGAGGGGGCCGCAAGAAAGGCTGTCCCTCTCTTGCCAAGCGACTCGTGGCAAAGGCGTTGCCAAGAGATCTCCTAGCAGCCAGAGAAGGCCCTGCCCCCTGGGTCGATTGTGGAACTGAAGCGAGAGGGGGGGGATAAGGAGCAGGGGGGAGCGGTGGAGAAGAGGGGCGGGGGGGGGAGTGACAGAGATAAGAGGGGCGGGGGGGAGAGGCGGCAGAGATAGAGGGGCGGGGGGGAGGATGAGGAAGAGGGGTGGAACTCGGGGGGGGGGGGGTCGAGGGTGAAGCTGGGATGGGGGCTGGAGCAGGGACCTCATCCTGCTCAAGAGGACCAAACCAGTTCCCCGTGGGAACCCACTGCTGCTGAGTAGGCACCTGAGGACCACTCTAGAGTGTCAGGCTCTCGATGTTGCCCCTGTCATCGTTGACCGCGGACCTGATGCCATCCCTCCTCCGTTGGAGCCTCAGGCTCAGAGGGTGGCTCTACATGTGTCACAAACGGGAGCGCATAGCAATATAAAATATACTCGGATAAATAAAATTTATCACTTAATATTGAAGCCAGAGGATATAGAGAGAAATAGATAGAGAGAGAGAGAGAGAGAGATAAAGTGAGAAGATCGACACAGTACTGGGGACCAGAAGATGGGCTGGTCCTCCCCCCGTAATAGTATCTTTACTACTGAGGAGAAGTCTATACAAGCACTTGAACCGAACGTATTACCACATTCATTCTAGAATAAGACTTTATGGTTCCCGGAAGCCTCAGCTTCCGATTCCTAGGGCAAAACCCTATTCCAAGGAACTTCCGTTCCTTATTCCAATTTCTCGAGAATCAAGGTTCTCGCCTCTAGATCTCACCTTCCAGACTCAGAGCATGACATCCCTGCAACTCTCTTTTAGAACTCTGTTTCCAGAGTCCTCTTCCCGCAGAACAACTTTGCTTTCCCGGACACGAAGTCCTTACTTGGGAATCCCAACTTCCGGATCGCAACTTGAGAGACTACCTCTCTCCGATCCGTGGATCTACTTCCCAAACTCGGGTACGAAACCCCTGGGCTGATCCGGCTCTAGTTCCTCAGAGCGCTTTTCTCCTACAAAGGCTCATACCTTCCTCTGCTCCTACTCCCTCACTAAGGGGAAGTACACCTGCAAACAAATACTCAGAGTTCATAACATGAAAATCGTTACCTTCAAAGTCTCGACGCTCGAAACGCAACTCCGTTCTCGAAAAGCAATTCCCCGGAAGAGATCTCTCCATAGAAAATCCTCTCTTCCAATCCTACACACAAAAGAGGTGTGTTCTCGGGTTCCTTCTCGTAAATCAGCCCCGTCTACGACGTTTATGGGCTAAAAACAGAGAAAAACAGCAACTTGTCACGATGGAAACACGCTTCGTAGGCACTTCTTCGCGAGGGAACTCGCGCACTAGGTCTTGGCGACATCTGGTACACTTGGGGCAGCCATGGGCATCACCGGCAACGTCTTCTTTATGGCTGAAATCTGCAGCAGCATCTCCTCCTTGCAAAGATTGGTCCTCCCCTCTGAGTGAGGGCATGTGATGCTTTTATAGCTGCCACGGGCACGAATAGCTGCTCGCGTAGAGATCGCAGCCGTTTTTTTAATTTTTCAAAAAAAAATCATTTTTTTTTCTATTCTGTCAGAAAAAGAGAGAAAACGCTGGCTCATCTGTTGCCTTATCTATCAGATGGCTGTCCACTTATTAAGTGGGCGGCCGGCGTATTTTAAAAATAGTCTGAACCTGCCCAAAAACTCAATAAAACCTTATAAGTTAAAAACAATGCTTTCACAGCACTTCCCAAGCGTCCCTGGATGCAATCACATGCACAGTTGCAATGCAGACATAGACTTCCTCGCAGGAAAGCATCTGCTTTCCAGAAAAGCAATCCCGCTTTCTCAAAAAGCATCTGTTTTTCCTCAAAGTTTCCTCTGAATCCATCTTCATTCAAGTGCTTGCGTTTTCCTTGTGCACAATTCTAGCATAGTTCGGAATTTCCTCCCGACTATGGATATTCCCTTTCCGATGCACCCGTCACCCACCTTGTGACGCATCAGGAATACCCATCACCTAGTTCTTTCCTACCGAACTTACGGTACAATCTCCTTCACGATGCTCTATGTCACCCATCATATGACACATCAGAGATGTCCGTTCCCGGATGGTCGAATACTTCTTCCCGATGCTCCCTGTCACCCATCCGATGTGACGCATCAGAAGTACCCGTTCCTGGTGGCCTTACAGATATTCCCTTTCACAGTGCTCCCGTCATTACTCTGAATGACGCACTAGGAATATTCTGTACTCGGATGTCTCCAGTGAGAAAAACCCTCTCACTTAAAATTCCAATCATTCATTTAGAAATATTTTTCCTTGGTGTTCCAAGCGAGAAAACCCTCTCACTTATAAATCCAATAATTCATTTAGAATTATTTTTCTGTCAGATAAAGCCAATTTGGCAACAATGTGTGCTTTGTGTGTCTGTCTGTGTCTGTTGGCTAGCCTGCAAGGGCTGGGGTTGAGGCTGAGGTGTAGGTCGAGGCCTCCTCCGTGGACAGGCCTTTGCTAGATGGCCCATCTGTCGACAAATGAAGCACTGGTTCGGGAGGCCCAAATACTCCACACTCTGTCTAAACCAACCCCCACTCACCCGAGGCAGAAGAATAACCTTCGGGAGCATGTGAGTGTCTCTGACCAAAACGTGAACTGAGGGAATGCCAACCGCCTGGGCAGCTACTGAGGTTGCCGTGGGAGGTGTCTCCAGGACAGTCCCAATGGCTGAGCCAATCATGGACAAAAGTGGTAAGTACTCCCTCCGCAAACCCGGAAAGCAGACGGAGATGGGGATGTCTGCCTCCTCTACTAGAACATCCGAAGTAGGGTCGAAACCATGTCTCCACTGTCGAAAGTGGACTTGTGCTGCTCTCGGATAGTCAATGGACTCATAGCGATGACCTTGGACGCCATCTCGGAGGTCTCAAACTCAATCTGATAGTAACCTCGTCCGAGTATCTGTACGTCCAAGATCTTGCCCACCTCTGCGAGAAGGCGGGCCTAGAGAAGGTCACGTAGCTCTCCTCTGCTAGGTCAGGTATCGAGAATCTTGCAGATGACAGAAGTCGCCTGCAAGCACTCTACCTCTGCGGCTAGGCTCGCTTGCTCTGTCGGTGAAAGAGCAAGTCGAATGGTGGGCTCAGCCGGGTCGGGCGAGGGGGCTTCGGACCAGTCCCTCTGTGGCGAAGCTGGAGCCTCCATCTGTGTCTACTGCTGTGGTGAAGAAGTGGACGGTAAAGAGACTCTGCAACCAAGCGCGTCGAGCACCGTCCAAAGAAACAATGTTGCCAGAGCCAATTGCAAGAGTCTTCGGGAAAGAAGAAGACGGGGGGGGGGGGGAGAGAGAACGGATAAGGCGGACAGTGGGCAGGATCTCAAGAGGCAATGAGCCGGGGGTTGGGCAGCGATGGTGCAGCAGGGGAGGGGCGTTCAGCAGTAGCGAGCAGCGCAATAGACCTCTGCTCTGCTCATGTTTTTAGGAGACTTAGGTCTGTGAGTAGATATCAAGAGGAAGAAATGGGCGAGAAAGCTGGGTGTAATGTTTCCCAGCAATGTCAATGCCTATGATGAGGAAGAACTGATACATGAAGTTTGATGCAGTGCTCGTCATGCCCCGTGTGATGGGGAGTTGTTGGCTTGTGAGGCAGAGGTAAATCTTGAAGACTGTTGGGGTGGGGACTGTTAGGAGCCTCACGAGTCGATAGTGTTTTGTGGCGTGCTCAATTGTGAAGAAGCAAAGTGTGGGACAGTTGAGCAGCCCACGAGTGCAAAACATGCAAGACATAAATATGCACGTAACCAAGAGGGAATGCAACTGAATGGGATGCTTGAGCAGACCTGGGATAGTCAAGGGCTAATGTTTCAAATAGGCTAGAGAGAGTTTAGCTGGATGTTGAGGGCAGTTAGTCGATGGGTTCCCCCTCGTCAAAGAGGATTGTTCACGGAGCGGAAGCACAACATGAGTGCGCATGAGAATAGCCAGCGTAGTAGAGACAAGATCACTACGACTAGACGATGTAATGAAAAGGGTGGCAGAATTTTCGGTGGTTTTTGCATGAACCATATTGTGAGAATGCAGGTTCCGGTGACCGCCTGTCACGTGGCACATCCAACCCTATGTGTCCGTGGACAAGCTGCAGCATGATCAGTGTTCAGTCAGTCTAGATTTAGAAGTGATCTGGCACTTTTGTGAGTCTATTTGTAGACCGTGCATGTCCAATCACTTAGTGTAGTTGCATATCCTCTGGTTGCACACAGCATGATCATCAGTATTCCCATCAGAAGCCATTAGAATCAGTTAGGGGAATTTTCCAGAGCATTTAGCCTATTTTCCCTATTTTTGACATTTTTTACTTATTATTTTTAAGTGACTTTCCAACAAAAGTAGGTAGGGTAATTTTGCTAAGAAAATATATAAGCAAACCCAAGTTAGCACTTTCTGGCAGAAGAGGCAGTAGGAGCACATGCTCAACAGGCATCTTCTCAGCAAGAACCCGCAGTACCCTCCAAGCCTGGCGTTCTCCTCTCCATGAGCCTAGCGTTTTCAGTTTGGGTCTTCACCATCGTCAGACACTCCCATTGCTTGGCGTTTTTCAACATTGCTTGGTCACCACAGTATCCTACAGCCTAGCGTTTCCAGATCGTTCTCAAGCAATACCAGATCCCTAGCGTTTTCAGTTTTGCATCTGCAAGCAACCTCAGTGTTTTGCAGATCTATCGCGACAGAATCAGCCCAAGGACCAGCGTTTTCAGTTTTCAGCAGTTAGACATCGCAGATCAAGTCCCGAACCTCGCAAATCTCACCTTCCCACAGCAGTTCCTCGCCGCACGATCAATTTCCGCAAGGTTTACAATTTCAGCCCGGAAAATGCAGATTTCAGCATCTGCGTTTTCAGCGCGTCGTCGTCGCATCGTCGCCATTGACATCGTCATCGACATAAAGTCAGAATTCAGCAAATAGAAGATTTGCAGATTTCAGCCCATAGCGTTTTTGGATAGCAGTAGAAAGATTGCAGATTTCAGCCCTTAGGTCGACTTCGTCATCACGGTCGTCATTGTCGACATAGCCTAGACTTGCATCAGTCTCATGCATACCATTCGTACCAGATTGTGCAATCAATAGTAGACCACTCTCGCCAACGAGAGTGGGGCCTTCGGAGGAGGGTTTTACAACATCTCTGGTGTCATATCTCTCTTCTCTCTCTATCTCTCAGTCTCATACACTTGCACGTACAGTGTCCATTCACTTTGTTGTGATCATAGCATTTTCTCATTAAGAACGGAAGGCTCTCCCTTCCATAAGAACAAAAAGAACCTTGAGCACAGTTTGAAGCACTCATCTTGAGCAAAGCGCAAACAATCATTCCGCTGCACCTAACATTGGTATCAGAGCTTTGGCAGTGTTCTGTATCACTCAAGGAAAGAACCACAAGAACCACATAATTTTTTTTTTTGCTTGTTGAGGTCGCACGAACCCAAGTTTGCTTGGGCGTGTCGATTCCTAATCGTGTTTTTGAACAGTGACAGGAATCCCAGGAAAGAAGGGCTTGTGCAGCCTCCCCTTGTGTCTCTTTTCACTCATTGAGAGTGGACCGTCCACTTAGCGGCCGGCCAACTGACGTGAGGTGGGAAAAAGCAACCTTGGTGTGAGCGCAAGGCCGCCAAGCGGTGCGCCCGCGGAAAAGAGTAGAACTCGGGTGAAGAGAAGATCCTTCTCAAGCGCGGTTTGCAAGCGAAAGAATACCTCAAGAACCTCAAGACCCTCAAGAACCAAAGAACCAAGACCCCCAAGAACCCAAGTTCCCCGTGAACTTAAGAACCCAAGGACCCCAGAACCACAAGAACCCACGACTTCAGAATGGTCATCACTCGAAGCGGAATGGATACTTCGCTTGGAGGTGATGAGCATGAGAGAGGCAAAGAAGAATTTTCCCCACCAGGAGGTTTTTCTGACCCTTCCCCGTCTACGACAAGGATTGCACTAACTCCTATGGAGGCTTTCGACAAGAGGATGATGGACAGGAAGTTAGAAAGCGACGAAAGAATAGCAGCCATAGAGCGCAAATACCAAGAAAGAATGGCAGCCATAGCGCGTGAGAGCGAGCAAACACGCTTGGAAGCCAAAGCCAGAGAAGCAAAATTTGATCGCGAGAACAAAGAAAGAGAAGCAAGATTTGATTGCGAGAACAAAAGCAAGAATGCAAGAGTTCTTGCGACTGTTTTCTCAAGTTCAAGCACAGATGCAAGAGAATCAGGAAAAGGAGATTCTCTCAATCTCTTCTTCTCCTAAGCAAGACACACATGATTTGCATGATGATTTGAATGATATTGCTAAGCATGATGATTTGGATGATACTGATGAGCATGATGATTTGCATGATCAAGATGTGATTTCTCACGAGCATGATGATTTGCATGATCAAGATGTGATTTCTCACAAGCATGATGAGTTGCATGGAGAAGATGTGATTGTTCACAAGGATGATGTGTTAGTTGATGCTTTTTCTAGCGAAGCTAACCTCATTGCAGATTCGATCAATCACGAAGAACCGATCTTGGCTTTCGAGTCGAGGTCCAAAGAACACCCACAGGACGATTCGATCCCTCAAGAAGAAGCGATCTTGGCTCTCGAGCCTAGGTCAACAGAGTCCTCACAGGAAGTATTATGTGTTCGCATGATTGATACGCACGCACTGTTCGAATGTTTCATTCGTGATCGTTTCCTGTATTTTAGTCAGCATCTTAATGTGATCCTTTTTATTAGACATGACATATTGTACGTTGAGCACACTTCACTCATGGATGAGCACAAATGTATGCGGATTTTTCATGAAAAGTTGAAAGGTATATATGTAAAGAAGTCACATTCCATGTCTCTTCCTTGACATGACACAGTTTCCGAACAAGCATATGAAAGTATGAGCACCAAGCGTGGGGATTTCCATTGTGTTTTGCCACGATTGATTGCTCTAGATCATAAGAGAAAGATTCGATCTCATTGTTTGCATGTGTTTGATGAACGGGTTGTCACTCCGTCTCTATGTTCATCTACATTGCATACACAGTCTTTAGTGAAGAAGAGATTTTTTCCACTCACTTTACATGGAATAGGTATATTCATGGTTTTGTGTTGAAAATGGTTTCAAGAATTTTCAGCCATGGAGATTCTTGAAGACGAAAGAAGCATGACTCTAGACGAAGTTGAAGCAAAGAAGGAGCCACAGAAGACTTTGTCTCGCTTTCAGTGCGGCCCAAAGAAGCAAGCGTTGCAGACCTTTATAAAGTTCAAGTACCGCACGACCCACACATCAGAGTGGGCCGGCGAAGAGTCTCTTCCAGGATTCCGGATGCTATTGGCGATAACCCTCGCCGCCATACAGTTCGGTACCAGTACATCACTTTGAAAAGGAGGGGATGTCTCGTGACACATCCAACCCTATGTGTCCGTGGACAAGCTACAACATGATCAAGGTTCAGTCAGTCCAGTCAATCTAGATTCAGAAGTAATCTAGCACTTTTGTGAGTCTATTCGTAGACCGTGCATATCCAATCACTTAGTGTAGATGCATATCCTCTGGTTGCACACAGCATGATCATCAGTATTCCCATCAGAAGCCATTAGAATCAGTTAGGGGAATTTTCCAATGCACTTAGCCTATTTTCCCTATTTTTGACATTTTTTACTTATTATTTTTAAGTGACTTTCCAACAAAAGTAGGTAGGGCAATTTTGCTAAGAAAATATATAAGCAAACCCAAGTTAGCACTTTCTAAAGGAAGAGACGGCAGGAGCACATGCTCAACAGGCATCTTCTCAGCAAGAACCCGCAGTACCCCCAAGCCTGGCGTTTTCCTCTCCATGAGCCTAGTGTTTTCAGTTTGGGTCTTCACCATCATCAGACACTCCCATTGCTTGGCGTTTTTCAGCATTGCTTGGTCGCCACAGTATCCTACAGCCTAGCGTTTCCAGATCGTCCTCAAGCAGTACCAGATCCCTAGCGTTTTCAGTTTTGCATCTGCCAACAACCTCAGTGTTTTGTAGATCTATCGCGACAGAATCAGCCCTAGGACCAGCGTTTTCAGTTTTCAACAGTTAGACATCGCAGATCAAGTCCCGAACCTTGCAGATCTCACCTTCCCGCAGCAGTTCCTCGCCGCACGATCAATTTCCGCAAGGTTTACAGTTTCAACCCGGAAAACGCAGATTTCACCATCTGCGTTTTCAACGCGTCATCGTCGCATCGTCCCCATCGACATAGAGTCAGAATTCAGCAGATAAAAGATTTGCAGATTTCAGCCCATAGCGTTTTTGGATAGCAGTAGAAAGATTGCAGATTTCAGCCCTTAGGTCGACTTCGTCATCACCGTCGTCATCGTCGACATAGCCTAGCCTTGCATCAGTCTCATGCATACCATTTGTACCAGATTGTGCAATCAATAGTAGACCACTCTCGCCGACGAGAGTGGGGCCTTCGGAGGAGGGTTTTACAACGTCTCTGGTGTCGTATCTCTCTTCCCTCTCTATCTCTCAATCTCATACACTTGCACGTACAGTGTCCATTCACTTTGTTTGTGATCATAGCATTTTCTCATTAAGAACGGAAGGCTCTCCCTTCCATAAGAACAAAAGGAACCTTGAGCACAGTTCGGAGCACTCATCTTGAGCAAAGCGCAAACAATCATTGCGCTGCACCTAACACCGCCAGCCTGCGTTTCATTTGAGTTGTTTCGTTTGGCGAGTGGCTTGGGCTGGGCCCATGATCATGGAATGCGATGTTGAATATGATGAATGGATTACTGGCAAGCGATCATGCTCGTGCTTATGGTGGTTAAAATATATGGGCTAAGAAGGAATCACAGCCCGCAAGGCAGCAAGGCAACGTATACCTCGAGAATGCGGAAATGGCAGTCGAGCAACTTCATCTGGCTGGTTGCTTGGACTGGTTTTAGAGCAGCAGATGACTATGGATATGTGCATGTGTGTGGCAATGGACACACTACGACAGTGTTTTAGGATGAGGTTTATTGTTTTTGAGGTGTATTGTTTTTGCCATGCATTAAATCCACAAGAACCTGACCCCTTGCATATGGTCCTTTCCTACTGTGCTTCAACTCATCTCAACCCTTTCCCTCTTTGGCACTGCTAGCCCAGACGCTACGCCATCAACGCACCCAGCCGATCTTGCGGCCTCTCCATTTGAAGCTTCTACTGGCCGTGACGCTAAACCAGAGGTTCTCCTTCAACCCACACGAGCATTTCTTGAACCTGCTCATGCTGCAGCTACCAGCGTACACACCTGTCAGGCTGCACACTTGCATGGTGCTCATGATGATGAAGTAAACGCCACACCTTTGGCTCATTTAGCTGCTCACAATGAGCAAACCTCGGCGATCTCTTCTATTGCAGAGCACCCCACCTTGGGTCATTCACCCACTCCACCTGCCGCTTTCATGATCCTGGTTCAAACTAGCACAGCCGAGAGGCCTCTTGAAGCCAGTGGTTCAGTATACACCTACTACAAAGGACGCTTTCATAGATGTAGCTTCAGCCCAAAACCCTTGAATACGCTCAATCCTTGCAGGCAAGACAATCCAAAAACAAACACTCATGACCTTGCACCCGATGTTGCCAATAACGCATCCATTCTCTGTCAACTACGCACGATACATAGACCACTTCGTCGAGCTTCTCTTGCCCCACTCAATGGTCATGCACTTGCTGACGGTGGGCACTTTTAACGCCCAACATTCTGCAGCTTTCACGGCACTGCTTCAGCAGTCTTCGCACAAGGCATAGCCCCAACTTCAAGGCTCGTCATACGACCACCCGACGCCTGGTTCGCAAGCTCTAGCCGGGCTCCTCCATGCATGCGCAACCCACCCAGCCTACCACACTCTTGGCACTGATGTTGATGTCGCTACCATCATTGAAACCCTCCTCTCCAGCCATGCTGCTTTGGTGGTTAAGGTTCCCCAACCACGTCTTGCTGTGACACAGACAAGTCTGGCGCACCCCTGCCTTACTCATCCTAGAGTGCAGATGTTGATTGTGATGGTGATGCAACCATCATCGATACCTTCCTTGGGCACTTGGAGGCCGAAGACACTACTGCAAAAAACTCTGATGCTACCTTCCTTGCAAATGCAACCCTTCCGGTTGCCCTTGATGCACTTGATGTAGACGACCCTGCTGTGGCCATGATTGCCGCTCACCCTGCAAAAGAGAGGTTTTCACCAAAATCGCTGTCGCACATGATGCTGCACACCCCAATCCTAGCTTTGCGCTCGCAGATGCCAACGCCGCACTTGATGCTAAAGCTCTTGCTGTGGGTAAATCCACAAGAAGCCGACCCCTTGCATATGGTGCTTTCCTTGTGAACCCGGATCCTGCAGGTCCTACTATGCTTCAACCCATCTCAGCCCTTCCCCTCTCTCGCACTGCTAGCCCAGACGCTACGTCATCAACGCACCCAACCCCTCTTGCGGCCTCTCCATTTGAAGCTTCTACTGGCCGTGATGCTAAACCAGAGGCTCTCCTTCAATCCACACAAGCATTTCTTGAACCTGCTCATGATGCTGCTACCGGCCTACACACCTGTCAACCTGCACACCTACATGGTGCTCATGATGATGAAGTAAACGCCACCTCTTTGGCTCATCTAGCTGCTCACACTGAGCAAACCTCGGCGATCTCTTCTACTGCCGAACACCCCGCCTTGGGTCATTCACCCACTGCTCCTACCACTTTCAAAATTCTGGTTCAAACCGGCAAAGCCAGGTGGTGTCTTGAAGCCAACGGTTCAATATACACCTACTGCAAAGGACGCTTTCATAGATGTAGCTTCAGCCCGAAACCCTTGAATACCCTCAATCCTCGCAAGCGAGACAATCCAAAAACAAACACTCATCACCTTGCACCTGATGCTGCGAAGAACGCATCCATTCACCGTCAACTTTGCACGATGCATAGACCACTTCGTCAAGCTTCTCTTGCCCCACTCAATGGTCAGGCACCTGCTGACGTTGATCAGGTTATTCCTCACTCTTATTTTCTTTCCACGTTGGACTTGCTTGATGATTATAAAGCTATGCCTCTTACTTCTGAGCACTACTTCCAACCCTTCTCTTTTGAGGGCCTCTACCAAAGCAACACTCAGCTTGCCATGCCATCTCTTCTGCAACACAAGCTCAGTTATTTAGCCTTGAAACAACTTCCCTCACCAAGAGATTCTTCTTCAAACCCCTTTGACCCTAGCGGTAATGTTGACCCTACTCCGGTACCTTTCGTCTATGCTCCCTTCGATACCGGAGGTGAAGTCCCTCCTGGTCGGCATATCGAGGCTCATCTCTTGCCTCTCCTTCAAGTGCATACCCATCCTCATTAGCAATTGCTCCTCTCCAACCCTGACATTGCCCTGTGGGAGCCTCCAATCCCACTCCTCGACCAACTACAGAGGATTGTCTTAGTGTTTGCAAGGCTGTGAATGGATCAGAAAACGGTCCCGCCTCCACCAACACGCAAGACAATCGCGAATTGAAGAAAATTTTACTTGTTTGCAGCGCACGTCACCATCTCTCTCTCTCTCTCTCTCTCTCTCTCTCTCTCTCTCTCCCCTGAAGTTCTGAGTTCTCTCTTCCTTACTTGGTCGTTTTCAATTCTCTAGACTCTGGAATCTGGGCTTCTCTTTGCTAAAGTCGGTGTCGGTATCAGGCTTTTCGACGCTCTCGACTGTCGCTACAGTCTCAAACCCTCAGCTTTACTTCTCTCTCTCTCTCTCTCTCTCTCTCTCTCTCTCTCTCTCTCTCTCTCTCTCTCTCTCTCAATCCAGCTGCTACACAGTACAACCTCTTGGGTCCTCACTGAGATGTGAAGAGCACTGAGGACTGAGCGTCCCTCCCTTCAAGGGCGACTCTACACACAGTGAGACACTGTCAACCTTACGGCCTTCTGTCTGCTGAGTCCTGCAAGGGTGCCTACTTTGAGCTGTGTCAAGCTTGTCCTGCAAGGCTGCCTGCTTTGAGCTGTGTCAAGCTTTGCCGGTGGACTCTCTCTCTCTCTCTCTCTCTCTCTCTCTCTCTCTCTCTCCACACACACGCACACACACACACAGGCACGTGTAACACAAAGACGCACACACACAGACAGAGGCATGTGTAAGTACCTGCCTACCTTGAATCGAATCCTGCTAGAAAATTCTCCTAACTTCTCCTGCGATTGCTGTTTACAGCTCCTGCGTTCCTTTCTTTTAATGCCCTGTTCGCTGTGCGTTTTGCTTAGGCCCCTGTCACACTGGGCCGCCTGCCCAACGAATTTTTTTGGGTGGGCACCCATTATTTTTTTGGGTGGGCACCCATTTCGTGTCACACTTGGGATATTAATCTGCAGGTAGGCTTCCATTTCAACCAACGTGCGTTGGCCAGGTGGTAGACTCTCCGCGTCTCGCGCTGATGGTCAGAGCTCAAAGCCTGTGACGTGCGCTCGCGGGTTACTCTTTGAGAGATGGCCACCACTTTGGAAAGTTGGCCCGGGCTGGTGAGGCCGGCCATCTGACAAAGCTTCTAGTCCCGAAATCACTCTTTGGCAGACGAATAGGAGGGCGCCACCTCTGCTTGGCCATGTTTTGGGTGCCCCAGTGTGACAGGGTCCTTATATTACCACCATCGGCACGTTAACGTCTTGCTTTATTTTTAGCTTTACGTTAACGTCTTGCTTTATTTACTGCATCCAATAATAGTGTGCCACGTGGGTAGCTTCTGCCTCTACTTTGGAGTGCAAGCATCTTACACTGAAGGGGGTAAAAAACCTTTTAGAAGATAAATGCATAAGCTAAGGGTGAGTTTAGGAAATGAAAAGTCCAATGGAAATGGAAAGTCATCTCCATATAAAAAGAAGTGGTCCATTAGGTCTCCCCAATCTAATAAAAATTCTTACAAAACATGAAATATTCCATGAGATGGAAATGAAGAGATGGAGGAGTCCTAAAGGATTTGGAAGGTCAAGAGTGCTTTGTGTTTCTATATAACAATAATGAAGGTCTATGATGCCCTCATTTTGTATATATCCGAAATGCAATCAATGTTTCTCCCCTATGGCCTCTAGCTACTGCGACTCTGTTGCCCTCGAGACATGTACGGCTTCTTGCTGTCACTCTCTATCCTTCTCTCTCGCATCGCTAGCTGATGTCGTCAGCTCCGTTGCCCTTGAGACGTGTATGGCTTCTTGCTCTTGCTCTCTATCCTTCTCTCTTGCGTTGCTAATTGATGCCCTCATCAGGGTTGCCTGTATCCTTCTCTCACACGTCACTACTACTTGCTGCATGCCCTCATCAGTGCTTAAGCATGTTTTGAGTTAGGAACACCTTTTAATTTTTTTGAAGCCATTAGGAACACCTTTTAATCGTTAAAAATCTAAACGCTTAGAATCTGAACAGATGCCGCTTTGGCGAGCATGCCTAGGCAAAAAGGAGATAAAGCGCAGGCAGCCAAGCCTAGGTAGGAGCGCAGGGTTCACGAGGGATGACGGGGCAGAGAACGAGCAGTTCATCAAGGGTCGGCGAGGCAGGGGGCGTTTGTTTTTTTTTTTAACTTAAAAATCGCCGGAATTGCAGCTCAACGTGGCTTCTCAGTTGGTTACGTTATAAGCTTGTAGGTTTTCTCTGCTCAGGGGGTTGAGTTTGACTCCTTCAATTGTCCTTTTACAGCATCTGGTCTTCCGAATGAGATCCGCATGGAATCTGTGTAGAATTGAATATATTAACAAAGTAACCAGTAGGTGTTACCATTTTGAAAAAGAAATGCAGAGCCGAATAAAAAATGATATTGCATCGCCAACGAAGCAAGAAAAACGGGGGGGGGGGGGGGGGGGGGGGGGGGCAATGAAGGAGGCAGAGGTGGCACCGAACTCGAAGCAAGGGGCAAAGACGGACCAAGCGGGAGCGCAAGTGGATGGGTGTGTAGTTGGCAGGAAAATGAGCAATCTGTTTTTTTCCTAATGTTAACATTGAGGTAAGAATCAAGGATCTCGCGGAGTTGGGGTGGTCTAGGAGAACCATAAAGTGATTGATACTCGACAAGCTCTAAGTTCAAATCCTCTGTACCACTTTTAAAAAGTAACGGATTGACTAAGTTGGGACCAAAGATTCCATGGAAGAATCTAAGTAATAAACAGATAAAAGGGAGAACCTGCGAGTATGTGCTACAGAGTATGAGCAAGTAGGTCCAGTATCCATTTCTTCATCCTTACCTTTTGTTTAGCATTTAGATTCCTTGCACTATGTAACTATAAGGTAGTGAATTTATTTTTTTTGAAGCCATTAAGTCTCCCCAATCTCGAAAAATTATAAAGCATTTCAAAACATCTTAAGTACATAAGTGAAGGGTGAGTTTAGGAAATGAAAAGACCTATGGAAATGGAAAATCAAAAGACTTTTTTTGTCCATATAAATAGAGATGGTCTAGTGCATTTGTGTTTTCTTAGAGTGTCCTTACACTATGTAAGTAGTGAATAGAAGCCATTAGGAGAGCTTGTTAAGCCATTAAAGCCATTAGGGAATTCCTTTTTATTTAGTTTCCTTGCACTATGTGTAGACTTCAATATAGACAATGGGCAGCGGCAAACTAATGCTGATTTAATTAATTTTGTAAAAATCACAACATTAGTAACTAGGGGTCTATATGGCCATTGACAAAGACCATCAAGGAAACAAAAAGTTCATTAATTGTGTAGAAATTGCAACGTTAGTAATAACTAGGAGTCTATGGCAAATCCATTGACAAAGACCATCAAAGATACAAAAACTTAACAAGTTGCACTTTTGCAGAATGGCACTACCCAAAGAAGAACAAATGTCCTTGAACAAGTGATGTTTGCTTACGCAAATGCTTGCTTGCTTATGCATTGAGCTGTCATGCCTTGCGGCAAAAAACTCGTAGTTATGGTGGACCATCTATGCAAGAAAAGGCAAAAGTGCAAGAGAAAAGGTGGCCGCTTGCAAGGGAAAGTGCAAGAAGATCCCGTTCATGTAGGCTATCGGTTTTATTGAGCACTATGTAAAAAGGATCTTTGTAGAGCTCAATTTCTAGGCATGGGTTGTAGTTATGGGTTTATCTTCCCTTCAGATAAAGCACCATAAGAAAAACATTTTTTGAGTAGTAGTCCAGACTACTCTCTTTCTTGGCCTGCTAAAAAGGCCTTAGAGGAAGAGAGACTTGGGCGCACATTTACATGGGAGTGCCATGTGTCCACCGTTTCTGAGCTTTTTTTATCAGTTGTACACGTCTCATTAAAGTGTACATGCACACTTGTTAAAGAAGTCAAATACTTTGAAGTTTGTGTAGCTTCAAGGACTCACCAATCCATTCTTTATCGTGATTTGTGATGTTGTAAAGTAAGCATTCATGCCTCTAGCTCTACACATGCAAGTTTGCAACACTCTACTTTTCACCTCACTAGAGACTGGCCCAGCGGCCTCCCTTCTATTTCTATTCAATTCGTTTTGTTTCTAAATTTTAAAATGTCAAATAGCTCCATCACATTCCTCTCTGTTGAAACTGGGTCACCTTTGTCTCACTCACCCTTCTACATTTGTGATCGTTTACATCAAGACACACACACACACACACACACACACACATATATATATATGCATACTACCTAGGTTGAGATGTTGTTGGATTGTACCACACGCTAGTGTCGAATGTTGGAATTAGGGTTGCAAGGATGCACACACAGCTTGGAGAAGATGAAGAAGCTCAAGGCAAACAACAAAGAGCGTACTGATTACTGCACAATAGAAAGGTGTTAGCCCTAGAATGAAGGGCATATATACAATGCATGGGGGGGAAATCTCCTAGTGAAGGAAAAAAAATGCTATAGCGGTCCTAAGTGTGTTCACACACATCACTATCACATACATGGTAGCAGTGAAGAGAGGTGGATGGAAGTGACAGTGGTGTGTGTGGACTTTGTCTCATGATCGACAGCTAGACAGTAGTGCTTTACGCCATGTTACTCATCGCAAGGAGTGGTTTAGCACATTTTCTGCTCTGAGATAGGATGGTGCTCATGGTGTGGGTGACATTCATTTGCATTTTGCCAGTGGGAGTAGGCTTGTGGTCCATGATGTTCTGATGCTAATAAGAGTTTGATGTCCATCTCGCAGCGTAGAGATCATGGGTGTCATGTTTGGTTGACTGATGAGTCCTACTTGATGAGGAGAGGTTTGCTTGTGATAGTGTGAGGCCATCATGGTGCTCGTTTGACTCTTCTCTATGTTCTTGGTGTCAGAGATGCCATAGTCTTTGTGAGTCCTTTGCCATGCAAACGTTCGTAGTCTAGGAAAGTACACTTTGCTGAGGAGCAGTGAGACACTTTACTTGTTGTGCATGTAGGGTCTGAGGACAGACATGTAGAGTAGGACAACTCTTTGATTGCACGACTAGAGCAGTCACCGATGGTAGTGATAGATTTCAATGCTTTGAATCACATGTGCGAGACGGTGTAGTCTCGATGACTTTGCAAACATGTACTTTTGTGGATGAGCTCCATAGTGTTTTGCATGACGTGTCTGTAGATACAGAGTCAGAGTGGCCATGCTCCAGCGAGACGCAACGAATTGATCCTCTTAGGACAGAGATGCCTTGTACCACGGAGATGAGCGATATGAAATTCTTTTACATATTCATGCTAGAGGTTGATATGGTGATGCTAGGATAGGTGGATACATGTTACCATATACATGTGGTAGTGATGTCTGTGAACACACTAGGACCGCCGGGGCATTTTTTCCCTCTTTAGGAGGTTTTTCCCCCGTGCATTGTATATACGCCCATCACTCTAGGGCTATCTATATTTCCATTGCACACTAAGTAGTACACTCTCAGTTGTGTGCCTTGAGCTTCCTTCGTCTTCTACAAGCTGTGTGCGTTTCTCTGCAACCCTAATTTCAACAATTGGTATCAGAGTAGGTTGCGTCCTCTCGTGCTTAGTCGCCAGCTGCTCTAGCACACGCCTGCTCATTTCGGCCTCCGTTTCCACTACAGGCAGGCCTGCACATGCAATTTCGTAATTTGTGCAGAATTTCTGTCAGTGTCATTTTCTGCATAACAGGTGCCTTGCAGTCTTCTACGGTTTGTGCTATATAGCATGTGTTGTTCCCGCTTCGTTTCTCCTCTTTTCGGGCAATTTTCACATCAGGTGCAACATTTACCATGGCTGACAACAACACAGATGTGTTCAAGATGTTTGCTGCTGAGGACAGGTTGGATGGGGACAATTACCCTATGTGGGCTTATATAATGCAACATGTTCTTGTGTCAAAGGGCGTCTGGAACATTGTGCAGGGCATTGATGTACGTCCTAGTTCTGAGGATGTAGGCGATGTTGAGGATGTTGCAGGTCTTGCTGCAAGGATTGCTGTTATTAGAGTTGTTTTGCCTATGGCAGAACAAGCTCATTGGGATGTAAAGGATGCGCAAGCTCATGCATGATTGTGTTGTCTGTGAAGTGCACCATCGTTCCTCACATTCGTTCAACAAAATCTGCAAAACAGGCTTGAGATATTCTAGCAGGTCTTTACGCAAGCCGCAATGAGGCTAAAATTGCTTTGCTGCGTAAAGAGTTGGAATCGAAGATTATGCATGAGGAAGATGACATGGACACTTTCCTTGCTGGTGTCGAGGATATCAACGAGCAACTTATTTCTGCAGGTGAAGTCATTTTTGACAGTTCCCTTGTCCAGACTGTTCTTGATGCCTTACCAGATTCTTACCATACTATTGCTAGTACTTGGAGACTTATGACCCAAGGAAATCCTAAAGTTGTCAAGTTTGATGCATTATGCACATTGCTGTTGCAAGAGTCACTTTCCAGAAAAACAGGACTAGACAGCGTGCAATTGAACGGGCCTTTATTGTTGCTCAAAGAAAAGGTGGTAACAGTAATGCAGCCACTTCTTATGGTTCTTCTGCGAGAGTGGAAAATTTTATGTTCCTAATGCTTCTGCTGGCAGCAATTCGTCTGGAAATTCTGGTGATAAGGGCAAAAAGAAGATGCATTGCCATTATTGTAAAGCTAATGATCACGTGATCAAGCAGTGCCCTAAGTTGAAGGCCAAAGAGGCTAAGAAGAAAGAGGGTGGTTCCACTGCAAATGCTGGTTCCACTACAAATGCAGCCGTTGTTGAGTCTTCTGTGAAAGGAGAATGTGAAGTTGATGTTGATGCAGAATGGGCTTTTAGTGCAGAGTGCATTTACAATCCTGTTGTCCATGATGCATGCATGTCAGTTACTGTCGATTCACATGTGTGGTATTTTGACAGTGGTGCTACAAAGCACATTACCTCACATCGTGAATTGTTCACCTCTCTCGAGTCTGTCCCTCATGGGAATTCAGTGATTTGTGCCAACAATCCTCTTATCCTGTTCAGGGAGTTGGAAAGATTGTGCTTACTGCTGCAAATGGCAGTTCTTTCACACTTGTTGATGCACTTTATGTACCTGGGATCAAGAAGAATCTTTTGTCTGTTTCTGCACTTGCTAGACTTGGACTTGTAGTCAAATTTGTGGATGATAGATGTACAGTTCATGATCTCAGTTTTGGTGATGAAATTGTTGCATATGGCGTTTTGTGCCATGGGCTGTATAAGCTCACTTTGTATGACAAGTGTGGACAAAATTTTGCAAATGCAGTTGCAGATTCAAGGGCTATTTCAAATGCAAAACTTTGGCATGCACGTTT
The DNA here is from genome assembly GCF_014529385.1 of Adiantum capillus-veneris. NCBI lineage: Eukaryota > Viridiplantae > Streptophyta > Polypodiopsida > Polypodiales > Pteridaceae > Adiantum > Adiantum capillus-veneris. The sequence continues at coordinate 81,262,046 of NC_140944.1, forward strand.
TGGTCATCTGAATTTTGCCAGTTTACTGCGTTTGCAAAAATCTGATATGGTTTTTCTTTGCCACCTCTTGAAGCACCTGTCAATCATGTTTGTGAAGGTTGTATTTTGGGTAAAATGCAGCGGTCTAAGTTTCCAAAGGATGGTTCAGTTAGGGCCACATGCAGGTTGCAGCTTATGCATAGTGATGTTTGTGGGCCCATGCAAACTCCGTCCTTGGACAATTACCTATACTTCGTGACTTTCATTGATGGTTACTCCAAGCATGCATGGGTCTTTCCGCTTAAAGGGAAGTCCGAAGTTTTTATGTGCTTCAAACAATTTCTACCCATGGCTGAAAATGTATCGAAATGTACTATGGGCACCCTCCGTTCTGATCGAGGGGGGGAGTATATGTCTCATGAATTTAATGCATTTCTGGCTAGTCGTGTGATAAAACACAAAAGTACAGTGTCCTATACGCCTCAGCAAATGGTGTTGCTGAGAGGAAAAACAGGTCACTTACGGAAATGGCACGATGTATGGTCAAAAGTCAAGCTTTGCCGCATTCTTTTTGGCTTGAGGCCATCATGTGTGCCACTTATGTACTTAATAGGTGTCCTACGAAAGCTTTGCAGTCTATTATTCCATATGAAGCATGGCATGATAGAAAGCCTTCTATTGAGCACATGTGTGTTTTTGGCTGTTTGGCATATGCTGTGGTGCCACAAACACAACGCAAAAAATTGGATGATAAGGCTGTCAAATGTATTTTTGTTGGTTATAGTGCTGAAAGCACAGGTTGTATCATCCGCAAACAAAGCGTATTCTGGTTTCATGGGATGTAGTGTTTGTGGAAGATTCTGTTCAGCCCTTGATGTCATGTACTAGAGACATTAATGTAAGCTCACAGGACATTTATGACACTTTGTTGTCTCTTTTTAGTGGTGGAAGTTCGAATGTAAATTCCAATGAGGCAAATGTACAGCCTATGGGGGTTTCAAAAAATGTTATAGATCAACCTATTACTGATGTAGATGTACATGATGTACTCGATGAGGAAAGGGCTGAAAATGAGTTGGCTAGAGGTATGCCAAAATGGCTGGTGCATACATTGCGTGACAGTAAATTGGATGCACCTTTGTCTAGTCGTACTCGTTTAGGCTCTCACCATGCATCTTATGCATCAGATTGTTATGCTTTGGCTGTGTCTAGCTTACATGATGTTGAGGAACCTCTGTCTTTTGATGAAGCACATAATTCAAAAAATTGGATGGATGCCATGCAGTCAGAATATGATGCACTTATAGAAAATGACACATGGACTTTATGTGATTTGCCTCCTGGCAAAAAGGCCATTGGTACAAAGTAGGTTTACAAGTTGAAACGCAAGCCGGATGGTGATATCGATCGCCATAACACTCGACTTGTTGCAAAGGGTTATGCACAACAAAAAGGCATAGATTATGAAGATACTTTTGCTCCCACTTGTTGTATGACTACTCTGCGTTTTCTATGTGCATTGGCAGCTCATTTTGGTTGGGATGTACATCAATCAGACATTGTTACTGCTTTCTTGAATGGTGACATATTTGAGGAAGTTATGTAACGCAGCCTCGCGGTTTTGTCGTGAAAGGACAAGAGGACAAAGTGTGCAGATGTAAGAAGGCTTTGTATGGGTTGAAGCAATCTCCTCATGCTTGGTATGAGAAAGTTGACACTGATTTGGTCAAACGAGGCTTTCAGAACAGTCCAACATAAAGCACATTGTATGTAAAGTGAGGGTGATGTACTTCTCATTGTGGTTCTTTATGTAGATGATTTGTTGATCACTGGACCAAATGAGAGACATATTGTTGAATTTAAGTCTGGTTTGAATGCTACTTTCAAGATGAAAGATTTGGGGCTGTTGCATCATTATTTGGGCATACAGTTTAAGCAGTGTGATGTTGGTATTGCCTTGTGTCAGAAAAGTTACATAGAGACATTGCTATGTAAGTTTGGACTTGAGGATTGCAAACCTATTGCCACTCCCATGGAAAAAGGTTTGAAGTTGATTCTACATGATGCTGGCGATTCTATTGATGTCACTTTACCAAACTGCTATTGGCTGCCTCATTTATGTATGCAACACGAGGCCAGATATTCAGTTTGCAGTCTCACAGGTCAATAGATTTATGCATAGCCCACGGTCTAAGAATTGGCAGGATGTCAAGAAGATTTTCCACTACCTTAGTGGCACTTTACATCTTGGCTTGTTTTATCGCAAGGGGGGATCATTGCCGCCAGACTTACATGCTTTTTTGGACTTAGATTGGGCTGGTTGTTTTGACACGCGAGTGTCCACAAGTGGTTTTTGTTTCATGCTTGGAAGTTCATGTATATCATGGTTGAGCAAGAAGCAACCTACTGTGGCCACTTCGAGTTGTGAGGCTGAGTACAGGGCAGTCTTCACAACTACGATTGAGTGTGTATGACTCAGACGCCTTATGGCTGATTTGGGTGTTGGACATGACACTGCCAACACTATCTACACTGACAGCCAGAGCGCATTGGCAGTTGCGAGGAACCCAATTTTTCATGCTCGCACAAAGCACATTGAGGTGCATTACCACTATGTCAAGGAGTGGCTCTCAGCAGGAGAGATTAGCTTGGCTTATGTGCCAACACAGGACAACCTTGCAGATCTTTTCACAAAGGCATTGTCTCGTGAGAAGCTCAAAGCTTTCTGCAAAGCTTTGGGCTTACTCCCCTTTGTGGACTGATCATGTCCTCACGGAATGGCACTTCCCTTTACTCATGTGCCAGCTCTTGTTCACCGCATCACTACAAGGGGGATTTGTTACCATATACATGTGGTAGTGATGTGTGTGAACACACTAGGATCGTCGAGGCATTTTTTCCCTCTTTAGGAGGTTTTCCCCCCTTGCATTGTATATACGCCCATCACTCTAGGGCTATCTATCTTTCCATTGCACACTAAGTGTAATGCTCCAAAGGATCTTCCTGCATCAAAGGGCAGATTGATTATTCTTGATGTCAATGGGGTGGTCTTGAAGAGTTGGTCTAGCTTACCAAAAGATGAATGGGAACTGAAGCAAGTGTTACAAGGAATACGTGTCAATAATTTATGTTTTTGTAAGTTGAGGCCAGGTGCCTAAGATTTCTTGGAAGTATTGGCAGCTCGAGTAAGCGTTATGATTTGGAGTTGTTGCATGAAGCCTAAACTGATGCAAATCTTGGATACTTGCTTCCCAAAAGTTATGAAGAACCCAAAATTCATAAAAGGTAATGTAACTTGGAGTAAGTGAGTAATAAGCTGATGTGCAGCCTTGTTTTGATTAAGTCTTATATGATTTCTTTTGTATATGCAGACATATTTTCTCAGGAGGATTGTGAGATTTGGTGGGATAGTTTAAAATGTGTTCCGTATGTTGACAATAAATTCTGGTAGAAGCCTATTTTCTTGAAGAAGTTGCGAACAGTGTGGGAAAAACACCCACAATTCAACACTAGCAACACGATCCTTCTTGAAGACACCCGCTATAAGTCTTTGAAGAATGATTACGACAATTGCTTGCCGATCCGTTCTTTTGAGCCAGGAGTGGAGCCCAAGGGTTCCTCGTATCTCGCCGATATAGTAGAGCCTTGGTTAGTTGAGTGGATCAGAGATCCTTGCCCACTTGCCTATTGCAGGAAACACCCATTGTTTGATGTTGAAGATGATTTTTCCCCACTTGCTGATTATTTTGTAGAGATGGAAGGCTATTCATATCGGTTTGACCCCCCAAATATATGATGTATCCCAATTGGCTACTAATGTTCAATATCCAACTGTTAATATTACTACCATTTATGGTAATTTTGTTATTTCCAACTACTTGAAATGTGTATTTTTCAACTTGTTAACTTCAATTTGGTCTTCTTGGGTACTCTTTTGGTACTATACATGTTAGGCACTGCAACATTTAGTTATGTAACTATTTGGTACTGTACATTAGCAATATACAGTACCAAGTTTGGTACTTAATAGTACCAAGTTTGGTACTGTGGACATTAGCCATCAAGAGAGGATGCACTAAAATATCATGTAGGTGGGTTACAGTTGGTGCAATACTAGTTTTGGTACTAGGTACTATTCATCTTTGGTACTGCCACATTTGTTTCAGTAACTATTCTAAGTTATTGGGATAGGATGATTAACCCAAGTTATTCTTTGGTACCTGCTATCAGAACACAAGAACAGAAAGAGAGGAACCTCAAGAGAAACAAAAAGACATTACGCTATCAAAAGAAGTACATGGTTGAGTTTTTGGTAATTAACACAAGTACTGTAAGAGATCGTAATAGAAATTTGCCTCTGTGTTTGGTGTTGTTTGTTACATGATTAGTTCATCTTGATCACTCTCATCATCATATGGCATGCTATTGTATATGTTTTCATAAATTTTGATAGATAACCTGAATCTATTTTGGCATCCAAGGATAGGCTCCATGGGAAACCGTATTGCCCTTACAAGGTGTGAGTAGATCATAACTAGAGGTGTATGATCTAGAAGGCTGTATGTATCAAAATTGCCTTCAACTTGGCCATAGTACAAGCCTTCAACTACTTTCCCCCCTCTAACATTTTTGTTGTGCCATGCAGCCTTTTGTGCCTTCACTGTCTGCTACATCTTTTTGGTGTATTTGATCAGATAAAAATCATGTCCTTTCTCTACTACCTTGACTACAAAGTTGTCACCAATTGACAACAATTCACACAAATAGTCAGAGTTCCCTTCATACATGGGGAGGTTAGAAACATTTTGCATTGGCAAATTGAAATCAGAACTGTTATTTTCTTTGGAATCATCGTCTTCATCACTGCAAGGATCGTCTGATTCCAATAATGGTTGGACTATAAGATATTTCCATTCTTCTACATGCTGTATGTTCTTGCATCTTCTCCATTTCCCACAGATACATGAATCACAAAAACATGAGTGCCCGATATTATAGAGTGCATGGATTACCTTGTGAATATCCATCAATGCAATGAAATTAGATCTATGCTGAAATGTTTCATTTAGATAGTTGACTACATCAGCTGTAGACTTCATAGGCCAGCCATCTGGTTTAACTCCTCATGAGTGAGGGTTCTCTTTATGAGTGCCCCTGCTCCATTGTGCTCGCCTTTTCCATATCCTGATGATGAAAAGTTATGCATTATCTGCAGACCTGTCAATCGATAATACCTAGCCACAAAGTAGAAAGGTCTTCGTGCTTTAAACTAAGATGTTGCACCATCTGACCACACCCAATGACGTCGTAAAGAATGGCCTTTTTGTTTCAATCACTTGTCATCATGAAGAAGAAAACAATGCTGTACAAATAGAGTGCCATGCAACATATCATCAGATATGTAAAAATGGAGTGTCGTTTCAACACCACCTCCTGAGTTTCTCACATAAGTAATGTGAACAAGTATCGTAACCTGATTAGACCACCAATGCATGGACTATATCTCATTTTGTATTTTAAATCGATAATTCTCGGCAAAGTTGATGATCAAAACAACAACATCTGATGGAAACCTGAGTAAGCACTCTTTAAATTGTTGTGCCTGCCACCAAAAAATATAGTTATGCTTGATGAAGCTCTTAAGATGAGATGATGGCGTGTGGCGCCATTTTTGGCTATTTTGGCAGTTTTTCGCGGCCATTTTCGAGACTCGGACCAGAAGAGCCCTTTCTAAGACTGTGGCTAGTCCATTTGTGTCTGCATTAGCCTTTGGAGGGTCGATAGCATGAGGTTTTCTTTGAGCTGGGGTGTGCTCGAATGTTGAAACACCTTCGGTGGTATAGGTAGCTGGAGTTCCCCTTTACGGTACCCTCGCCATAGGATATGTATCTCGACGGTTATTTATGCTTTTGACACCGAGTTGGCAGTCACACAGCAGTGGTTTTGTGCAGCAGATGCTCAGTTAGTGCATTTGGCACATTTATATTGATGGGGGCTTTTCACAAGCCAAGCTCCCATACCCCTCTTCTCTCGTCCCCACCCCATGAAAACCCCCTCTTAGGGAGGGAGTGATAAAAGACATTGGAAAAAGTAAGAAAAAAATGAAGTATGATTATGTAAATATATGAGAAAGGTAAAATAGGCCACCTCATGCCTGCGGGGCAGCCCATCCCCACCTTGCCTCCTTTTTCTTCACTGTTGCCCCGCCGTGTGTCCCTTTTCCTCTCCTCCACTCAAAAGGTCAACCCCCTCTCTCTTCCCCTTGTCCTTTCTCCTTTCTCTCTCCCCTCAAGCTACCCCACCTCTCACCAATAATGCATTCTAACTCACCAATAATGCACCCTAACTCACATGCAACTTACCCTATCTTCCAAAATAGTATACCCCACCCCCCCTTTCTCTCTCCTATCATATCCCATGACCCAAATACCCCCCCCTCTCTCTAAAGGGCGCCATGTCTCTTGTCTTGTAGCTAAATAACCTCCCCCACACTCACACACACTCAGTTTCACTAAAAAAAGGTGCCCACAGACCCATCCCCACCCGGTGGTTACCTGATTTTTCTTGTGTTCACACACATCTGCACACAGATTCACCTCTGAACACACTCCTCTCTCTCCCCTCTTGTAATTACTTTATTCTCCATGTCACCTCTCACTTTTTTTCATCAACCCATCTCTCTCTCTTAGTCTCTCTCTCATGAGACTGCTGTTTTGGCACATATACACACAGCCAAACAAGTGGGGCCCATAGTCACATGGCCTATATAGATAATGATTTCTTCATTTCTAAATTCTAGAATTTCTCCCCCCCCTCCTCCCCTATATAAAGAGGGGTCACCATCACACAAAAACACACAACATCACCAAAGAACACACTATGCACTGTGTGTGTGCCTAGTGCACACACACCCACACACACCCACACCATCACCATCACCGCAATCACCATGCTTGTCTTGAGCATGACCTCTACACCCGTGGCTATGGAAGATGAAGGGCAACTAAATGAAGGATGATGGCCATAATCCTCGTGCGAGTCTTCGCCCCCATCAACTCCCACCTATCCGCCATGTGCTCTACCACTCTCTCCCTTCTCATTCCCCTACCCTATGCTCCCCATTTCATCGCCTAATTCTCTAAATAAAGCTTGAGGTTTTGTGAGTATGTTTTCTTGCAATGTTTTGTCCATGTGAGGTGTGCGGATCGCCACCTAGTCTCGTGTTTTGGAGTGAGCTTGTGTATGTGTGAAGGGTGTGCGGATTCGCCATCCTTTTGTGATGCCTAAGTACTAAGCCGCTATACCCCCTCCCTCACTCTCTCTCTCTCTCTCTCTCTCTCTCTCTCACTTGATCTCATTCCCTTTCCTTTTCATCATTACTCCCAAGCATCCATCTCTCTTGGATGAAAACTTTGTTATGGTGGTGTGTTGTTTGCGTCCTAGCCGCTGAAGCTAGGTGGTGCCCCCTGTTTGCTTTACCATGACAGGCTCGAGGCGCGCCATTCGGTCCCCGGTGTTTTAGAGGCTGTCGGAGTTCGGGGTTCGCTTTGCTCCTGTCAATATGTATTTTGAGTTGAGTTTTGACTCCTCATACTAAGGAGACTCTGTCGGATTTACTTCCCGCGAGTCGTGACTTTCATTGTTGGCACTTTTGAGTCTATTTTGGTTGGGATTTTACTCCCGATACAAAGGTTACTCTGCCCAAATTTCTACAGCTTCTCGTCATAGTTTGGCACCTCTCAAACCCTCTTGTCAGCGATGGCTTCTTCTTAAAAAAAGGAGGAGTATTTCATTTGGAAGTTCGATGGCAGCAACTTCACCATGTGGAAAGAGCGCATGAAAGATGTTTTGATAAACAAAGGTCTCTGAGAACCGTTGAAAGAGCGTGCAGAGGATGATGATTATACACAAGCTCAATGGGATCTTTTGGATGCAAAAGCCATGGCTACGATACGTCTACATCTAGCCGAGTCAATCTTCTTCACTATTATAGGAAAGAAAACAACCAAGGAACTTTGGGATAGCTTATGTTTAGCATGGGAGAGCAAAAGTGCATCCAACAAAGTTTTTCTCATGAAAAATCTTATGAAGCTCAACATGAAAGAAGGTAGCACAGTTTCTGGTTACTTAAATGAGTTCAACTCCTTCTTCAGTCAGCTGACATCGCAGTGCTTTAAGGAGTTTGATGATGAACTCAAGTCTATATTCTTGTTATGCTCTCTACCCAGTTCATGGGATATCTTTTGCATAGCCATTAGCAATTTGGCTCCGAATGGCAAGTTAGAGTTCAATGCTATCACAGATGCGCTGCTCACTGAAGAGATTCATCGTAAATCTCTCGACGGTGCTAGTCATGGAGATGCATATATGGCTGGAAGTTCAACAAAGGCAAGAGGCCGTGACAGGAACAAATACAAAATCAAAAGTAGAGAGCGAAATCCTCGTAGTCCTAGCAGACACAGGAACCAAAGTAGAGACCACAATGCCAGAAATGTCGAATGTTATTATTGCCACAAGAAGGGTCATTACAAAAAGGATTGTCACAGTTTCCTAAGAGATCAGAAAAACATACAAAAGGATAATTCTGGCAAAGGCAAAAGTATGGTAAAGATTGAAGAGCTCAATGTTGTTTAGTCTCCCATACCTACCACTGCAGTAGAGGATGCTCCTCCTCCAATGATGCTCATTATGACCACAGAGACTCATGCCGAGGTGACAACAGATCCCTTAGATGTTCTCATTTTCACTTCAGATCTCACTCCAGATGCTTTGGTTGCACAGGATGAGGGTTATGCACAGAATTCGATTCTTGATTCTGGTGCAAGTTTTCATGTCACACCGCATAGAGAGTGGTTTTCCTCTTATGCATCCATGCATGGAATTGTCAAGCTTGGTGATTCCTATGAGCTTGACATTATTGGCATTGGTGATGTGAAACTTCAGATGCATAATGGCACTACTTTTGTGCTTTAGAATGTTAGACATGTGCCCAAGCTTACAAAAAGCTTGCTTTCTATAGGGCAATTGGATGATCTTGGCTACACTACAGTTTTTGGTAATCATTTTTGGATGATTCGCAAGAACAACCTTATCATGATGAAAGGTAATAAAAACAGATCCCTGTACTCTTTGTTTGTTTCGAGTGTCGACGAACACTCTATCTATGTTGCTGAGTTGCCATCTCTTGAGTTGTGGCATAGCCGGCTAGGGCATATTAGCCAAAAGGGAATGAAAACACTTCAGCGTTTTGGCTACTTACCTGTGTTAGATTACACGGACTTTCCATTGTGTGAGCATTGTCTATATGGCAAACAGACTAGATTGACATCTTCGCCATTGAATAAGAAACTAGGCGAACCTCTAGACTTGATGCACAGTGATTTGTGTGGTCCAATGCCACATAAAACTCTAGGGGGGGCGAACTACTTTCTCACGTTTATAGATGATTCTACCAGAAAGGTGTGGGTGTATCTCCTTAAGCGTAAGGAAGAAGTCTTTTCAACATTCCAAAAATTCCTCGCCATGGTTGAGAACCAATCAGAAAAAAAGCTAAAAGCTTTTCGCACGGACAACGGTGGAGAATACGTCTCCATGGAGTTCAAGGAGTTTTGCAATAGAAGAGGCATTCGGCGGCAGTTTACTGCTCCATACACACTTGCACAAAATGGGATAGCTAAAAGAATGAATCGTACGATTCAAGAGGGAGTTGTCTCTATGATGTCTATGGCGAAGCTTACTCCAGAGTTTTGGGGGGAAGCTGTTCTGACAACAGTGCACATCATCAATAGGTCACCTAGTTCTCCTCAAACTTCCAGAGGAATTATGGAGTGGCAAAAGGCCAAGCTATGAGCATTTATGTGTATTTGGATGTGAGGCATATGCACATGTGCCCAAAGAACTTCGTCGAAAGTTAGATCCCAGATCACACAAATGCATTTTTATTGGCTATGTTGCAAATGGAGAGATGGGATATCTTCTCTGGCACCAAGAATCGAACAAAGTCATTCATACCTCACATGTGAGTTTCAATGAATCAAAAATGCACAAGAAGCCCATCAAAGATGTTGAGTACAAACGTGTTCGTTTTGAGGATGTAGCCTCCGAACCAACTCAATTCAATAGTGTTGCACCTACTCCTCAAGTGCAAGATACTACTACTGCTCCGGAGAGAGCAGAGTCCAGCAGTTAGGCACTGAGACGCTCTGAGAGAGTATCACGTGCGCCCGAGTGGTTTGAGTCAGGTATACACCACATTTTGGTCACTGACAGTGGAGAGCCAACCTGCTACAAAGAAGCTATACAAATGGATGATAGCGTTAAGTGGGAGCAGGCTATGCAATCAGAATACAATTTGATTGTGGCTAATGAGACATGGGATTTGGTTGAACTACCAAAAGGCAAAAATGCTTTACCTTGCAAGTGAGTATACAAAAAGAAGTATATAGTGGAAGGTCCCGAGCCTAGATACAAGGCTCGTCTAGTTGCCAAGGGTTTCAAGCAACAAAAAGGTGTGGATTTCGATGAGATTTTCTCTCCAGTAGTCAAGATGACTACACTTCGCACTGTGCTTGGCTTGGTTGCTATCCAGGACATGGAACTTGTCCAAATGGATGTGAACACAACATTTCTTCACGGGGATCTAGATGAAGATGTCTACATGAAACAACTAGAGGGCTTCGTATGTGAAACTCAAAAACCAACGAGGACAGAATTGGTTTGTAGACTTAAAAAGGCACTCTATGGCCTCAAGCAAGGTTCAAGGCAATGGTATCAAAAAATTCGACAAATTCATGCAGTCTCAGGGTTACATAAGAAGTCAAGAGGATCACTGCTTACACACAAAAAGATTGAACGATGGTTCTTTAATCATCTTGATCTTGTATGTAGATGATATGCTTATCGTAGGCAAATCAATTGATGAGATCAATCAGTTGAAAAAGATGCTAAGCACTCAGTTTTCCATGAAAGATTTGGGAGATGCCAATCACTTTCTTGCTATGCACATCAAGAGAGACAGACAATGTGGAATTCTTGAATTATCTCAAGAAAAGTACATTCACAAAGTCTTGCAACGTTTTAGTAAGCAGGGGGGGAAGTCATTGAGTACCCCAATGCAAGCATACTCCAAAATTAGCAAGGAAGACTCTCCCAAGACAGTGGCTGAGAAAGAGGAAATGGTGAAAGTACCATATTCTTCATCAGTTGGCAGTTTGATGTACGCTATGGTAGCCACAAGACCAGACATTGCACATGTAGTGGGAGTGGTTAGTAGGTACATGGCAAACCCTGGCAAGAAGCATTGGGAAGCAGTGAAGAAAATCCTCAGATATTTGAAAGGTACAGCTAGCAAGTGTTTGCGCTTTGGAAACAGTGATGCATCTATTGTAGGTTACACGGATGCGGATTATGCGGGTTGCGTAGATTGTAGAAGATCCACATCTGGCTATGTGTTCATGTTTGCTGGAGTAACTATCTCTTGGAGATCGTGTCTCCAAGATTGTACGTCTTCATCTACCACTGAGGCAGAATATGTTGCTGCGTCTGAGGCCAGCAAGGAAGCCATATGGTTGGCTCACTAGTGGGAGATTTGGGCATTTACGAGGTTCCAGTACTACATTGTGATAGTCAAAGTGCCATTGCTTTGGCAAAGAATCCGGTGTTTCACTCAAAGTTGAAACACATAGAGGTCAGATACCATTGTCATACGAGATGCATTGGCTGGCAAGCGTATCGAGCTTGTCAAGGTTCACCCTGACGACAACCCCGCAGATGCTCCCACAAAGAGCCTAGCCTCGGAGAGATTTACACATTGTATAGAACTTATGGGTGTAGGATGAAGCCTCAGCAATGCTTCATCAACTTTGTATAGATTAACTATACTAATGCCACTATTGGCCACCATGACCTTCAAGTGGGAGGTTGTTGGGGTGTAGGCTAGGTGGCCGTGGGAAACCACCCTTGTACACTTGATTTCACCTAATCAATATAGGCAGAGGGTTGACTCTTCTCTTTCTTCTCCACTAACCCAAACAGAGGCTGTCTGTGTATCATCCCCTTCCCCATTCTCTTCTTCCCCTCTCTTGCACACACCACGCCATACACGCACAACAGCGTGGTATATCAGCTCACTACCATGGTGGCTCTGTGTTTGATTCACTATATGTATGGACCACCCAAGATCTGGATGGTCCTACTTGCAAAGTGTGGCGTGGCGGGTCCTCCCTATCAAACTCTAGTGTTTGATGAGCCTGCTCTTCTTGCCAACGTTGGGTGCATTGCTTCACTCTACGTCTAGGCGTTTGTTGTTAAGCAGGTGAAGTATCTTCTGCTCTCAATGTCTCCTGGACCCAACTACCATGTCCACGAGTGCCTGGAACGGCTAGGTGTTCGTGGGGGTTTTCTTGTGCCTTTGAGCCATGCCGGCTTCTCACATCCTTGGAGGATGTTTCTATTGGCAGGCGGATGCTCTTTTGCGGTTTGTTTGGTGTGCGCCATTGGTAATGGTAAGAGCTCAACTCTACTTTAGAAATGAGTGATTTATGAGAGCATGCAATATTTATAAGGGCCCATTTTAAGAGGGCCCTGTTCACACTAATTTAAAAAAAAACTATTATTATTAAATGGATGCACCAAACTTTTTTTTAAAACATGTCAAGAGTTGGACCCTACGTCCACATGTAGTCACTCGCATAGAATCCACTTAGACCCTTGTCGCACAATGCATTGGTGCAATACAACATGCTTGGCGGGGCCTTGCGACATTTGCCACTTGTTGCTGTGCTCTTGACGATTCCATTTCTGCACTTCCTTGGCAATCTTAGATTGTCGTGCACGCTCCATTGTGAGCTTACGAGAAAATATTGTGCAAAAAAAACAATTGAACATCTCCTCCAAATAATTGGATTGCACCATTCCACCACCATGTCCAGTATTTTTGAAGTACACCCCTCTTGCTCGATAATGGGACTTCTCCATGCCTTGAGTGCTAAAAATCTCAAGCGATCCATATTTGTGCATAAAAAATGCACCATGCGCAAACAAGATATGTTGTTCACATGAGTAAATGATCCACATTATTTAATGAAAACAATCTCTTGTAATAAGTTCACCACGTACATGGCTTACCATGTAATGTGTGATGTTATTTTCACCCCAAGAAAGGGTGAAGACCTTGGTAAAATCTGCCAAGGCTTCTTGAAATGTTTGGAGTTGTTCTTCTGTTGTGCTGTTAAGGCCCATAAGCTTGACCAATTTATCAAAATGTGCCCAAACTTGCTTGTGCTTGTTTGCAAGCTCTCCATTTGAATCATTGCCAATAGTAGCTTTGCATAACTCCTTCCAAAGTTCCCAAAGGTTACCTACCTACTGGTTGGAGCTGTTTTGAGCATCATATCGATCTGGCTTTCCTTGGGTTACTTTCTTTAAAAAGTGTTTGGCTTTTTGTCCACTCATTGACACTTGTTGCACAATTTCATGGGCCTCCCTTGCAACGATAGACACATTTCCACCATGACAGCCAATGGAATTCAAGAGTGCCTCCACCTTTTTGATCACTTCCTGAGATTTTTCCAATGGCTTCATTGTGAAAGCATAGTCAATGTGTAGCTTCAATAGCCTTTAAAAAATACGCATGAATGCGTGTATTGTACAAAAATGTACATTTTGATAGAGGAAGTGAAAAGATTGGAGTCCAAACCTGGTCCTTTTTTGCACGGTCTGGCGCATTGAGCATGGGACATCTTAAAATAGACGCTTCCCATTCTCTGCCTTTATCTCCGACATCACGACAGTCTAGCCCTTGTTCTCCATCCCCTTGCCATGGAAGCATTGAACCAACCTTTGCAGAGCTCTTGTGCGATTTTTGTTTGCTAGGTTTGTATCCTTCAGTGCAAAATGGACAAGGCATGAGAGAAGAAGCCCCTTGTTTGCAGCCAAGCAAACACTTTATGGTCTTCAGGTTCCGACCTAAGTGCCACTTCACATCATAGTTACCAAAACCCTCAACCTCCAACTTCTCAGCTACACTTTGGGAGTGTATTACTTCTGTGATCCATGGAGTTCTCTCAAAAATCCATGAAAGTACTCCATTGGTCTCTTTGGGCACCTCAATAGCACCCAACCACCAAATGTCTTTCTCTGATTGCACACTAAAAGATGGGGTGGGAGATGGCTCGACTGAATCCCTTCGCTTGGTTTGCAAAAGGGCCTCATTCATTAGAGTGACACTTAGACTCTCTAACCTTTGACCTTTCACTATTTGACACTCATCAACACCATATTAGTGACTTTGAGAATTTCCCAATTTCCACTTTCAACAAGAGCTTAAGATTTGACCACATGGTCAAATTTTAGCCAAAGGTTTGAGAGCAAGACCTGGAAGATCTTGTCAAGTACTACCTTGTGGAAGCTTTGGTTCTACAAAACAATTTGAGATTTGTCCATATGGCCAAATCTTCAAGACTGGTGATTCTCAAATTGGCTCTAAAGTCTCAAACTCTCTAATATGGTGTTCATCGAGTTTTAGCACAAAAGCGACCTTTGTGCCAAGCAATGCAAAATAAATAGCGACAAGACCTTATAATTCAAATTCTAGGATAACAACACAGTCAAAAGAAAGAAGTTTAGTGTGTCACCTTCTGCAGGCAACTCATAAAATCTAAGCATGGCTTGTTGAAGCCTTTTAAGGTCCACAAATATATTATTCCACAATGTGTAAAAGAAGCCCTTCTCCGTGGGTCTTATGGAGTGTTTCTTACCTTTTCCCCTTGCCTTTGTTGTGCACAAAGCATAAAGTAAAGTTGGCATTGTATCCTCAATGTGTAGGTATGCCCCAATGCGGGAGAACACATCTTCGTTTGTGGTCTTTGCAAGGTTGACCTTGTGCGGAATGGGAAGTAGGTTTTCCACAATGCCATGCTCTTTGAGGGCATCCTTTAGGAGTTGAGAAATAGCCTGATAGGATTTGGTGCTGATCCCTACCTCGTCACAAGCTTGTTGCACGTCATCTTCACTAACCACATTTCTCAATTTGCGCATAAGGTCCTTGGTGACTGCATCCTTAATGTGATTACCTCCAGGTGATTGTAAGATAGAAATCACATCATGGGTATTGAGACAACTAGTGAGAAGGTTGACTAGATCATCTTGGCTAGTTCCACCACATGCCTCTTGGATGAAGTTTCTAGCAACCAATAAGATAAATGTTAGAAAATAGTGTGAAATAAAAATGTATCATTCAAGTAAAGCCAAAATCACCTTGTGGTTGTCACTCGTTGTTTGCGTGCTCCATCTGAATGTGCAAGGGTTTCAATGGATGAATACGTGTGTTTGCGTTCCCTTGCACCAAGGGGTGTTTCTTTCAAATATGTGATGGTGTTGGCAAGCTTCATAATGTGGGAATTCTTTTCTTGCATTTATTGTTGAAGAGTTTCAACCTCCCTCTCCGAAGAGGCAATACTATCTTGTAATGCTGCCATCTTGAGCTGAGAGCCTGACATTCGTGCATCCACATATGCAAAGAAGCACATGCACCCATACACAATCGCTTGCAATAGCCTAACAAGCGTGCTTCTCCCCTCCCAAGATATTGAAGAAATGTTGAAAGGCTATTAAAGGATGGATTGAAGCGGCTTATAGGATCGTAAGGGTACAAATGGCCGTCCACTCAAATGTCAACATTCGTCTCACCAGCGACGCGACGTTCTTGTGATGACCTTTGAGCACCCTCACATATGGCCTTCGGTGCAAACGTCGTGAGAAAGCGAATATGCATGATTTTGGTGTGCAAAGTACATGGTGGTAGAATCAAATGATTTGTGATGTCCGTAAGCACCATGATAGCTGTTGCGTGAGGAAGCAAAGGATGAGAAGATAGAGGGGGAGGGAGAGGGAGGAAGATGGGAGGAGAGAAGGGGGCAGGGGGGGGGGAGGGAGAGATTGGAGAGGGAGGGAGGAGGGAGGAGGAAGAGAGAACAAAGTGATTTTTAGTTTTTGAGAGAATTTTTTTTGAAAAAAATGGACTTTCAAAGCTTGTAGGGAAAAAAAAGGGTCAAAAAATGATTTTTGAATATGTATATATGTTGGGAAGGAGTTTCAAGTCAAAAATAAGTAAAAATAAGCTTTTTGAAAAAAAGTCAAATTTTGGCTCTTAGTGACCCACGTTTTTGCTGATGTGGCTGCACCCCTATACTTCCTTCACTTTCAAAAAGCTGGAGAGAGAAAGTAACTTCTTAGGTCCACATCCTACATTTGTCTAAAAAAAAGGCTAGAAAAGCCTACTCAAAACTACCTTCTTCAATGCCCTTGTCCCCTTAACCCTACACAACATTAGTCTTAATCCTTAAAAATTAGGATTCCTTACAAAGCCAATGCAAAGTCCATATTTCTCCTAATGAATTTGTTGGCCGAAAAGTTGAACCCAATTTTATGTTGTCCAATAAGTCGAGTCAAGCATGTGGAACGGGAATTGGATCTACGGAGGGGGAACCAAACTTGGGAACGAGGGATTCGTAGTAATTCCACTCATCTTAGGGGAACGCACTCACGACTGTGCTTGGTCCTAACCAGGAAAAAACCGTTAATGACCTTGAACCAAGGGTGAATCAGAGAATTCCCACCAGTTTGACCCTGGAAGGTTCATCTTCTAATTTAGTATGATGACTTTGAAAGGTAAGTGGAACTGATGAGGAAAGGTGTTTTCGGGTCAAGGGACCCAAATGACATAAGTGAATGTTAACACCCCCTTGAGTTGGCATCTAAGAGTAGGAGGAGTCCTATCTTGGTGCCAGTTTCAAGTGGGAGGGATGTCAGGAATCACGGTGTAGTTGAGGAAAGGCATTGCACTCGGTGGCACCTGGCATGGCCTTGACAAAGCGCATGGCACGTTTTATACGGATGGAGACAAGGTGGCGGCTTCTCCTTCAGCTCTTAGACTAGGAATCTCTTTTGCAAGAATTCTGAAAGGTTTTTACGCTAAGTATTACCCTAAAACCACAACTGTTGAGACCTCAAGTGCTGCATGGTAACAAAAGAACATGCTCACAGGGAGAAGAAGGTGCGTCTTTCGAAGACAGGTTGGTGGATTGAGCTTTCTGTGCTCTTAAGAAGTATCTCCCACAGCAGGTTGTGGTTACGGAGGTTGTTTTTGTCGCGATTCCTCTAAATCTCTCAAAAAGCATCTTCCTCTGCAAACTAAACCGACACTAGTATTTGGCTTCAATGGGAGAATCCCAAATAGATATGAGCTGATAAAATGGATTCAGGGGCCGTAAATCCTTGGGAATGGGGGAACAATTGAAAATACCACTTTCCTAGTCAAGGGTTTTATTCTCAGTTAGGTTTAAGGAGGTGTTTGACGTTTCAAAAATCCTTGACAAAGGTCCCCTTATGTTTAACATGACTACACTCTATGTTGTACCATGGGATCCAGTGTTCGACTCGGCATAATCCCTACAAGGGATTAATCCTGTCTGGGTCGAGTTTGTGGGCTTACCTAGTTAGCTATGGGATAATCTCAAGATGCTGGCCAACTGGGCACCCCTTGTTTGTCTCTAATAAGAGGGGTCTTGGAAGGTCCTCCAATTGGGTTTGTATAAGATAGGACGGATCCAAGACTCCACCCAAAATCATGGTGATCAATGTTGAAACTGGTCTTGTTACCGTTTCACTCAACTTCAAGACTTACTTTGGGGCATGCTTCGAGTGAAACAAATTTGGACACTTTTCCAATGATTGCCCCATGAGGACTAAAGCGAACTCAGAGCCTACAACCCAGGCCCCCCATCCAGGGAGTATTAATCATGTCATGACCAAGGTTGCATTAGTGAAAGAGGGCAAGGAACATGTAAAGAGCTGCAAAGGGACAAGTATAGGGGAGGGAAAAGAGGCTATGATTTGTGACAATGAATCCACCAAGTTGCAAGAGAAGACAGCCGAGGTGAAAAGATTCAAAATGCAAAGCCCCAAATGCCCTCGCAAAGATAATCCATACATAAGGATCAGAAGTACACTTTACACTAAAAGTGGTTCTCGGATCCTCTACAATTTTGGCCCGCAACTACACCTAAGATTTTGATAGTGAGAACTACGTCGGCTGTGAAGGTCTCAGGACTAAAGAGGGCCAAAAGGGTGAAGGTGGTGGCAATAGAACACATGTCACCAGAGTCTAACAGAGCCTTGAAAGGGATTCTCTTCTTTTCGCCCCCCCGTACTTCTCAAGGGGATGTCTTGTGTCGAACCTCTCCACAACCAGTTTGAAGTGTTGCAAGAAAAGACGTCCCTTGACCCTAAGGAACCTCCTGACTCTCCTAGGGCCATTAATGACGTGTCCGGGGAGGGGTTAGATATTGAAGAGTTTGTACCCCTTTCCCAACGATGGAAGCCCTAGCTATTTAGTCATGGAACGTGAAAGGTTTGAAGACCCAAAAGAAGCATGCCCTCTTCTAGGAGGAAGTTAGAAAGGAGAAGGAAATTAATTATTGGGCCATCCAAGAACATCATTTGGATGCTCACAACAAAAGAAAACAGGCATTGCGAAAGAAACAGTTGTTTTATGGAGAGGGAGTGGATGGGTTCAGTGGAGTCCTCTCTATCGTGGACAAGGACTTGGAGCCAAAAGTGGTCCTTAATCACGTCTCTGGGGGAGCCCTAGGAGTGAGAATTATATGGGCAGACCAGCCTATCACTATAGTCAATGTTTATGGCCCTTGCAATGCAAAAGATAGAGCCAAATTGTGGATGCACCTTAGGGATTCCCCTATTGAAGGAGAGTGGCTGCTAATTGGTGACTTTAATATGGTAGAGAAGAGCAAAGTTAAAACAAGCTCTGCCCCAGTATGTTGGTAGGTTCTGAAGAAATTAAATGGCAGGGACTCTATGAGAAATGGGCTTTGATGGACCTATGGGAGGCGGGTCCGTGGACCAACACGTCAGGCTTCACTACACAAACCTTTAGTATGCCCGCATGGCTTCCCGCCTTAACATGTGCTACTGCTCTCACCAAGTTGATTGGATCCCATTGCTTCTTGGGTTGAAGGTGCTACCAACTAAGAGCATGTCGGTCCATATGCCGTTACACTTGGAACTTAGGGAAGCCAATGGGGGGGGGGGGGGGGGTCAGAACCCCAACAGGAGTAAGAAGCTACTTGTTACTATTGGGGCTCACCTATTCAAGGACCCTTTATATAGAAGTCTTACCAAGAAAGCCTTGTGCAAACTCAATAAAGATGTTAATTTGGAAAATCCCAAAGCCTGCTCGAAGTATACAAAAAGTGAAAAAAAATCGGGCTCGCGAAACGAAAAAGGCTCAGGTAGAACACTGGAAGCAGCTTGAAGAGGAGGTTTCTAATCTCACTTCAAAAAAGCTTCTGGGCTGGCCTCCGAAGAAGAGCACAGAAGATGGCTGGAAGTGAAAGCCAACCTAGCTGAACAACAGCTCGAGGAGGTCAAGAGGGCAAGATTGTTATCTAGAGAGTCCTTCCTCTGGCCAGTGGCTGCCAATCAAGCACATTTCTTTAGGGCCATGAAAATCAAGAAGAGCCGTATCTCCGTCTACTCGCTCATAGATGAGAATGAGAATGCTACTCATGACCAAGATCCAATGATTGGGATGCTGCTCAATCACCTTAGCCAAATCATTGGCCGACTAGAGACGCACTCTCAAGAAGTGAATGAACCCAGAGCGATCTTGTTAGAGAGTGTCAACATAAAAAGTTTCCTAACCTAAAGCCAATCGTCTTGAGTTGGCCTTCTTTGAAGATGAATGTTCGCTTGCATTGCAAGGTCTTGGCAAGGAGAAATCCCCAGGTTGGGACGGTCTGACCATTGAGTTCTTCAGGGAGTTCTGGGGGGACCTAAAGGTTGTGTATGGCTAACCAGGCTCTGGACAAGCTCTGGACAAGGGGTCCTTGAACCTCAATGTGAAAAGAGGGCTTATCAAACCTATACCCAAAAAGGTTTGCTGCTCGCAACTTAAGCATTGGCGCCCCATAACTATGATGTCGATGGCATACAAAATCATTGCCAAGGCAGTCGCTCTTAGAATGAACCCCCTCCTTGATAGATTCATTTCCCCTCATCAACACGAGTTTATCAAAGGAAGGTTTATTGATGACAACATGTTGACAACAATGGTTGGCATTGAGTACGCAGCATTCACAAAGCAAGAGTGCATTTTGCTTCAGCTTGATCTGGACAAGACTTATGATAGGATTGTGTGGTCCTTCATTGAAGATGTCCTGAAATCACTTGGCTTTGGGCCGTGCCTTTATTAGCTTATACACACTCTTGGTGTGGGTAGCCTATCGGAGCTCTTATTCAATGATAGCATTGTGGGCTCATTTGAAGCCAAAAGATTGATCAAGCAAGGATGCCCCTTGGACCCTCTTCTCTTTGCTATTGGGTCGCATCCTTTGATCACGATGCTCGAAGCTGCTGTTGAGCGGGGGGAAATACAAGGGTTAACCCTGCCCGGGAACAACTAGCTCCTCGCCAAGATGTTTATGGACGACTACCTCCTCTTCTTGAAGGCCTGCCTCCAGGTGCTCAGGAAGGCCCTTGAGATTGTGTAGACGTTTTCCCTGGCCTCTGGATCAAAGTGCACTATCGAGAAGTGTAGACTAATCTCCTTGACAAAAAACGACTCTTTGACCCATCGGTGTGGTGTGGGGAGATTCTGTCTAAAGGTAGGATTTTTAGGCTTTGGCACCCCCCGTGCGAGTGGACGTTACTCATAAGCAAAGGTTTTAGTGGGTCCTTGAGAAGATTCAAAGGAAAATGGGAGGGTGGGAGTATGTGTTGCTTCCCTTCCAGGTTCGGGTCAGGGTGATCAATTCATTTATGCTTCTCTATATTGCCTTCACTAGCCCGCTCCTCAAAATGGCCAAATGTATTGCAAGGGCTTTTTAAAACCCGTTAAAAGATTCTTATGGAGAAAAAACACTAAAACCTTGGCACCGTGGCAATGGGCAAAGTGGGAAGGCATCGCTAGACCGCTGATCAAAGGTGGCGTTGGAATTCTTAACCCATCTATTCATGTGGAGGCCCTATGTGACAAGTTTGTGGTGTCCATCGCAAATCAAGACCAGTCTTGGGCTATCATGACCAAGGATATGATTGACACGGCAAAACTTTTCTCTGAAGGTGGTCAATGGAAAGGGATCGAGGTGCACACCAAACTTTTAGCCCAGAGGTGGGCCAAGTTAAAACTGAGTGGTATCATAGGATAGTTGGTGCAAAAGTGCGTTAGAGCAACAAGGACACTGGAATGGGGTGAATCAACCAGATACTTCCAGAACTCCATCTTGCACTGGTCCCTCTGGCTGTCTAAAGCTACTTTCCTTGAACCCTTATTGGAGAAAAAATGTAAGAAGGATGAAACAAGCAGTGGAAGAAGCATTGGTCGGAGGCTCGATGGGTGGAGGTCACGAAGAACATCTGGAATCCACAGTGGCCTCACTGTATGAAGATATTTCTGTGGAAGGTACTTTGGGGGGCCTTGCCTATAGGAGTCAAGATTCAAGCACGTGGTATCGGACTCTATAGATGTTGAGGGTGTAGATCGGCTAGTGAATACCTCGGCCACCTTTTCATGGAATGCCCGTCTATTAGAGGCCTCGCAGGAAAGTTGTGGAAATGGATTCAAAGAACGTGGAAAAAGGATTTTTCAAGAGCGATTTGTGCCTTGGTGGCAAATAGTTTAGAAGTTCATCACTGTTAATTTGTACTCAAATTGTCAGATATTGTTTCTTCCATAATATCTGGAAGGCCAAGAACTCTCGTGTTTTTGATAGCGACCTCTCTGGGGATAGCTTTTTAGAGATTGTATAGGAAAGCAAGGAATTAATATATGTGGTCAGTAAAAGGCAGAGAATTGGCTTAAGGCAACCCTCCCATCTGGTCGAGCCCTGTGCACTAGAGAACATGGAAGATTGGGTTCTTTAAGAAGGATTTGTGCCTTGGTGGGAAATATTTTCAAAATCCTGTGCTTCTAGTCCGTACTCAAATTGTCAGATACTGTTTCTTCAATAATTTTTGGAAGGCCAGGTGAAGGGGATCGGGGAGCACCACAGACGAAGAGTGAGAGAGAGAGAGAGAAGGAGACACACACGCGATGTGGGTGGGGAGACTCCAAGAGTGAGCAGCCCCCTATACACTTATGCTATGTATAAGGTATACAAGTCAGTGGGCGCCCAGACTCTGGGCGGTTGGGCAAGGCACAGACGCCTATACCCCAACAACCTCCCACTTAAAGGCGACTGTGCCTTTAAGCAAGGGAACCTACTCTAAAGACTACAAAAGGTGAGAGAAAAGGGCTCTCAACCGATGCCCACTAGCTGGTTGTGATCGTGTGCATCCGGCTGTCCTGCTCCCGTGTAAGTCCATACACCACCAGACATACCGCACACGTACTGCAAGTATGTACGCAATACGTGCATATCTCCCTCGTGCACTATGCCATCATCAGTCAACAAACGACTGACAACCCCAACTGAAAATGCTCCCATTGTAACTGCGATATCTGGTCTCAAGATCAACATCTCATACATGAGACCACCGAATGCCGATGCAATGCTAGGGGGCCCTGCTAGCTCTACAGAGCATGCATCAACATATATATCCCTGGCAATAGGCATCTCTGACTGACAAGGCGTGTCAGCCACATGCATCTCCTGACTGTCTGCAAAAGACGCATCAACCTGTCGTGCAACCTCAGAGCAAACCAGCTGCTCTAGGTGTCTACTGGAAGACATATCCTGCACAACTATATCCCCATTCTCACTGTCGAGCATAGAAAGGAATGACTGCATAATTGCTGACATCTCAGCCTCCTCTGCAATCATCCACTGTAAACATGACCACTCAATCTGCTGTGACTCACTAGAGCTCTCATGCTCTAACTCCGTATGCATAGACTCTTGCACAACGTTCTCCTGTCGTGACTCACTAGAGCAAGACCGCTCTACCTGTCTATCCTGCATAGAAGTATCTCGCACAACTGACTCTCTGCTTTGCTCAGTCACTAGCAAAGCATGCATGTCTGACTCTGTCACCTCTCTGTGTGACTGCTCAAGTCGTGCCCCAACTGTGTGCACAACGTGCTCACTACTCTGCACTCCATGCAAAGCATCCTGCAACCCACAAGCAAAAGAGACTCGCCTGCTCTCTCGCTGTCTACTTGGCTGCGTGATCACAGAGACAACACTGTCTCTCCCATGATCCACATGCAATGGGTAACCTGTACCACTCCTGGCACCTCTTGCAATCACTAGCGAACCCAAATGCATCACAAAATCTCGCTCTCGTAGCGAAATCTGACATCCACTATCCCGTAACTGTCTGACTGAGATCAAATCCTGTCTCAGATCTGGCACATAACGCACATGACGTAGGGTAAATCTCATACCACTGGACAAGGACAAACATACGTCTCCTGTACCCTCAATGTCATACACAAGAGTGAGCAGCCCCCTATACACTTATGCTATGTATAAGGTATACAAGTCAGTGGGCGCCCAGACTCTGGGCGGCCAGGCAAGGCACAGACGCCTATACCCCAACACCAGGAACTGCCGAGTTTTGGACAACGACTATCTATGGCTAACTTCTCAAAGATAGTGTAGGAAAGCAAGGAGATTTCATTTGTGGTAGGAAAAGGGAAAAACTCGGATGAATGGATTAGGCGACTCTCGCCATCCGATCAAGTCGTCATGTGTAAAGGTTCGTTAATAGTTCCGTACTTGGTACGACTAATGTAACTATCTATCACTCGAGGCTCGGCATGAGCTTCAGTTGAAGTTGTAAATTTCTTGATGGAATTCTAATACAATCTTGCAACAAGAAAAAGAAACAAGTGAAAGTGTCAT
The DNA here is from genome assembly GCF_014529385.1 of Adiantum capillus-veneris. Taxonomy (NCBI): domain Eukaryota; kingdom Viridiplantae; phylum Streptophyta; class Polypodiopsida; order Polypodiales; family Pteridaceae; genus Adiantum; species Adiantum capillus-veneris. Next base: position 81,285,886 of record NC_140944.1, read on the forward strand.
GATGGCTTTCAAAAACAATAAGAAAGTGATGAAATTGTTTAAACTGGTATCAGTGTTTGGGAAAGGATTGCATCAACTTAGTCTTGAACCGATTGAAAATCGAGACTAGCTAGCTGCAAACCATGGTAAATGAAAAACGGATGAAATATGTGAGAAAGTCGTCCAAACATTTTACAAATCTCAAAAATTTTGCTAGTATTCCCGATTTTTTTCTTTGTGAGAGGAAAACTCGATCAGCAACCGCTTAATAAAAGAGACTTTCTTGAATGTTAACACTAATTGGAATCAAGCTATAAAATGCAAAAAATATAAAGCCATGTGAAGTTGTGAAATGTAAGGTGAAATAACAAGGTGAGGGATCACGAGGGCCTGCCAATAGAAGGATTCTAATTTTTGAAGCAGCAAGACCACTTATATACTACAACCTCCCTTCTCTTTCTCAACGTTCACTAAGTCTTAAAGCTAACCTACCATCAAATCTATTAAATGGATTTGACACATTTGGACACATGCAAGAAACATCAAATTCAAAGGGAGTAATAAACTAGTGGACAAGTGTGTGTTGGTGGTCTAGGGTTCCCACCATGCTCATGCGTTGAACATCATAGAAACAGTGAATGGACGAGCCTAAAATTTCCTCTTGGCAAACTCAGTGGAAAGAAATTTGCATGCTCGAGGAAATGATTTTTCCCGAGCACTTGGAGGGAAAAGGATTTCCAAAAATCAGTGCTCGTGGTAAATTGTGTCTCGTCTTAATAGCGTGCCTGTTTCAATCTCTACTTTTACATGTATATACTAACTCAACTTGCCTCTTGGTAGCGAAGGTCTCTTGCTTTATTACCAAACCCAAATTACAATCATAAATCTCAACAAAGATGGTTGTGTGTAGGTGTCTGGTGCAAGTTGTTTGTACTTGACTTAACAAAGAAGTAAAGTTTCATGATAATTCAATCGAGGCAAGACCCTTATACTCCACATTACAAACCTAAAATATGAGCTTTTTCTACTATATGAAAGGTTTCTAATTGACTATATACGCGTATTGATGAACTTGCTCTACCCATCCAAGCTATGACATAAATAATCCATGATAATAGTTGTGATACCTCTTGTCGAGATGAACTCTGAGACAAGATATAAACAACGATGTAGTACATTTATGATACCCCTTGAAGTGAAGAGGAATTGGAAGAGGATGTGCTACTGTGTGGAGAGCTATCTATTGAGATGTCGAGCTCTACATCTTGAGCTGGCATCCACTACGGGTCTTGGCCGCTTACGACATTTACTCACTAGCGCGTTAGGTGACCGACACGGAGGATCTCTGTCAGTGATTCTACAGCTGGACTACACTTATAGTGCCAGCCTAGTACGCTTCTAGCGAGTTCACACTTAGTGACCGCATGTACATATGTGCTACTTTTCAGTTTTAGCACTTAGTCATTTTGTACTCTCTTTTCTATGAGAAGAAGAAGAAGCTTTCCATCTCTGTGTGCTTTGTGCTTGTCTTGTGTAGCTCTCTTGCATCCTCTTTCTTTACATGGTATCAGAGCCTGGTGCAGGCAAGAGAGGCTAAGAGAGCTAGAGCATCACAATCCCTTCGTTCACAATCCACGACCAGATGCCAAGGGTTTTTCGTACAAGTTTCTGAACAGGTCTCCAAAGTGCAGTACACAGAGATTTACTATACAAGTACAGTGGTTGTATGTACGCTTGATTGTGGACACTTGTTGAGTGTAGAAAGCGTTACAGGTACCACGATAGCAGGTTCAACAGATTTTCAGGTTTTTGCAGATTGCAGCTATTTTGTCTTAGTGCTTTAAGATGTCTGACGGTTTCAGTCAGATTGTTACTGAGAAGCTTGAGAAAAATAACTACCCTGCATGGAAGTTCAAAATAACAAATTTCCTAAAAGGAAAAGGTTATTGGGACTATGTAGAAGGAGACAATGAAAAGGAACCAGAGATTCCCGAGGCAAATGCTACAGCAGAACAAAGGAAAGCTTTGAGGGACTGGCAACAAGGCCAGAGCAAAGTGATGTATTGGCTTTCTATGAGCATCACAGATGGCATGATGGGCTATCTACAGGATGCTGAAACCCCCGTCATTGCATGGAAAAACTTAGGCAGAGTGTTCGAGGTGAACACCAAGGCCAGGAAGCTTCAACTAAAGTCGGAGCTAAATCAGGTTAAGAGGATCAACCTCTCCATCAATGATTATGCCTTGAAGATCAAGAGTATCATTGAGGCTCTTGGATCTATTAAAGTCTCAGTGGAAGACGATGACATTGTCCGTGCATACTTGGATGGTCTAGGAGATGAGTATGTACATTTCAGGTCTTCCATGAATACAAGAGACGATATCCCCGTGTTCCAAGATTTGATTTCTATGCTTATTCTTGAGGAGAAGAACCTTGGTCTTGACACATCTACTTCTCGTGGCAGAAATAGGTATGAACAGACCTTCTATTCTAACTCCAACAGAGGTAGAGGTAGAGGTCGTGGTCGAGGCCCAAGTGGTTGCAGGGGCTAATTTCAAGAAGGTCAATCAAATCAAAACAATACAGGTGGTAGGTCAAGGCAGGGGGAGTCAAAGAGGTCGTGGTGCAGGATCAAGCAGGCAGCAACATACTGCAGATAGCAGAGAATGTTGGCTTGTGGTAAAAGAGGTCACATGTCACGTGACTGTCCAAAGGGAAAAGCAAGTGGAAAGAGAGAACAGGGCAATTATGCATCTACTTGCAGATGACAACAAAAACGAGCGCATGTTTGTTATGCAGCATGTAATGAATACAATGACTGCAGAGAATTCCACCCAAGATGATGTTTGGTATGTGGATTTAGGTGCCTCTAATCACATGATGTCTCATGGAGAGTGGTTTAGAGATATGCACAAACCAGATGTGTCAGGCTATGTGCAGACAGGAGATGACACAACTCACCCCATTGCTCATGTAGGGGACATACCTCTAAATACGAAGAGTGGCAAATCAAAGTACTTAGTAGATGTACTTCATGTCCCAAACATTACAAAGAATCTTGTTTCTGTTGGACAAATGGTTGAGCAGGGTTTGCAGGTTTGCTTCAATCCAAATGGCTGTTATGTAGAAGATTTCCAAAATGGCTATAAGCTGATCACAGAGGGCAAATGTGTGGGTAGAATGTTTACGCTGAATGTAGACATGCCTGAGGTAAAAGCTGCATTATTTGCACAGGGCACAGGTGTTGTGGCTGATGTTGATATTTGGCACAAATGCATTGGCCATGTCAATGAGCAGAGATTGCGCAGCATGCAATCAAAACAGATTGTAAAAGGTTTGCCCAAATTCAAGGTCGATGGTATGCATAAAGTGTGTGCAACATGCTAGTTTGGAAAACAGTCAAAGGGCTCATTTCCACATGAGCGCAATGTATGTAAAAAGCCACTTGAGGTGGTGCACACAGATGTTTGGGGTCCAACCGATACTGCAAGTATACATGGTTGCAGATATTATGTCTCTTTCATTGATGACCATACAAGGAAAGTATGGGTCTACTTCATGCGTAACAAAAGTGAAGTGTTTGGTCACTTTCAGGACTTCAAAGTCATGATTGAGAAGGAGACAGTTATGCAAATCAAGACATTGAGGTCAGATGGAGGGGGAGAGTACTTCTCCAACGATTTTTTACATTTTCTGCGAATGCATGGTATACGCAGGCAGTTTACATGCAGATATACTCCACAACAGAATGGGGTCGCAGAAAGGAAAAACATGCACATTGCAGAGGTTGCATGTGCATTGATGAATGAGAAGAACATGCCTCATCATTTCTGGGCTGAAGCTGTAAATACAGCTGTGTACATTATGAACAGGACACCTACATCTGCGGTGCATGATGTAACACCTGAGGAAAAGTTTACAGGTATAAAGCCTGATTTGGCACACTTGAAAGTGTTTGGCTGCATAGCTTACGTGCATGTAGCAGATGAGTTGCGTAGGAAATTGGATCCTAAAGCAGAGAAATGTATTCTTGTGGGATATTCCCTTGAACAAAAGGGGTACATGTGCTACAATCCTACTACACAAGAATTACGAGTGAGCAGAAATGTAGTCTTTGATGAGATGAGCAGCTGGTACAGTAATGCACATGTCACTATTGGGGCTGATGTAAAAGATGATGTGGTTGTATAAAATGTGAGGCCACAGTCACAGGTTTTGAGTGGACCACAAGAGTCCTCTTCTCGTGGCTCTGTTGAGAAGCCATGGAATGGTAGACTACGTACGCAGGTTACTCCACCAGCAGGTACAAGGAACGTATCACGAAAAAGAAAGGAAAAGGTTGATGAACCTCCCCTTATGGCTGATGCATCATCAGGTTTTTCATATGTAGACATGGATTCAGATGGTTCTGAACAAAGTCTTGATGAGGAATTTGGAATTCTGACTGTTAGGACACCTGGTGTAAGGAAAGTACAAGAAGATGCTAGAGGGCAAAGGAGTGACCCGGGACCGCGCAGATCTAAGAGAGTCAGAAATCCAGTTCAGAAATTGACTTATGATGGGTATCTAGCGCATCACCAAGCCTACATGGCTAAGGTGATACAAGATATGGAGCCCACATGTTTTGAGGATGCAGTTGGAAATGTGCATTGGGATGATGCAATGAATGAAGAGATGGCTGCATTGGAAGCAAACGACACATGGGAGTTGGTGCCATTGCCAAGTGGCAAGAAAGCTATTGGCTGTAAATGGGTGTATAAAACCAAGAATAAGGCTGATGGTAACATTGAGCGTCACAAGGCAAGGCTGGTCGCAAAGGGTTATGCATAGACGTATGGCATAGACTATGAGGAGACCTTTGCTCCAGTGGCAAAGATGACGACTGTGAGAGCTGTCATAGCAGTGGCTGCATCTAGAGGATGGATTATGCATCAAATGGATGTAAAGAATGCCTTCTTGAATGGTGAGTTGCAAGAGGAAGTGTATATGGATCAGCCACCTGGTTATGTCGATCCAGGTTACCCAGATTATGTATGCAGACTTCTCAAAGCTTTGTATGGTTTGAAGCAGGGCTCTAGAGCATGGTATGACAGGATTGCCAAGTATCTTGTAAGTATTGAGTTTAGGAGAGCTCATGCTGATCATTCACTCTATGTACGTGAGAGTGATGTGGGGATTGTGGTCATTACCATATATGTAGATGACCTTATTATTGTGGGTGACAATGCTATGGAGATTGACCATGTGAAGGGTCTTCTCAAACAGGAGTTTGAAATGAAAGATTTGGGCGAGTTGCGCTACTTTCTTGGCATTGAGGTGATCAGGACTCCAGAGGGTGTATGGCTGTCATAGAGACAATATGCTTTGGACATGTTGTCAAAGTATGGTATGGCTGATTGTAAGCCAATTTCTATTCCCTTGGATGTGAATGCAAAGCTGAGTGCAGAGAAGGGTGATGTTGTTGAGGATGTCAAGATGTACAGGAAGATTGTGGGTAGTCTAATCTACTTGAATATCACGAGGCCAGACTTGAGCTACACAGTAGGCTTGGAGAGTCAGTTCATGCAGCTTCCGAGGAAGCCACATTTGGATGGAGTACGACGCACACTTCGGTATGTGCAAGGAACTCTTGACTACGCATTTTTCTATGCAGCAGATGTGCCATTAGCATTGTATGGGTATAGTGCCATTAGCATTGTATGGGTATACAATGCCATTAGCATTGTATGGGTATACAAATGCAGATTGGGCAGATAGCATTGTTGATAGGAGATCTACGAGTGGCTTCATGTTCTCTTTTGGGAGTGCTGCTGTTACTTGGAGCAGCAAAAAGAAGCCTACGGTTTCTTTATTGAGCACAGAGGCCGAGTACAGAGGTGCAATAGTTGCGGCGTGCGAGGTAGCTTGGCTACGCACATTACCTGAGGACTTGGGAGTGCACGTGGACCAGCAGATTGTCATCCATTGTGACAACCTCAACAGTATGCAGTTGGCTAGGAACCCAGTGTTCCATGCCAGGACCAAGCACATAGAGGTCCATTACCACTACGTTCGAGAGCGAGTGTTGGCGGGCGACATCGACTTGGTCTACGTCAGCACAGAGGAGCAGATAGCGGATATCTTTACCAAGGCCCTCGGAGCTGAGAACCTTCGACGTTTCCGGACTATGCTTAGACTCTGCGACATACAGAGCTCGAGGGGGAGTGTTGAGATGTCGAGCTCTATATCTTGAGCTGGCATCCACACGGGTCTAAGCCGCTTACGGCATTTAGTCACTGGCGCGTTAGGTGACCGACACGGAGGATCTCTGCCAGTGATTCTACAACTGGACTACACTTATAGTGCCAGCCTAGTATGCTTCTAGCGAGTTCACACTTAGTGACCGCATGTACATATGTGCTACTTTTCAGTTTTAGCACTTTGTCATTTTGTACTCTCTTTTCTGTGAGAAGAAGAAGAAGCTTTCCATCTCTGTGTGCTTTGTGCTTGTCTTGTGTAGCTCTCTTGCACCCTCTTTCTTTACACTATCTAGACTTGAAGCATGTCACTCCACCAATGTAGATATTGTACGCAAACAAGTATACACTTAACCTATGTCTTGGTAGCGAAGGCCTCTTGCTTTACTAATTAATACATGGATTTTCTCTATATATTCTACAAAAACTATAAACTAAACAAATGCATATATCAAGAGCTATCTACATAACTATAAAATTTTGGTGCATCCATGCAACGTGTTCAATTATACAATGGTTATCTCTTTCTATATTAAATTGACTTTTGGATATTATGTTCATGCTTGCATACATATTTATGTATGTATGTATGTGTAGGTTTGTGCATTTATCTAGATCCACATGTTTATAACAAGAGCTTTGCCTTCTGTATGTAATATATCAATTCATGTCTTCATCTACACGTAAAATACAAACATCTTTACCTATTCTAAATGGCCTTGATTTGCCCGTCTAAGGGTAGTTTTCATTCGTAGAAGACCATAGCTTAAGCTTGCTTCCGTGGAGAAAGGTAAAGAGTCGCAATTGGAATGGAAAAGAATATTACACTGACCTATGAAATAGAAACACCCTATGAAATAGAAACACCTTGAAAAGAAACGTATATTATGTGCAAGTAAAGAAGCCACTGCAAGTACCTACAGACAAAATACATGGCGTGGAGGCAGTCCTCGAAAGAAACCTAGGTTTAGTGTAATCCCACCTACAAATTTTGAAATTTACCGAAGCGCACTAGCCTTGGGTCGACGTCTGGACAGGTTGCACAAACCCGAGGTGTTGAAACTCCTGAGCACAATGAAGTTCGCACGTGCTAATGCAGCAGGGCGTCTTCTGTGTTCCACCTCAAGCCCTCGCGACTCCAGAGTCCTCGTCAAAAAACTGCAACTGCAACTGCAAACGGCTCTAGGCACGTTTCTGCACGCCTTTCTCACCTCCAAAAGAGCTGGCCGTCCACGTGGAGCACATCCGTGAAAGAACGCCTAAGGTTGCTCAACACTAAGGCCTTTCTTGCAGGCCAAAAAGAACTAATTAATATATGTGTGTGTGTAGTATTTATTAGAATTATGCAAGGTGAAGCTTCACTTTAGCATTCTAAAACAATTGAATGCAAAAAAAACATATATGTTGTGTGTGTGTGTGTGAAAATTTACTAAAATTATGTGAAGCTAAACTTCACTTTAGCATTCTAAAACAATAGAATGCAAGAAAAATAAAGACAGGATGTGAAATGAAAGGTAAGTTTCCATCATGCACTCAAAACTATGAAGTCCCCCTAACCCAGCTCAACACTAAGGGTTTCTTTACACTAAGGGTTTCTTTTAGAAAGCCAAAAAAGATTGTTTTGAACTTAAGGGACCTTTTGATTGGAGACAAAGAGGGAGAGGTGCAATGCATGAATAGATATGATATGTGCATTATGGTGCATGAACAAGTACTTATTTGTCTCTTGGAGCAATGAAAAGAAGAGTTTGCAAATTTATGCAATGCATGCACTATTGAGCCTAAATATAATATTAGTTTGTTATGGCCTATGGAACCTTGGAGTGAGGAGAGATTGTCTCATGTGACCAAAATGAAGGACGGCAGTTGACTTACAAAGAGGTGGTGCCGCCAAATTGAGGCCTTGAGGTCAGGCTGAGGTAGTCTCCACCTCTCTCTCTCTCTCTCTCTCTCTCTCTCTCTCTCTCTGTGTGTGTGTGTGTGTGTGTGTGTGAGACTGTGTGTCTCTCACACAGAGAGAGAGAGAGAGAGGAGGAGGAGAAGAGAGAAGGGCCCATCTTGTCCGGGTGTGCTAAAATAAAAAATGAAGAGTTTAAAAATTGGAGCTTATCTCTCTCCCACCATCTATAATTCCCCATTAATTTTATTGTGGAAAAAAAAATCTAGTATGAGCGTCAATAATCCTCCACTAATTTTGTGTGGGAAATTTTCTTCTGGACGTGGAAAAAAAGAAAGGAAATTTTATATGAGTAGCTCTAGAAATAAAAGCGATTCTTATATCCCCTCGGCCCTCCACATCATTAGTATTGTATAAATAAATTAAAAATACAGAGCTTTTTATTCCAATTTGTAAAGACTATTAGGGAAAATGATCAAAATACCCCTGCATTTTATTAAAGACTTAAAATTGCTCATAGCTGTTGTAAAAAAAATGCATTTCTCCTAATTTCTCTAATCTAGAATTGAATAAGAAATTCTTCAAATACCCATAATTTGCTGAGATATGATTTGTGGTTTCCTTTTTTTAATTACTATTTTTCCCCCACTTAAATGGTAACTTCATATTTTATCTGTTGTTCCATCGAAAACTACAAAAATTCCTTCCTGCTTTTCTTTATTCGACTCCAAAAGAATATTAAAAACTGTTATTCTGCAGGATCCTAATTTCTAAAATTAGGAATATTGACCTGCTGATCTAATTGCTCCTCATGGTCCAAATTCTGAGCTAGAGATGAATTACAATGCTAATTCTTCTGCATACAAATTCACAATCCTTCACACACACACACACACACACACACACACACACAATGCCTCATCATCAGGAGCTTTTGTGAGGGAGGCACCGCATACCTATAAGCTAGGTACGATTGGGGGCAGGGCACCGGGCCGGCGGTCCCCTGCCCCCAATCGTACCTCGCTAGGTATGCGGTGCCTCTCGAGCAAAAGCGCATGATGTTATGCATTGTATGAAAAACACTGGAAAAGACTTCGTTTTTCTACATGAGAAAATTTCTAAATCTTCTTGTGATATATAACAATATTTATGAGCACTAGCAAATCTCTTATGCTTATCTCCACAAATAGCTGCTTGTCTTCTGCTAATTTACATCTAAACACACAACTTATATGTCATATCTTATCTATTGAAGGCTTGCACAATCAATGTTTGATGACCTTGCTTTCAATCCATTTCAGCAGAAACCTTGTAATCTGTTGAAGGCTGGCAGTCAATCCTCATGCACTAATTCTTTGCAATCCATTTTTAGCAGAAATTATTCCTGCATATGATCTTCATTGATTTGTTCATGTGTATATGCCAGCAACAAACCTTCTTCATAAACTGCACCTGCAAATGCGCAGAGTGGCTCATTCTTGATTGCAATGGGCAGGTGCAGACGACATCCTCACCATATAGTGGTGGGCATATGTGCTTTTTGCCTCTCTGAGCAGCTGTCTTCCTTGCTTGTGAGAGAGGATGATGATGGAACAGACCTCTATGCCCACTTACACACACATCCCAATCTGCACTCTCCCTTTGCTTTCACCTCATCCAACCCATCCACTGCCTGCGGAACCGTACCTGAAACCCCCTTCACAGCCCCCCGTAAAACTCCACCACGCTTCCCTCATGACCGCGCTGTGGCCGCCCAGGACGTCTCTAGTCCAAAGGCCTCTTCTCATCAATGCTTCTCCCTCTCATTCTCACCCCATAATCGGCTTAGATCGGTGGACTCGTACACACCCTCGGTCTGCAGTCCTCAAAATCAGGTCTTTCTGGGCAACCATGACTTCATCAAAGGAGAGATTCCCAGGAAGAAGAACAGCTTTTGGGCTTTTCTGCATCGGCGTAAGCCCGGCTTCTACAACGCCTGTGGCACTGCAAGTTTGCACCGTAATTATGTGCTCAATCATCAGGAAGCTACACAAGATGAGATATATGATCACTACCACATGCATTTGCAGCAGCTAAAGACTAAGGTGCAGAAGAATGTGCACGTCTCATTGAGGGACAAGCATATAGATGGTGAAAAACGTGCATCAGATAGACATAATCTATCCAAGATAGTGTCCCCATCGATGTATTGTGAAAGCTTTGACAGGGACAATGCCGCACTTCGGCGGATTTCTATGCCACCTTGCTCGGCTCGCCCAAACCATTATCAGAAGAATCCATCCCTCTCCAAACAGAGATATTCTATTGGCCCCAAAACTATTGGCCTAAGCCCTCTCAGGCATGAGAGACATGGTGATGAAAATGTGCTTTTTTCGCAGGGGTTGCGGATCCCATATCATGTACCTTTGTGTGGTATTGAGAAATATGGTGATGCCAAGAGGAGCCATCCTGGTTCAAGCTCTTCTTGGAGCTCTTCATTAATCTTACCGCAGAAAATGCGGAGATCAAAGTCAATCTCTGGACTTTCCGAAAGTAGCGATTTTGGACCCACCATACAGGCTACATCCCAATCATCTCCTGACGTCACTGCAACAACTGTGTCATTTGCAAATGAAGCAATGAATGGTAGTCCCCAATGCATGCTAGTGAAGGTTTCTGAAGACAATGCAATAAGGAAGGGGGTTTGCAACATGTCGGCGAATCAATATAGACAGACCACGCAGATAAAGAGCCGGTCCTTAATTAGCAGCTCTCCTTATGGTCTCCATCACTCTAATGAAGAAATACCCATTTCTGGTTCTTACAACACCAATCATTCTCAGTACTTGGATGAGTATGCACATGGCGCTGACCGCAAAAGCCCACACCTATCCAAGCCATCCTTGAGCCAGCGTCTCTCCTCGAGAAGTGCACCGAACTCTGTCAACATAGCATGTTGTAAGAGCACTACAAGGGCTTCTCCATTAATGCTAGCATCACAGAAGAAAGGCTCAAGTCCACATGGCCTCCTCATTCATGGTAAACCTCATGCGGTGCACAATATCTATGATGACGATGGTGATGTCAAGGGAGCAATGCATGGGTATATGCCTCCTTACCAAGGTCTTGATGAGAGATCCACTGTGCCCTCAGATGATGAGTATCGGAGAAGCCCAAATCTGTTCGACCTAAATCTGCCAAAGTCGATGCACAGTAAGAGCCCCCGCCAGTCGAAAAGAGAAAGCCATAGTTGCAAGAATCATCAGATCCAGGAACCTGCATTTGGCAGTCATGTGTTTGCATACTCAACAAGAAGGAGCTGGGGCAAGGCTTTGGGCAATATACTTAGAATTCGACGTGGAAAGAAGCAGAGTATCGAAGTGCAATCGGAGTCACCAAATACTCATAATCATTATGTTCAGCAATATGACATGGGTAAGATGCAGAATTTGAGAGTCTGCAAGCACCATCAAAGCCATCACAATGAAGATGACAACGATGCCGACGATTGCGATTTTATCGATTATGAGCAGAGTGATCTCTACGATGATTACTATTCGCAGCGAGACATCCCTCTTGAGCACATAAAGGCCCGTCATGAGCTGCTGCAGGCCCAATTGGAGCCACACGTCTTTCCTGGCTTGCAAGATCAGATCATCAAGGGACTCCCACCTCAGCAATACAATTTTCTAAGCAGGGACTACAGCGCCTTTAGTTGCTACTTCAGTCCGCCCATGCATGGTTTCCAAAAAGCAGAGGTGGACATGAGAGGACATGTGAGCTCTCACAAGCAAATGCAGAAAAGAAATGGAGATGTGGGCATATCCAGGAAGTCAACTTTGTTGTTGTCGACGACAGCAGCGGCGGCGGGAGGCATGCGTGGCATTTGAAGTTATGGGAGCAGGAGGGGTTGATTCTACAAGCAAGGCTATGCTTGATTCTGTCAGGTTCTCAAATTGCATGGATAGAAGCTCAGGGTATGGCATTCAAAGCACAAAGTCGTCTGTGTTGATGTAATGGTGGATCCCCACAGAATATGGTAGTGGGTAATACTGCCCAAATTATTGTCTGACATAGAATTTGAATACTCTGCAACTCTTGTAACGATGAGTCTCTCGATACATGAATTAAACGAAGGGGAAGACACCTTGTTGGCGCTGTAAGTTAGCCTTTTCGTTAATCCTAAAGAGAGGGTGCTAGGCTAGTTTGGTTGCCTACCTTCAATTTCTTTCATTTAGTCTTTACTTGGTGATTCAAAGCTCCTTTTTTTTCAAATAAGCCAAAAGGATTGAGCCACTTGGTTCAATCGTGACCCTAGATCCCCAATATGGCTCAATCGTGATCCTTGATGAGGTCGCTTGGCATAATCATGGCCAGTTGCCTCGAAGGAGATTTGACGACCATATTCACTTGCAAACCAAGTAAATAACAATGCTAGTGTGGATGTCGTAGTATTTAGTCAATACTATGCATGACAAAGTTGATGGTTGTCGATGACTACCATGAGTCTATACGTTGCACTTTCCTTTAAAGGTGAATCTGAGCTTATCCTGGATTTTATAGACAACTTGATCGTCTCATGGTTTCTTATAAAGCTCACCTTGCACTATGTTGTCTACATCATTAAGTAACACTAGGAAGAAGTGGCATAAATGACATGTACGTGAAATTTGTGGTTGACTCCTCCAAGCTTGTGTAGAATTCCCTTTGCTTGCTTGCTTCACCATTTAATATTCTCCTTTTCTATGAGATCATTCTAAACATAACGGCACCAAAGAAGCATGCCATTTGAAAAAATGTAATACATACCACACATTCAAAAGAACAATGCACTGTCTATCATCTAAGGAAGTGGAAAACTTTGCAATTTAGAGCAAAGAACACATGTTTGATGACTCTTTCTGATTGCGTACCATTTGCATTAGCCTACAAAGATTTAGCCAATGTGCAATTTACTAAAGTAAAACATATATATTATATACCACATGAATGTGCTATAAAGTTGGCAAGTATGTTATATAGAAAATAAGTATGTTATATGTAGTCTAAAGGCATGATGGAAATGTTCTATGTAGTAAATGCCTTTCTATATAGGTGGTGTGGATGTGTTGTATACCACATGCCTAGCTACATAGTTTGGGGGTTGGGGGGGGGGGGGGGGGTTGGTTGTGTGTCTTTCACTATAGGTAAAACCTATATATGATGTGTATTCAATGACTATTTATAAAACCTCATTGCTATTAATTTTTTTCAATTAAAAAGACATTTTTTCTATTCAATCTATAAGCTTTTTTAAAGATCATTTTTTCAATATTCTTTTGTGCATGAAAATATAGGATAAAATAATCCATATTGTTGAACCTACGTGATATGTATTTTTAAATTATAGGGACCTCCCCGAAATAATCGACAAATATGTGCTGTATAGCATATATAGGTATGTGCTATATAGTAAATAACTTTCAACCAGGCAATAAGGCATGCACTAAATAGAACATGACCATTAGATAGGTGATGTATAGCACATAGGTTTCTATTTAGGTGACGTGATCATGATCTATACCACATGCTTAAAATCGATAGTAAAAAAGTATGTACTATATAGCACACATGGATTTGTGTCATGTAGTGCCCCGGGGGATTCACCATGGTAAACTTACCGCACCACGTAAGTGCAAGTGAGAGGGGTTTTCTTACAAGTTACATAAGCGTATAAGCTAGGGGCTGGCCCTTAATAATTCATATCCCAAGCTTAAAAATGAGGGAGGGGGTATCATATTTTATTTTTATTTTGTGGGGGACAGGGGAGGGGAAGAAGTGAGAAAAGAAAAAAATGAGAGGAATTTTATGTGTTTCAAAATCATGGCTTCCCAAAAGAGTCTTACCTTGAACTTGTGAGTCAATAGCTACAAAGATACATGCAAGAACTAACACTGCTTTGTATCAATTGCTTGTTTTGTGATTATAGTTCATTTGTTGAGGAATGAAAGCTATAAAGAGTTTGTATAGATGCAAGTTTACATGGAGAACCCAACACAACTTTATAACCACGTTTTTAAAGTAATTTAGATGGGTCAAAATTGTACGAGTAGCTAGAGTTCTGTTGAATCGGCATATAGTTTGAAAGTCAAACTAAGACACATTGAGGGTACATCTAGTTATCAATAGAAGTAGTTCCTTAGTACATTGTCAATCACTATGTTGCATGCTCTTTGACGAGTTTTGTTCAACTAGATCATGTCAGAACTAACTTTTATATGTAAGATAGGGGTATGATAGTTTTTTGCATTGATTGTCGTATAAGCGTAAAAAGGGGGGTCATATTCCCTAATATGAGTCATATATAGGGGCATTATCAAAGTTTTCTGCCCGCAGGTGGCGTTTCGTTTTGTATATAGAGTGAATCCTCCGAGTGTAGTGCATATCTTTCAATCATGCAATAAGACATGCGTTGTATACTCGTTGTATAGAACATACCCATCAAATATATTCTATATAGTACATATTTCACTACAGTATGTCATAAAATCTAATATCTAATCAATCCAAATGACTTTCATATTAAAATGATCATTTAATGTGGGAGAATAAACGAGACCAAAGGTTAAGATATAGACATGTGCTTATAGATCTATCTCAACACGAGGCCAATAGTAAAGGGGCTCAAATGAGAGATGGTCTACCAAAGAGCAAGGCTAACCAATGGAGCATAAAGACCTTAGGGTTAGCTTCATTGAAGACCTCCAATAGTTAGTGTAAAAGTCCTTTGACCTTAGGTAAGCTAGGGCTGAACTTGAGATGGGAACCCGACCCAAGCTTAAGATGCTTGACGTGCTTGATGACTAAGGTGCTTGAGGTGCTTGATGACTAAGACGCTTGAGGTGCTTGATGACTGAGATGCTTGAGGTGCTTGCCATGCTTGCGATGCTAGGGTTGTACTCGAGGTAGGAACCTAACCCAAGCTTGAGGGACTTAAGGGCCAAGCTTGTGGTGGGAACCGGGTCCAAAGTCAAGTGGCTTGAGGTGTGCAAAAGTCAACACTAATCCCTACAAGGAGGGGGCGAGCCCTACAAGAGGGGGGATGGGAGAGAACACACACACTCACACACACTCACACAAGGCATGCTTGGTACAAAGAAAGCAAAAGGGACACCTGTCAAGTTCCTCCTCATGTTGCCCTCATGGTGTGCCTGAAGCCTATTGGTTGGCCACCCAAGGTGTTCAATGATAATTTAGAAGATTTAATTAATTGTTTTTACATTTATCAAGTCCTCTTTCTCAGAGGGGAAAGGGGAACACTTGTCCCAAGGCTACCCTTGTTTCTTCATTTACCTCTTGCTTGTGATTGGCTAGGCTTGGAGGGGTTCAATGAGCTTCAAGCATGAGCTACAAGGGATGGCGACCAAGGAATCTAGGGGCATGATTGGGGGTATACTCTCCCACATACACTCACACACACTCTCATTATGTGAAGTGCAAAGTGCAAGAGCTCCCTCTCCTCCTCCAAGCAAGTAGAGAGATTGAGAGCTTACACCAACACTCTTGGCTATGGAATGCAAATCCAACCAAGATCCATGCTCCAATGCTTAAGCTTGCCATCTTCTTCATTACTATGCTATTATGTATGCTAGCGCAAGAAGAGTGATGATAAGTGAGGAACTAATTCTTTCTCCTATGAAATGTTTCTTCTTCCTCTTCCTTACCCTCATTCCTTGCTGCTAGCTCTCTCCACCTTCGAAGGTGTTTGAGGTCTTGGGACTCAGGCTTGAGATAGTCAATGCTTTCCTCAAAGTTTATGTTATGCTCGTGATGCATGAAGCTTTCCATCTTCATTGCATCACCTAGGTCACAAGGAACACAAAAATTGTATTGTAACAAGTCTCTCTTAACACTAGGTTGGTAACCTAACAGGACATAAAAGTGTCCTTTCAAGGTTTTGAAAAAAACCTCCAAAACCATAGTAGATCCACTCATTTTGTAAAATCCTTTCATGAGGTTATAGTTCAAGGCCTACTACACATGTAAAAAATAAGAAACTTGTAAAATTTCTCATCTTTTGGTCACACCAAGCTTCCAAAGTTGATAGACCAGTACATTTTCATCAAAACAGTCATTTCTTACGTTTTGTTGCATAAAAATAAGATTAGGGATTTTTGTAGGACTTGAGATAAATTCCCTAGTTAACTTTAATGGGTTGGTGATCAGAACATATGATTGCTTCTCACTCACTATTTTTTATTTTGCCAAAAGAAATAGGTACAAAAAAGTTGAATTTTTACCATTCTGCAAACCTATCATCAAAGTTTCTATAGCCACACTCAATACAAATAATATATGCATGTTTTCTTAGTTCCCTATTGTCCTTTAGGTTCATAAGGAGCCATGAAGCACGTCAAAAGAATAATACATCTCTTACCAAGGGGACTCTTGGAGACAAAGATGAAGTGCTAAATATAGCAAACATGAAAAAATTGGGTTCAACATTATGAGTTGTAGAATCCCATAGAAACTATTCAATATCTAGCCAAATTTGATCCTTATGACTAGATATGGTTACTACCTACAAAATGCATGTAGTTGTCACAAGAAACTAACAATATTGAAAAAGCTATACTTGATATACTAGAATGTTTTGTTTTCTTCTATAATTGAAAAAATCAACCATCGTTGTCTACTATGCAAAATAGGGTATTAGGTGCCCCAAAACTCAAGGAATATTAGCTTTATGTTACAATATGGAACATAGAAAATCAAAACTGCATTTGGATATCATGAAAGCCACCAAAAAAATCATAGAAGAGCTAAAATTGGCTAAAAAATAGGATTGGACATTTTTTGTAATTTGGTCATAACTTAAAACTTTAACATTTACTTCTCCCTAGAAGCATTAGGACATGTTGAGGACTACTAAAGATAGTTCTCTAGCATTATAGACCTCACAAACATTAATTATAGAGTGGTATAGTTGCGAAAAGTTGAAAAACGCCAAAAACAGGACCCGTTTTTTCACACAGTTTAGGTTGTGAAATGTTGTGCAAGGACAAGGTTAAAGATGGAATTGATATTCCAAAAAAATGTCGAGTTTTTTTCAGCTCATGAGACAACTTTTTAAACAGATAGCACCTCAAAATCCATTTTGAAACTCTTGACATAATTCAAGGAAAATGGTCACTTAACAGGACATAAAAGTGTCCTAGGACATAAAAGTGTCCCATTACCAACCTAGTGTTAATGGGAGAAATCATATTACAAATGCCTATTGGAGGGGGGACCGGATCCACATAAATATGGTTCTCAACTGTTGTCATGTTCTATAAATTCTCTCTCTTGCAAAATTATTGTTCATGCCAAGTTAGCTAAATGCTATGTTTATGTTTCTACCATCAATTATGTTCACCCGCTATGCTCACAAAGTAATTTCATAAAAGTACTCTCATTTTCGCTACTCTCAAGTTAATAGGCCAATTCCATTACGTTGGTATCAGAGCATTTGGTTTCTCTTTTCTTGCTTAAGAAGAGAGGTCCTTAAGTAGCCTATAAATGGTTGATTTTGTTAATTATATTAGGGTAAGTGAAAATGGGATCTATTATCGGTTTTGTTGAGCCCACTATGTGGGATATGGTGCACACCTCGGGAGCTTTGGACTTAATATTGGAGTCTTTTTAGACTTGCATACAGCTTTACCATTATTGAGCCATAATAAGTCCGAGAGAGATAGCCCTCGGTAACTCTGCTATGTTAGACCTACTCCACTACTCTCTATAATTAACCACTTTGAGCTGTGGGTGTAGATAATTCCCAAAGCATACACTAAGTACGTACTCAAATTTTGTTAACATGACTGACAATAACCAACAGAGTAGAATGAACATTGATAGCTTTGATTTTGCACCTGAATGTGCTAATGATGATGCCCCCATGTTTGTCAATTATCTCATTACTAGGTTGCAACAAGCTATGGGCAACCCTGCTTTGCAAGCCAAAGTTACTCAACAACTTCGCGCTTATGGAATTTCCCTTCCTCTCCAAGAGGGGAGAGAGAGCTTAGGAGACCTCTTGAAGAGACCCCCAAAATAAGTCTCTCTCCCATACAAGAGGAGGAATTCAAAGAGCAAGAAAGCAATGAAACTTTAAGTTCCTCTGAAGATGTCGCTCCACAAAGACGATGGTCTAGACGATCGCCCACTCCTCCCAAGAGGAAAATATCAACACACAGTCCTTCTCCTCCTTCTCCTCATCACTCTGAAAGGGAAGAGAGGAAACAAAGGAAGAAAAGGGCAAGAAAGCGTATGTGCGTATGGTCGTGTGCAAGCAATGGTTTGCTTGCAGATAGTGTCGATTTTTGAAGGTGAACTCTAGTGGATTGGGGCGTATACCCTGGGCTGCAGTGAGGCATTGTGTTATGTTCTGGGTGTGTTCCCCTTTCCCCCTCTCCATCTTCTAGTGCCCCCACTGAGGAGTTGTCTGATGCGCTCCAATTTGAAGTCTAAAGCGATGTTTGGTAGGTGACAAAGTGGTTGGCGTATGGTCGAAGTGTACGGTGGTTGAGTTCGAAGATGACAAAAATGGGGGAGCCAAGTTTTGGGCCCATATTTATGGGTGTTAAAGACCTTGAAGATTGGTTAGCAGATTTTGAGTTATGGCTACTATCGATGCATATGTTTACGGATGCGAAAAAGCTGCAGACGGTGCTAATGTTGATGTGCGGACGAGTGAAGATTTTGATGGTTTAAAGAGCAACAACCGAGGATCATGGCCGGAGCTGTAGGTTAGTTTCTAGAGCGGTTTTGAGAAGTGTTTACACCGGAAGAAGCTGGTGCAAAGTTGAAGGCGGTATGCTAGGACGCAAGTAAGGATTTTTTTTCATTTTTCTTGACCAGTTTGAAGCATGTTGGAAGCAGTTAGAGATTGTTGCTGGGGTAAAAGGCAATCAATATTTGAAGCTATCAAAGCTGCTAGAGTGATTACATCCGAGGATTAGAGAAAACACTGAGTACAATGTGGATACATATGATGACATGGTCTATCTTGCCAAGAGCAAAAAGATAATCCGGAAGCTAGGGTTGGGCGTGCTGAATCCTGCAGATTATGTGCCTGAAGCGACGGTAACAGAGTGTTGATGTGCATGTGCTGAGGGTGGACAAGCTTGCCAACAAGGAGAAGCCCCATGTCGAAGTAGACCAAGGTGCAAAAGCGGTAGCAAATGTTGAGGTTCTAGAGTGAGTTAAAAAGGTAAAGCCTATTCTTGTGGAAAGATTGTATGAAAAGGTAGAGGAGTGCAATCAGGTTGCAGATACTGAGAGCTTGAAGGCAGATGAAGAAAGTGTGCAAAGTCATGAAAATGATCAAGCATTTGTGGAGCAGCAAGCGGATGAAGATGCAAATACAGAGTCGGTAAATGATATCGGTAAGGGAGAAGATACAAGCTCGAGTTGCTGAGAGACAAGAGAGGAGGATAAAGCGGATGAGTTCACATCCTATGGCCAGGAAATGGAGTTTGACGAACCTGAGCTGGTAAGGGTAAAGCTGCCTTATTTTGTGTTGAATGATATGGTGATAGCCAATGTTCAAAAAGAGTAGGAAACAGAGAAATCCATTGTGCTTAGTGGGGACCAAGTGGAGGAGTCTATGCCCATGGATGGAGGTATGCAGGTAGAGACAGTGTAGATTCTTGGGGGATGAAGTGGCCCTACCTATGGATGACGACAAGGAAGATGCATTGTGGGGAGAATTGCTCTCTACCTTGGCAGAGCATGATGCAGCGGTAGAAGAGGTGATTTCAGTACAAGCAATTGAAGCTGACAGGCAAGTGGAGTTGATTGACCTTGAAGAACACTGGGTTGCAACAGAAAGGTTGGATGATGCTATTATTGAGTGCTTGGCCGATGAGAAGGTCATGTTGCCAAAGATGGTGGAGCTTCTTGTGCAATAGGCATGTCCAACGATAAATCTAGGAGAATTTTAGGCGATAGATTTTCTTCCATTGAAGGTATGTGAACTATGGTTGATGAATATGGTGGTGGATATAGTTGTGTGGTGGATGGTTCACTAGGTGTAGGGTCTATGGATGAGGCCTCCACTTTACATGGATGGGAGGGAGGGTCAGACATGTGTTCAAATGTGTTGTCAGGTACATGTTTCTTGGATGATGGTATGCTTGGTGCTGCTTGGTATGGGGGGATGCTTGTTTTCCAAGGGGTGCATGGAGTGTTGAAGGCACGCCATGGACGGTCTACACACATGATGGGCTATGTCCTGAGGTGCAACACTATGGTATGTTGTTACAGATCGGTGGAAGGAACCAATGGTAGGTATAAGTGGGCATACAGGTAGCAGTGGATGTGTATGATTGATGGATTTATAGGCCAAGGAGGGCTCCAAAAGAGGCTAATTTGGGTGGCAGATGAAAGAGGTTCAAGGCAGAGTCTCTTTGACTAGAAATGTAGGGCTTGAAGTGTTGAAGGAGCAGGGCGGCTTGTCAAACAAAGCTACAGAGTCCAAGGTATCTGAGTTTGAAGATGTAGTGCATTACTAATCGAAGACGGATGGCGCAGGTGGTTCCAAGTAGTTCGAATCCGTTCTAGTGGATAGATGCGTAGTGCTTGATTTATGAGCGTGTTGGTCTTTTCAGATTGGCAATCAGAGTAATGGATATTAACATACAGAGCTTCAAAGTTTCACCAAGGGCCAGTTATGTGCCGATTGGGTCACCTCGATCAGTGTTCCATCTGAGATTCTTGGAGCTTTGCCAGGGATTGTATGCATTCTATGTGATGTATGGAGCTAACAAGAACTGATTGCTCACCAAATGAAGTTATGGACTGCAAGTTATTGTCGGTCAAAGTCGGGCCGTGGTTGCTCGAGGTTGGCTACAGATAGTTTCCTCGCATTTTTGTGGCCTCGGTTCGAGGCCATCCCAAATTCCAAGTAAAGTGGGAGTTATGCGGCTTGAAGTCAAAGGACAAGGAGTTTTGGTTGGCTTTCATGGCTTAGCATTGTGCATCATTAGGGAGGCAGAAAAAAAGGGCCAGAAAAAATAGGGATTTTTGGGGGGTTTTTAAGAGTTTTCCATTGAAAGTTGTGAGTTTGGAGGCCAGGTCTCAGCCGGCGGGCTACCACTTGGCGGTACTAAGAACCCACAGGCAAGGATGAAGCGGAGAGGTAGGGGTATATAGGGCATAATGTGGAGCATATGGGGAGTGTACATAGGAGAGACATAGCTCCTCTCTGCGTGCTTGGCTATAGCGTGCTGCGTGCACAGCAGTGGGCGAAAATCGCCAGTTTTGGTGGGCGTAGTGGGCATGTAGGCTATCGAACGGCGGTCCTACGGTAGAGCCAGTGATGGTGGTGACATGGCATGGTGCCTACCATGGCCGGGTTTCCACGGGTGTGAGCCCCTCTCACATTTTTGAAGACAAAACCCAAGCCCCACTAGCGACCTCGCTAGTGCTTGGGGCCTAGGGGTAGGAGATGAATCCCATGTAGAGAGAGAGAGAGAGAGAGAGAGAGAGAGAGAGAGAGAGAGAGCCCAAAGGGTAAAGTGGGTGGAGAAAAGAAAGGGAGGAGTCATGTGAGCAAAAGGGAGGAGTCATGTGAGCATTTGAGAGAGAGGAAAAAGAAGCTTGTCGATGTGGCGGACCCATGCAATTATGCCTAAAAATGAAGAAGCCAAGTGTTTACAAAAAATGTTATAAGGAGCTCAAAGTTGAACTGCACGAGCTGGGAATCCATCTTTTTCTTTTTTTGGGCTTAACCATTCCTATAAAAGGAGGATCTCACACCAGTTTCCGAGCTTTTTGCCATTTTGAAGGTACGGATAGCTAGAGAGGGTTGTTGACCCTGGATTTGGAGCTCGTCGGAGCTGTGCTGAGATTGAGCCACTTTGTACATGGCTATGTTGATGATAGTGGAAACCATCATTGCTCATTAGGAAAAATATGAACCTTCTAGGGGCCCTTTGAGATTAAGGTTAATTAGAGGCCAGCCAATAGAAAGAGGGTTGTGGACACACTCTATACCCTCAAAAAAGTAGGGGGACAAGGTAGCCTTACACCTCTTTATGGCCTCTTACCTAGTGAGAAGGTAAGGGAGGTGGCTAGGGGAAAGGGGGGGGGAACCACTTTGACATTTTTTCCCCCACTTTTTGGTCCGGATTTAAAAATACACTAAAAAAATTCAAATTTTCAAAAAATTTCAAATTTCAAATTTTCCCTCTTTAGAAGGTCCCCAAACTTATTTCATGGTCAAAAAAGTATTTTTGACCTCCAAAAGTAAAAAACGTGCACTAAAAAATACAAAAAATTGATTTTTTTCAAAAAAGTTCAAAACATCGTTTTCCACCCTCCAAAGTCTTTCCAAACCTATTCTATAGCTAAAAAGTGATTTTCTCTCTCTACAAACTCTTTTCTAAGCTCTCCATTGCTGCAACAACCACATGCACCCCCTATAGTGTAACACTATCTCTCTGCTAGCTTTCTCCCACCTCCATTGTAGCACCAAGCAAGCTCCTCCCCCATCTCTTCCCCTTGGCCACCACATAGTTTCACACCAAGCTAGCTCCTCTTCCTTCTCTCACCTCCATTACACCATGAAACAAGATTCTACTCCTTCTAATTTTATTCACTCACACTACATGGAAACCTCTACTCCCGAAGATGGAAAAAATATGAGCTCACATGACTTGAATACCACAACAATAGGAGGTGTGAATAGTGTGTGGGCTTTGCAAGGGTTGATCTCCAACATAAAGATAAAATGGTAAGAAAACTACCCTTGTAGCTTACATTCAAAGCTTAACATCATCTCCATCTTTAAGTTTATCATGCTGGAGAGAATAAACCTCTTTATGGCGTTCAATGTTTAGGCTTCATACCTCATAACACTAGGTGGTGCTATTTTGTTGATGGCTTTGGCGCGTCATCTATAGTTGTGTAGCATGTGATTGAGTCTTACAATGTAAGTAAGTTGTGTTATCTATAGAGAGTCATCAAAGATTTTTCTTATAATTTATTCTTTGTATAGTTGTCATTAGATTATCATTTTCTACTTTATAACTTTGTGCTCACATAATCTGTTGTTTACTTACAGAGTCAACTTCTTTTCAGAGGACATGAGCAAGCAAACATGTGCAGAGATGGAAATCACTTTATTTTTGTTCCATGAGGAACCTTTCACTATGATGTTAAAGGATTTTGATAAGAATAGTAGAATTTTTGTAGAATCTTGAACCAATAGGTACTCTCTAGGAGCTCTTAGAAAACCATCCATATAGTACTACTATCTTCCCTAGTGTCATAGACACACAAATACTCAAGTGTATATAAATCTCTAGATGAGAAAGACAAATACTTGTAAGAGAAGCTGGATTCTTCTATAAATGCAATATAAATGTGTTTTTTTGTTAAATGGTGTCGCATTGAGTGAGAGCATTTAATTTAGATTACTGGAGTTTCATACAGATTTGAGAATTATTGTTGAACTTTATGGATATTTTTATTTGCCTGTAAGATGTTTCAAGTCTCAAGTCTTAATAAAAAATTCAAGCAATATTTTGATTTCAGTTTAATCATTAATGGTTATTCTTATTAAAGTGGATAATAACCTTTGTCAAGACGTCCTCATTTGGGGATGCTGAATATATATCATTAACAACGTTTCACAAGTTCAGAAAGCTAAATTCTTGCTTTCCATCATGTTATTGTTTCCATACTATGCCTATGCCAAGCTTTACTTAGAGAAATGACAACTTGAGATAAAGGTGTCGATGTATAAGGGTGACTTATTAATATATTGTAAAGCCTTTCAGTTTCCACCTTTTTGAGTGGTGTTGACAAGTTTTTGGTATCAAATCTTCTTAAATATTCCTATTCATGAGCTATTGGTAACTAATTTCTTTGGTATTGCTAAAGATGATATCAATAGCTATTACCTTGTGAACTTAACTCTTAAATTGTGGATTTGATTTTTACTATGTAGCTCATTTGGATAGAGAAAGTGTAACATAAATTATAGATACATGCATTATTAACATAGAAGATATGTACCAATCGAGCCTATGTAAACTGCTAATCAAGAAACCTTTGGTTGGATACTATAACAATAGGGGTCACATGTGGTTTCAAATACCAAAGAAATGGCTTAACCAAAACATTCCCAAGAACACGAGGTGGACACAAGGAAGTAAAAATTGGCTCCTTGTTTGGTCAATTTCTAGTGTTAATGTTTAGTGCACAGGATTTGTGAGGCCTTTGACGTGGGGAGTTCACTAAAGTATATGTAACATAGCACACGTGTTCAACATAAGGGATTTTGTATTCTTGTAAAGTTACAGAAACATGTGTAGATAAGGTCTATAAGGGATACTTTTAATCCATTCTGGTGAACGCACATGATATAGAAAAATTTTACATAGTGAATGTTCCAGACCTTTGAACACATAGAAAAAGGGAACCGGGGGGGGGGGGGGGGGGGTGCTCTGATTACATCAAACGCTACACCTCTATCTCATGGCCATGCATTAAAAAAGCTCCTATTTGTCAGTATAAGACCCCAAGGGGGGAGCTCTTGCTCTCTGTACATCTATCTTACATCCTTTTCTCATACTTATACACAATAGTGTTACAAAATTTTCTCATGTAAAGACTCCCAGGGCTCTCAATAAGAGTGGCCACAAGGGCGCGCAAAATAGCCATCCAAAAGTCCCGGATGGCCATTTCGCGCGCCCTTGCGGCCACTTTTTTTTTTTATAAAAGTGTTGAACTTGTAGATTTTGATGCAAAAAAAAAACATACCTTGCTTGGATTCTCTAAAAAACAAAGTGCAATTTGACAATCTCTTAAAAACTAATGTAAAGCAGACATTTCTTACTTTTTCCTTAATCTGCGGGCTCCAACGAGCATTAAAACCATGGAATCTAAAAATACTCAAAGAACTAATGTTTTTTTATTGTGTTAAGGACTGTATTTCCTACATACAATACTTTCTCAAAATCTTGCTCTAACACCTTCAAAGGCCCCAGGGGGTGAGCTCTTGCTCGTTGTACATCTAATTTACAGCCTTATCTCATACTTATACACAATAATTTTGTAAAATTTTTCCATGTAAAAGCTTCCAGGGCCCTCAACAAGAGTGGCCACAAGGGTGCGCAAAATGGCTATCCAAAAGTCCCGGATGGCCATTTCGCGCGCCCTTGTGGCCACTTTTTTTTTTAAATTTTATTTTTAGTGTTGAATTTGTAGACTTTGATGCAAAAAAAAACATACCTTGCTCGGATTCTCTAAAAAACAACGTGCAAGTTGGCAATCTCTTAAAAACTAATGTAAAACAGACATTTCTTACTTTTTTCTTAATCTGCGGGCTCCAACGAGCATTAAAACCATGGAATCTGAAAATGCTCAAAGAACCAATGTTTTTTATTGTGTTAAGGACTGTATTTCTTACATACAAAACTTTCCCAAAATCCCACCCTAACACCTTCAAAAGTGGCTTCCAAGGAGTGCCCTCGGTCAAAATTTGAAACTGAAGGAAAATAATCAGAATGAACTCCTAAACTCTGTACAAACTTTAAAATAACCAAAATTTCTTTCAAAAAAAGTTATTACTAAAAATTTGAAAATAGACTTCCCTTGAACTTCCCACAACGATAGAAATCAAAGGGTTTAAGGAGAGATGTGGATCGAGGTTTATTCCGTCAAGATCTCTTCTACTTTATCATGTCTTCTCATGTACAATCTTACCAAACAAAAACAAATTTACACTTTAAATGACTACAAATCTTATTTAACTTATCAAACAATCTAAAATATGGTAGACCTAGAGTGCTTTTTCACATTAACAAACAAAAAATTCCAAATTTCTTCTCATTAACTTTGATAAACATACATTTGTGAACAACTTCCAAGGAGTAGTGCGGTCATAGTTCTTACATCCATTCCATGATATGGCATGGTATGGGGTGACCTATCACATAAAAATATCTTTGGTAGGAGTGCCCTCATGTTAGAAAAGGGTGTGTTGCTGCTGATGAAAAGATGTTGCATTGTCCTACTAGGGATCTCTCCATATTAGCATAATGATTTTTGGTGTAGTGGGAGCCACATTGCCGTTGAGGAGAGCTTTGTGCCACCGTAAAAGCTTCATATTATGCCAGTTCCTTGAGCCATTCTTGCAAACAACACCACTCAACTAGCATATTAAGAGGTCACCTTGTAACAAAAACATGTATGAATTCAACATTTGCAAGCTGTATAATAAAGACACTTGTTAAGTATAAGTTGTACAAATGTGCAAGTATTTCCATCCACAACTGGGAATAAACAATCCTAAAATATACATTATGATGAGATTATCCACCTCCAATAATCATGGATTTGAAGCACCTACCTGCAAGATGTAATAAAGAAAACTGTTTTAGAGGAAAAGTGGTGACACTTGGCCTCTCTAACTTGCAGCTTTTCACTATTTGTGAACAAAAGCAACCTTTGTGCCAAGCACTACAAAACAAGTAGAGGCAACACATTATACTTCAAAGTTTATGATAAGAAGAACACAACCAAAAGAAATAAGTATATTGTTACCTTGCACAAAGGGGTGTTTTATTCAAATATGTGATGATATTGCAAGATATTGACGAACCATCAACATTCATCTCACCGACGGTACGATGTTCTTGGGATGACCTCTGCTCACCCTTAAGTGTGGCCTTCGGTGCAAACGCCACGAACAAGAAAACATGTATGCATACGATTTCTAATGTCCGTGAGCACCATGGCAGCTGTTGCGTGAGGAAGCAAAAGATGAAAAGAGAGAGGAGGGAGGGAGAGGAAGGAACATTGGAGGAGAGAAGGGGGCAGTGGGGGAGAGAGAGAGAGAGAGAGAGAGAGAGAGAGAGAGAGAGAGAGAGGGGAGGAGAAGGAGAGAAGGGGACAGGGAGGGAGAGGGAGGAACATGGGAGGAGAGAAGGGGATAGTGGGGGAGAGGGGGAGAGAGAGGGGAAGAGGAGGAGAGAAGGGAGCAGGGAGGGAGAGGAGAGGGAGAAAGGAGGAAGGAGGAAGAGAGAACAAAGGTTTTTTTTTTTGGGGGCTTTTTTTTTTGAAAAATTGGACTTTTAGTGCTTGTAGGTTTTAAAAAAGGTCAAAAAATGATTTTTTGATATGCATATATATATTGGGGGGAAGTTTTAAGTAAAAAAGAAGTAAAAATATTTTTTATGAAAAAAAGGTCAAATTTTGGCTCTTAGTGACGCACGTTTTTGCTGATGTGGCCACACCTCTTTACTCCCTTCACTTTCAAAACGCTAGAGAGGGAAGGTGACCTCCTAGGTCCACATCCTACATGTGTCTAAAAAAAAAGGCTAGAAAAGCCTACTCAAAACTAGCTTCTTGAATGCCCTTGTCCCCTTAATCCTACACAACATTAGCCTTAATCCTAAAAATTAGGATTCCTTACAAGGCCCATGTAAGGTCCATATTTCTCCTAATGTATCTCTTGGCCTACACCAACAACTCTTGGCTTTGGGATGCAAATCCAACCAAGAGCCAAGCTTCAATGCATGCTCATCTCCTCTACCATGCTAATTGTTAAGCTAAGCTAAGCTAATAAGAGTGATAATGTGAGAAGAAATACTTCTTTCTCGTAAGATTACGTCTTCTTCCTCTAGATCTACTCTCATACCCCGCTAGCTCTCACCATCTTTGAAGGTGTGTGAGGTCTTGGGTCTGAGACCGTGAGGGAATTGATGTTGTGTTTTTCATGTCTAAGCTTGGTGCTTGAAGCTTCCATCTTCATTGCACCAACAAGTTATTGAAGGAACACAAAGTATTGTATTGTAAAATGTCTCCCATGATGGGGGAAACCTATAATACAAAGCCTTTTGGAGGGGGAACCGACTCCATGTAAATCCGGTCCTCAACTGTTGTCAATTATTCTATTTCTCTCTCTTTTCAAGTAAGTCAATGCCAAATTAGCTAGGCGTAAATTTCTATGTTGCTTTTCTCAATTAAGTACTCTCTCTATGGTCACTAGGAACTTGTTCTTAGTAAAATTCTCACTATGTTATCAATTTCCACTACACACAAGTTATTAGTGAATGAAATGTTACATTGGTATCAAAGCTATTGGTTTCTCTTTTCTTGCTCAAGAAGAGAGGTCCTCAAGTTTGATACAAATGGTTGGTGTTATTAATTGCCAAAGAGTAAGTAGAATAGGGATTTTCATCCTTGAAGCATGCCTGCTTTATCCAGTTAATGGGGACACCGTCGAGAGCTATGGTTTTTATAATGGAGTCCTATGGGGCTTGCCTATGGCTTAATCATTATTGAGCTATTAGAAGATTGACAAGAACCGGTGCTCTCTTGGCTCTGTTGAACCCTCTCTTCTATTCCTTGCAATTAATAATATTCATGCCACATGTATCGATGCTTGAGTGCTTATCTTTGAAGGTAAAGAGGAGTAGCAACTAGGGCTTGAAGTGCCAAAGTACAAATAAAAGTTTACACCTAAAAGTTTACACTAATGATGTCCCTATGCTTGTAAACTATCTTGTTTCTAGGCTACAACAAGCCCTCGGCAACCCATCCCTCCAAGGCGAAGTGCTACAGCAATTGCGCACCCATGGTATTCTCCAAACTCCCCCCCAAGAAGAGAGAGTACCTAGGAAGCCTCCTTGTGAGACTTCCAAAAGAGGCCTCTCTTCGATAAGGGAAGAAGAAGAGGATCCGTACGAAGGGCTCAAAAATCTACTACTCGATGACGCATCTCCTTCCCAAAGGAGAACTCAAGTTTCAACGGTAGAGCCCCCACCAAAAGAACGCGAAAGAAGCGAGTCTCCTGCCACCTCGGTGGAGATGGATCCACAAAGACGATGGGAAAACCGCTCTCCAACACCCCCTAAACGGAGAAGACCATCGCATACTTCTCTACACCATAATTCAAAGAGGGACAAGAGAAAACAAGAGAAGAAAAAGGCGAGAAAGAGGTCACCCTCTTCTCCATCCTCTTCCTCTTCTGAAGAAAGTGATGTGCAGACAAGGAGGAACAAGGGAAGAAAAAGGCGAGAAAGAGGTCACCCTCTTCTCCATCCTCCTCATACTCTTCCTCTTCTGAAGAAAGTGATGGTGCAGCTCTTGAACCACCTAAAAGAAGAGGCCATAGGAAATCCTATGCTGCGTGGAAGAGATCGTCCAAGCTCAAAAAATTCAAAGAGGTAGGAAAGAACATCTCTTTACTTACCTATGATGGCACCTTTGGTGCTACGAACAAATTCTTTGCCTTCATCCAACAATTGGATGCGGAGTTTGGAGATGAAGGCTTCACGGAGTCCTCTAAGCTACATCATGTAGCTATGCATTTTCAAAATTCCACCAGGCAATGGTGGTCTAGCCTATGAGCAAACGGCAAAGCTCCACGAACGTGGAAAGCTTTAAGAGCTTTCATCATGAAGCAGTTTTTGGCTACCGATGCCAAAGACAAAGTACTCACCGAATGGCAAAGCTTGAAGCTCTCTCCCTACGAATCTATTCACAAATATGTAGACGGGTTTTGGGATTTACATCTTAAGGCCACTGACTTCAAAAAGATGGATTTTGGAGAGCAAAAACAACAACTTTGTGCAGGTTTCACTGAGGATATGGCGGAGTATGTCAACTCCCAAAGGCCACGCACCACATCTGCGATCATACACCATACCATGGTGGCTAAGAGAAATCTTAAGCCCACGAAAAACAAGGATCGTAACAAGCCTAAGGAGAAGGACAATGTCCAAAAGTCTCTCAAAGGCAACGCCAACAAAGGAATTTATAAAGGAATTAGAGTTATCCAATTTTCTCAAGGGGTTTCAAGATGTTTTTATTGAAGATATTCCTTGTGAACTACCTCCAAAATGAGGCAATGACAACCATGCAATTGAACTTCTTCCAGGAATTTCACCGCCTAATAAACCTTCTTATAGAGTTTCCCAAGCTCAACAAGAGGAGATTATACGACAAGTGCATGAGTTAGTTGAGAAGTGCATGGTTAGGCCTAGTTCATATCCATTTTGTTCACCAGTGTTATTAGCGCAAAAGAAAGATGGCACATATCGTATGTGTGTTGACTATAGGGCACTATATAGGATCACTATCAAGAATAGGTTTCCCGTTCCACAGGTAGAAGACCTATATGATAAGCTACAAGGATCGACCTACTTCAGTAGGATTGACCTAAAAAGTGGCTACCATCAAATAAGAATAGTTGATCAAGATATAGCAAAGACCGCATTTCACACTACGTTTGGTCTTTACGAGTACATTGTCATGCCTTTTGGCTTGACCAATGCACCAACCACATTTAACCGCTTGATGGAGAAGCTATTCAGGCCTCATCGAACCTTTACTACGGGAGAATAAAATCTATATTAATCGAAAGAAAAGTGAAATTTTCTTACAAGAGATTCAGTATTTAGGTCACATTATCTCTCAAGATGGCATCCAAATGGATCCATCAAAGCTATAGGTAACAAAAGGATGGCCGAATCCAAGGAATCTACATGAACTAAGAAGCTTTATAGGTATGTGTGCATACTATAGACGCTTCATAGAAAAGTTCTCACAAAGAAAAATGCTAGGTATATATGGTCCACCAAGGAGAAAAATGCTTTCAAAAAGCTTAAAGAAAATCTTATCTCTCAACCTGTGCTTACCCTACCGGACCTCTCAAAGCCATTTGAGGTCCAATGCGATGCTTGTGGTGATTGCCTTGGAGTTGTTTTACTCCAAGAAGGGCATGCCATAGCCTATGAAAGTCGAAGGCTCAACCCTATTGAGCAAGCTCTAGGCATATATGAGAAGAAAATCTAAGCAATCCTACATGCTCTAGACTTGTGGAAGCCCTATTTATTGGGGACTCCTTTCATTTTGTGGACGGATCACCAAAGCCTTAAGTACTTCATGATGCAGACCAGCTCTCCGACAAACAAATGAGGTGGGCAAATTTCGTTTCGCAATTTCATTTTCATATTGCTCACGTTGCTGGCAAGCATAATCAAGTAGCCGATGGACTCTCAAGACGGTCAAGAGTGAATGCGGTATCCAGAGTGTTACCGTTCTTCGAGCGATCCTAGTTTCCGAGCAAGTCTTGGCGGAAGGGTACTCCATAGAAGGGTACTCCTATTAGACAAGGCGGTCTTGTATGCAGTTATCCATGAAAACTACAAAGCTATAAATTAGATCATGTTCTTGAATTTATATTGACAACAATGAATTTTGGTGCTTGAAAAGGACATAGCAAACTTTTCCTACAAGAGGATACATGCTGCATTGATCAATACAAATGGAATGCCTAAATCAATTGTTTATTTATATACACCCTAATCTCATGTCTAGAGAGAGAGAGAGAGAGAGAGAGAGAGAGAGAG
Organism: Adiantum capillus-veneris; assembly: GCF_014529385.1. Taxonomy (NCBI): domain Eukaryota; kingdom Viridiplantae; phylum Streptophyta; class Polypodiopsida; order Polypodiales; family Pteridaceae; genus Adiantum; species Adiantum capillus-veneris. Next base: position 81,317,368 of record NC_140944.1, read on the forward strand.
AGAGAGAGAATGCAAGACTGCAACAATAACAATACACATTTAAATGGAAGACTCTTGGATACTAAATTTTTGTTATCAAAAAGACATCATAGATTATAACTGAAAATAAGGATTTTATGTACGATCAATGAAACAAAATGTAACAATAATTTACAATGATTCACATTCATCATCAATGTAAAGGTTTTGAATGTAGCGATGCTCTTCCCGTTCCATGTCGAATCGTTTGTCTCTAGACATGCTCTTTGCCATTGCTTCGGCATACACGGGCGATTGACTTTGCATGGAAGGAATAAACGAAATCTTAATACATATAAAGAAATCCATACAAAGGAAAAAGATTAACATATTCAAATATAACATCTAATACATAATATTTCCAATGTAAAATGTGTTTCCTAAATCGTGAGTAATCCATATATTGTTACCAACCATGATAGAACAAAAGCATATCCAAATATGGCAATACAAGCCAAACAACACATAAGCATATATTGGAATACTACTATTTACCTAAAGCTGGCAATAATTTCTATACCAAAAAATTCATACAAAGGGAGAAGATTAACATATGAACAACATAACATCCAAGAACATAACATTTCCGAAGTAAACTATGTTCCAAAATCCATGAGTTTTACATAAATGTCAATCTGCGACAAAACAAGGTTATAATTAAACATGGCAATATAAACCAAACATCACATAAAAACAAACCACACTTGAAAGAAGTCCATAATAGTATTAGTCTCAAGGGACAAGGGCCTCACTAGTCATACGGATTGAAACCTGCAAGTGGATCCACCTCATCATCTGCCTGCGGCCTACTAACATCATCATGGCTGCCCTGTTGCATGTAAGCCAAAAGGAGACGCTCTACATACGTGGTCATAAAAAATGTATCCACATCGATAGATGCACATACTCTACCAGTGTGCATGCATGTCTTAAGAATAGGCGCAGTACCACATCCCATCTCAATGCACACACCACCTCGACGACAGTACATGTGTACAAAGCATGCTAAAAATGTATGACTCCTCTCTAGTCCCCCACGCCATTGCTGCCCGATAGGGTCCAAAGCACGCGATCATCAGGAAGATAATGGTAGGCGAGGGTATCTAAAGGATGCATGCCGAAGGACTCAAAGAGAGGTGTACTCTCTGCAATGAAAATAGGAGGATCTGCAGCTCGACGTCGAACCATAAAAAGCATTGACGTAGAACACTAGCAACAAAAGATAATAATATCCAATTAAATCTTAATTCAAGAAACACATGTAGTTTTGAGCATTTGAATAGAATATAATCATCACTATACTCACATATGTGCGAATACCACCAATCTCTTTGAATCCATATGTAGAATGGTGAATGACAACCACTAGTCTCACTATCTCCAAATCGTAAACGCGAACATAGCGCTCAATCCACCCAATTGTGAAATCACCTATAATATAATTGCATCATCTTAGAAAAGTTTCAATAAGTAGAAACATACAAAATAAACATAAATATTAACAACTATTAACTTTAACAAATACCTGCCATAGAGGCCATCACCAATAACCATCCCAAATCTGCCAAAGTAGATGCTGCCAAAGCAATCCCTCAGCGCACATGGTCCTCAAAAACAAAATCCCAGGTGGGACAAGGATCGTCACCAACTTGAGTGCCTCCAAATGGCAAGTCAAGAAAAACGAAGTCAGCTGCCCAATCCACAGTCTTTCCCCTCTTTGTGTAATTAACCCCTGAAGGCTTATTTTGCTTGATGAACTCGTGCACACTATAGAAGGTATCATTTCTTCTTCCTCCCGTAAAATCCTTCCCAATGGTGATGTAATCACCAACCACTACAATGCTTTTGGGATTCTCAACATGAGGCATGTATCCCAAATAATGCGTTGCAAGATAAATAAATTGTGTAGTCCTTTTGGAAAGTCTCTTTTGACCTTTTAGAGTATTCCCTTCAGGATCACAAGAGCATGATATCAATATGAGAGAGAGAGAGAGAGAGAGAGAGAGAGAGAGAGAGAGAGAGAGAGAGAGAGACTTTGTGTATGTGTGCAAAGACATAACTTGGATACTTGAGAGACATACACAATAGAGTAATGTATGCAGAAACATGATATATATATATATATATATAAGTACTTACATGCATAAACAGACATTTATATATCTATGTATACGTATGCAAGTAAGTAGGTATATTATATATGTGTGTGCGTGTATATAAACACTATTAAAAAATTCACTAAAAAATCAAAATAGATTTGGATCTTGAAATTCAAACCTTGAATGCAATCCTCTGTTTCCAGGTCCTCCATATGATGAGAAATATCAAAGGACTTTTGGCTTTCAACATCAATCCTTTGTTTCTCAACATGCTTCTCTTTTTGTTTATCTAAACAACAATAGAATAAAGAACAAAACGTTATTGAAAACCAACAAATACATGATACATGATTCAAAATTTTACTTATACAAAATTTCAAATTATCATACTCTTTCTTTGGTCCACTTCTTTTGGAACCATGGTTGATATTTGTGAATAGAGCTCCTTCTCTCTATTCAAAACATGACCTCCTTCAAAATCTATCCACCATGGAAAATTGTCAAGCTCCCATCGTGTACATTGATGCATAGCACGTGGGTACATACAAGTCTCTTCATTCAGGGTCAATAGCCATTGCTTTGCCCTAAGTGGAATACTTGGCACATGACCTTTTCCTTGCAAGCACACAAAGTACCTACCATGGACAATGAAACAATTATCAAAGACATGATTTTATCTTTGTTATGAAATTAAAGTAACTATCAAGTAAATTCATTCACACATCTTCACCTAAAAAGTAGCCTCATAGAAGCTTTCAATATCATATCCTCTTTCTTGAGAGGTTTATCATTGCTCTTCTTCTCCTTTGGCTCTCCTCGAACCTCAAGAGGAAACAGATATGTCCTCATCTCTATCTTCACCTCTTCATAGAAGTCAAACAGGGAGAGAAGAGGAACAATTACCCCTCCCGGCACATCCACAAAATCGACCAACACCTCCGTAGCTTTATGGTATATCTTCTCAAGCACAGCTTCTCTTCTAAGCCAACTTTAAGAAGAAAACATAAATTCATGTATTATTTTTGTTAGGCTATAAACCATGCAATCTATACAATCATAAAAAATATTAGGAACTCACTGTCTATAAAGGTGATCCCCTCGTGCAAGGCCATACATAGATTTTGTTGCTTTGTTTGCCTCCAACAAAGTCAACCAAAAGATTTTTGACTCCATTTGAACATCACATAAAGCCAATAAATTCAATTTCTCAAGCGTTGCAAAACGTTCGGGCCCCCACTTGAGAGACCATACTTTTGACCTCCAAGTATCTCCATTCTTGGGATCGACAATATTAAGGATCTAAAATTAACTTAGTGAAGTCAATAATTTATATAAGAAAAGTAAATACAAACACATAGTTGTTCATTGAGAAAGACTCACCTTTCCAATCCTATCACCATATCTTGAAGCCAACTCTTCATTCTCCTTCTCTTCAAACAATCGAAGCTCTTCATTTGACATTTTTAGTCTTGCCTCTTCAACCTTCTTGTTTAGTGCTTTACTTATTTGCACCTAGAAAAACAAGGGAAGGAGTCAAATCCATTGTGACAAGCATAGCAATACTAAATTCATGTTAGAAATATATGCTACTTAAAACTTACATTAAAAACTAGCTTTCCGAGATATCTACGTGTAAGAGGATACCAGGGCTCAACACCCTTGGTACTCTTCTTTCTGATACGTGCAATCAACATTCTATCTCTCTCAGGTAGGTCTTTTAGGTACTCCCCATGATCAGCAGAACAAATATTTGCACAATTTACTAGTTCGTCCCTCAATGTTGTGGTCACCAAGGCATGTGTATTCAAACTACATGTTCAAAAGCAAGAAAAATTCACATAAACATAAATAAACTTGAGAACTATCATAACCAAAAAGATAAGGAAGGTTACTCACTAGTTCATCCTCTGTAAACTTGTAAGAAGGGCAATCTCACTAACCCTGGTAGGGTCAATAATAGTACAAAGCACACGACAATGATTCACTTTTGTTTCTTTGAAGCATTCTTTAATAGCAGATGTCCATGCCACGGTACAATGGTTGCCTTCCCAAACATAGAACATGTGACCCATTAGTTCCTGAAGTTCAGGTTTCAGATTGAGGTCAGCTTCAAACTCTTTGTTAACCTCATGCCAAATAGGATCCCAATCCCTCTGTATTGCTTCATCCACAATTGAAACTTCTTTTTCCCTCATCCAAATGGAAACAATAAATGCTCCTTTCTCTGCCACATAACCCTCTCTAGCAAATGCTATTTTCAAGCCCGAAAGATCATCACGAAGACCCCTAACCCTTGCATAAGGAATTAGTCTACAAAGAGGAATGGGTGGACAATGGTGACAGCTGAACATCCTTGTTTTCTGAAGAATGTCCTCTCCTATATCCATGTAAATCTTGTTCTCTTCATTGGATGGCTCTATAGATGGTACCTCTAGCCTAACAACATAAGGGACAATCATCATACTTGCCACTTGTTGAGCAACCTCTGAAGCATCCAGAGTTTGGGTCTCAATCTCTTCCTCAACATCATTTTTCTCCAGCACTCTGCTTATGTCATCTTGACTCTCCTCTTGCATTGAGTCTACATTAAGTTGAGATGAACCTCTGGTTTTCCTCAATCGCTTACGACCCCCTGCAACAGTCGGAGGACTGCAAAGAGAAACAAATAAAAAAGTCTTTGTTAGAAAAGCATCCCAAATTAAAAAAAAAACACCCCAAAAGCAGGCCGTGCCGATGCGGCCTGCTTTTGAGGTGTTTTTTTGCAATTTGCATGCCATTTATACTCGCAACTTAAATTGGCCAAATACAATCCTTTTCTAATTTTCATGACTAATTTGTTGCAGCTATAAGACTGCAAAGAGAAACAAATAAAAAAGTCTTTGTTAGAAAAGCATCCCAAATTTTAATTTTTTTTTTGAAAAAAACACCCCAAAAGCAGACCGTGCCGACACGGCCTGCTTTTGAGGTGTTTTTTTTGGCAATTTGCATGCCATTTATACTCACAACTTAAGCATTCTACCACTTACAAAAGAAGGACAGGAAATAGCTTTGCCTACACCAACGAACTCAAATACGATAAGCTGATCAGGCTAAAGACGATAAGCTGATCAGGATTATCAGGAGTATCCTCCCAATCCTGAGAGTGTACATTGTCTGAGGTGCTGTCAAAGCAACTGCCATACAAACAAGCAATAAATTTTTTTGTCAATGTACTCACAATCACATCTAACCTTCATAGGCATGGTTCAAAGCGGTGCCTGGGTTTTTGCATACTTCAAACCACATACATACAACCCATAAGGCACATGCTACGATACTTTACCAATTTCACCTACCTTGAGTTACGTTCTGAAGTACCTTCCTCACATAAAGAACAGACATAAGCAACAACATAGAGAACAGACACATAGAGAACAACATAGAGAACTTTACTAATTTCACCTGCCTTGAGTTCCGTTCTGAAGTACCTTCCTCACATAGAGAACATACATAAGCAACAACATAGAGAACAAACACATTAGATGAAAACACTTGGTTCACTTTAGTTGGCCGTTTTTCCCTGATCTGGAGCATGATAGCTGAAGTCTATTGAGGTCTATTGCCAATGATTCAGGAGGCTAAAGCAAAATACGTCTATTTTTGGTGCCTTAATACCAGAACTGCACCTAAAGACATGAGTGAGTCGTATTTCAACATGATGCGGCTACAGACTCCAAACCTTACATTGACTTGTCTGGATGCATTAAACCAACTCATCCTTGAACTACATTTTCAAACGTATAATACAAACATGGACACATACTGAATTTTGAAAGCAAATCAATGCGTTGCACGATTCATAGAAATTTGCAAGCACATACAATATTCAAGAGCAGTGCTTAAAGAAAGCTGGATTTCATTTTTCCACTGTTAATAACCACAAAACAAGAAGATTAGCCTCTTCCTTGAAGAAACACTCGTTCTCAACTTACAAGGCCACAACTCTGGAGGAAGAGAAACTAAGCATGCTTAGAGTAGTGTGGAGGCACCATGACTGATTGCACATACCTGCATTCCAGTATTGAGGGTGTAACCTCACACCTGTCTGAGATAGCATCACATTGCTCTCAACACCTGAAAATGATGGTGGCCTGTCTTCAGATGCCCTTCTGGAAACCCTGCTATTTTCATCATCAATTTGATGGAAGTGTGCAAGCCACTATAACACTATAATGTGGTTAAAGATCTTGCCACCATTGGATGCGCAGTCTCATGCCTAGCTTCTCTAAAGGTAAGGTGGAGTTCTTTCTAAGAATGCACATCAAAAAAGGCTTGGGGGCCTACTTGACCTCATCACAGAGACCCAATTCAAAACTTCTGCTACGAAAGCCTCCAGCCTGTCAGACCTATATTGTGGCATAAGCTTATCTGGATGGCCTTATCTGATAACCATCCAATTTTAGGCATAGTTTGGAAGTAAAAAAGAATGCAATTTAAATGCAATGCTTTTGATGCGCTCTGCTCATCAAATCCCACTTTTGTATGTCCCTAGTATTGTATGTGTCTGGCATCCTGGTATGGTGTAGCATCTGATCTTCTTCTAATTTAATTTCACCACGCTTATGGTAAAAAGAAAAAGAAAAACAGAAACTAAAATCTCAGAATCTACATGTCCTAGTCTACATGTTGACCTTGCCGGAAGCCCGATTATGCATAACAACTGCGGCTATGGTCAGTACTAAACTGCCTTGCAAAAAGGGTTGTGTACTTAACTAATGGACTATTCCGGTCATGCAGGTCCTTCAGAAAGGCTCATAAAGTGATGGACTTAATCCCCTAGGCTTGTCTACTCTTACCTGAGATGTCCTTGAGTTAGCAAGATGTGTGCATGTGCCACTCAAGGACGACATGCACATGACAGTCAGGGACCAACATATATGCTAATGATGGTGTTTGGATGCTTGTATGAACCATTACACCGATGCTTTTACACTTAGAAACTATTTATTTCTCACAAGATCTTTCACAATTCATGCCAAAAACTGTCATTAGGACTAGATTATTAACGATAAGGCCTTGTTCAATTGGTTGCACTACAAAGTGGCCCGATCATAAGCTGCCCCTGACTCTGGGCTGCAAAGGCATACATAGCCTCCTCAGACACAAAGAATGAAGATAAAATGCAAAAAAACACCCCAAAAGTAGGCCGCGTCGGCGCGCCCTGCTTTTGGGGTGTTTTTTTGCATTTTGTTTGTAAAAACACACACACAAATGGTGTGCACTGCAAGGTGATTCCGCACATAACTAGAAAAATCTGAGGGATTTTGCAGAGAAATTGCCACATTTAATCATTGTGGCAAATTCATTCAGTTCAAGGGGAGCTTTGAAATATGCAGGTGAATTCCTGCACAATCTGACCACCATGGGATCTCTGAAGCTCAAGTGTGAGTTCAATCCAAGAGTTGACATAGATGAGGGGGAACAAATGGGGGGGTTTTTCGAAGGGTTCATGTCGATTTTTCCTGTTGAAGTGCAAGCTGAAATCGACTAGAGCACAAGCTGAAATCGACTAACGCATACAGTAGAAACTGAAAACTGAAATCGACTAACGCATACAGTAGAAGCGTGGGATAAAGCGAAAACTGAAATCGTAGAATTTTGTTTCCAAAAAACACCACAAAAGGAGGGCGTGCCGGCGCGGCCTCCTTTTGATGAGTTTTTTTTAGCAGAGAGCAGCTATGGCAAATAGAGCAGCTATGTACCTCTGAGGAGTTTTTTTTGATTTTTTCATCTTCGCATCTTCGCTCTGTTCTTCCCATTCGACTCAGAAAAGCCCCAACTTCAGAGAACTTTTGAGATAGAGAGAGAGAGAGAGAGAGAGAGAGAGAGAGAGAGAGAGAGAGAGAGAGAGAGAGAGAGAGAGAGAGAAGAAGAAGAAGAAGAAGAAGAATAAGAGAAATTTAACTTCGTAGGAAACTATCCCAAGAGACCTTAAATATCTATCCAATGAGGAGAGTTGAACTCAATACATGTTATTCAAGAGGGAAATGGCATAACCAATATACCACACTCGGGTGATAGAGAGAAAGAGAGAGAGATAGAGAGAGAGAGGCACACAAGATATAGAGAGAGAGAGAAGAAGAAGAAAAAGAGAAATTTAACTTCATAGGAAACTATCCCAAGAGACCTTAAATATCTATCCAATGAGGAGAATTGAACTCAATACATGTTATTCAAGAGGGAAATGGCATAACCAATCTACCACACTCAGGTGATAGAGAGAAAGAGAGAGAGAGATAGAGAGAGAGAGGCACACAAGATATATATATATATATATATATATATATATATATATATATATATATATATATATATATATATATATATATATATATATATAGAGAGAGAGAGAGAGAGAGAGAGAGAGAGAGAGAGAGATCTAGTTATTTTTATGATGGCAAAAATTTAACGCATTAAAACTTTAAAATTATGTGATCATGAGATGGAGGTGCATTTATGACGGTTTCACTAGATTTTTGTGCCGAAATTTTTTTGCAGAAAAAAGGAATTCTCGATTAATAGAAATTCCCTTCAGTTGGTTCAACTCAGAGCTTTAACGCCCTGTTTTTACAATCGTCCCCTTTCTTCAATCATCCATGAGTAGATTCATCACCATATATGGTCCTTCTCCACGATAGAAATTAAGTGTTAATTTTCAGAGCAGGTTTGTGGAAATCAAGCTAAATCTTCTTGAGGAGCATTTTGACTTAGAAGGGGTGCCTTTGTCACTTAAGCCTTTGTCACTCAGCCATGAACAGTTAAAGTTTGGGCCTGTTCTGCTCTCCACTGGTGAAGAAGGATTTCTTCTTGATGCAGAAATACATCAATTCTATAAGATTTTTATTGATATTGCTGTACATGAGACTCCTACTTCTGTTGAGTTCATTCCTAATGAAACACCAAAAACTCACAGTGTCATTGATATGATTAAACAACTGCCCTTAAATAGTAGCTTGCATGTCGCTATGCAAAGTGCTACAGAGATTGTTAAAGATGAAGAACTGCCCAAAGTTTACGATGGGTACATTGCATTTGAGCTCCCTCCTTGTGAAGAGAAGTCAACAATGCATGGCATGGAGAAGAAGTATGATGGTCACTCTTGGATGGAGTACGTCACATGCAGCTCAGATTGTTTTGATGGTGTTGTGCGCTTGAGTCGTTGTCCTGGACACCTTTGGTGCGTCAATATTGATTGTCCTCACTACTCGAGACTACATTATCAAAATGAAACACACTGGAAAGGAAGAATGAAAAAAAGTTGTCTTGTTGGTCTTGTAGGGCTTCAACATGGTAATATTGTTTGCAAACACTGCTCACAAATGCCCGAGTGTGTTGATTTGTGTCATGCAATAATTTACTACTGTGTGCCTAGAGATCACTTCAACACTACAAGATGTGCGATTCATATGGGTAATCATAAGCACCCTTATGAAGAGGGTGTCAGTAGAGCCATCGAAAAACAAATAGAGGAGAAGGTTGCAGCACGTGCAAAGCTAAATCCTTTCACTACTCCAAAACAACTTGAGGGTGCCGTTACTCAAGATCTTATTATGGACATGCTAATGAAAGACAATCAAGAGGGGAACTCAGAGATCGGTGAGGATGAACTTGCAGACATTCTTAAGTATGCCACTCCTCTCTCAAATAAAAGGAGGATAGGAAGATGTTTAGAGTATGCCAAAAGAGAGAAGAATATCACTGCAATGGGCCTTGAAGCTGTGTTGGACTTGAAGAATCATTGTCGCTACCCTTTCATACACAGTGTGCTGTTCCAGGGCAGTTGAGTGATAGACATCAACCACATGTTTTTAAAATGTCAATTAGGGGACCTGGTAGTGGACTTGATTTGATTAATAGAATGAGACCTGGTGGAAACTTGCAAGAAATGTGGGTTCATTTTGATCACATACATAGAGTTTCTGGTTGGTCCACAATGTCTTCACACGTATATGACCCTTATGTGCGTTCTCTTTTGACTATTGCCACATGTGAGTTCAAGGTCGAGGATCGCTTTGCTCATACTGAGTTTTGGAAAAATTTGAATTCTGTGGTTCATGAAAATGGCTTTGAAAAACCAGAGTGTCGTGGATTCATGGCAGATGAGGCAAATGCAAATTGGCTTGCAGTGCGTGCAGTTTACTTTGGTGGGGCAAAAAAAAGGTACCTAAAAAAGAGAGGAGTTGTACTTTCCATTGGGAGCAAAGCATGGTTCACCACACACGTAAGTGTATCCGTCGTTCATTTCAAGAGGAGCATGAATTCTTGTGTCGAAAGTGGTGAAATGCACCATCCGATGTGGCTACAGATAGCTGCAAGAATGAAATCAAATTTTTTTGGCATGCAGGTCATTCAATCAAGGGCGAGATACCATCATTGGAAACTTGGCTTGCTTGGTGGGATGTGAGAGCATTCCATTGGGGATCTTGTTATGTGAGTCAAGATGAGTCAGGTATTTTTGTGCCCACCACTAATCTAGCAGAGGCTAAACATGCAAGTATGCGTGCTGGAGTTGGTTTTAAATGCCAGATATCCCTTTATGAGGCCACAGGATTTGACATGTCAATGGCTATTTTGCAAAGTGTGAAGTGTAATGCATACTTGAAAGGTATTCATGCAGGAACAGGCCCTGGAATACAAGATATGGCAGAGAGATTCAGTAGTCAAAATACAAGCCGGACATTGAATAGAAAACTAGAAAATCTTGCTCATTCATCTATGGTTGAAATGGGGATTCAGTCTCCAGAGATGCAACATTCTGCAATGTGTAAACGGAGTGTGCGTGCAAAGCTACCGCTACAGGTTGATCCAGGAGAGATTCTAGAAGAGGATAGTCATAGGCCATAATTTGTAACTGTTACTGAGGTCATAGTTACAAAAATAAACTAGAAGGTGAGAGAAAAGGAGAATATGTGGAGAGGAGGATTCCAAAGACAGTGTGGGCTATCAGAAGAACCGAACCAGGAAAGAAAATGACTTGTTTTGGACGATTACCAGGGCAAAGTGGAAGATGTGGAGCATACATTAATGCAGGGATTGATAATAGCAAAGATGGAGTACCTGCACCTTGCTTTTGGGGTCGAAGGAAGTATCCTGGAGGTCTTGTGGGGGGGTTTATTTGGTTTTGTAACTCATCCCCAACACACTCTTGGGAGGTTGATGAGGACCATGTTGTTGGCTTGATTGGCCCTGCTCCAGGAGTGTGGCCAGTGGATGAGGGAACTTTGTTGCAACCACAAGAGATACAAATCCTTGAGGAAAATGGATTTTCACTTGAATCAGGTAAAAGCTCAATCAAATCAACTACAGCAAATGCAACATCGGGCTCTTTGCAAGCGCTTAGTTCTTTTCGGCCAAAATTTAGAGATGGTAAGCTTGTTAAGTGGAGAGCAAATTTGACCAAAGAGTCCAAGTTAGCATTCAGAAAGGAAGAACCTTGTCTGCACAACTGGTTCGTGAGGCCATTGTTTTAGGCAATGAGTCTCATATTTTCTACGTAAGTACGGAAGGCTCGCGAGCATTAGGTGTCAACTACTCAGTGACTCTGGGCGAGTTTCCTCGTTGCACGTGTGAGGGATTTCTGAAAAGAGAAAGCAAGCGCTTGACATACATGCCATGTAAGCACTTATACTATGTGTATTTGCAAATATTAGGATTGGATTCATCATCTCACGAGTTGATTCACCAGGCAGCTCTCACAAAAGTCGAATTATTTCAGGCTCTTAGTGGCAGACGCTGCAATGTCACAATTTGACAATCATGTGTATGAGCATTAAAGCCAGCTGAGTCTTTTTGTCTTTTGAGATGCAAATCGCGACCAAGCAACAACTAGAAACTTTTTGGTGTATATTTTACATCGATACGGAGATGCCTCTTTCGCTACTATCTAATGGATCGAAAACTATAGCAATATAAAATCAAAGAGCATACATTTTGCTATGAAGCTTGGAGTATATTGCCATCATTGTTTTTACTTTTTGTTTTGACAAAGTGAATCATTGTAAATTATTGTTACATTTTGTTTCATTGATCGTACATGAAATCCTTATTTTCAGCTATAGTCTGTCATGTCTTTTTTATAACAAAAATTTAGTATCCAAGAGTCTTCCATTTAAATGTGTATTGTTATTGTTGCAATCTTGCATTCTCTCTCTCTCTCTCTCTCTAGACATGAGATTAGGGTGTATATAAATAAACAATTGATTTAGGCATTCCATTTGTATTGATCAATGCAGCATGTATCCTCTTGTAGGTAAGGTTCTCTATGTCCTTTTCAAGCACCAAAATTCATTCTTGTCAATATGTATTCAAGAACGTGATCTAATTTATAGCTTTGTAGTTTTCATGGATAGCTGCATACAAGACCACCTTGTCTAATAGGAGTACCCTTCTACGGAGTACCCTTCCGCCAAGACTTGCTCGGAAACTAGGATCGCTCGGGAAACATCGCTCGGAGAACGGTAGCACTCCGGTATCCATATCAACTCACAATGATCTATCTTCTATGATAGATGAGTACGCTATTGATCCCGATTTTAGAGATGTGATTTAAGTCCTTGCACTAGGGAAGAAAGAAGAACCATTTACCCTACAAGATAGTTATCTTCTCGATGGCAATAGACTATGCGTTACTAACTCACTACATGAGAAAGTAATGTATGAATCTCATGCTCCTACTTATGCGAGGCATAGAGGGATTGAGTCTACCCTAAAAGGGATAGAAACATATTTCTATTGGCCTACCATGAAAGAAAACCTACAAGAGTATGTTTCAAAATGTGTGGTATGCCAAAAGATGAAGTTTGATAGAGGGAAGCAACCTGGATTGCTTCAACCTTTGCCAATCCCTAATTCATCATGGGAGAGCATATCCATGGATTTTATCTTTGATTCTATCCATGGGGATACATGAATATGGACGATAGTAGACACGTTTAGTAAACAAGCACATTTCATGCCTGTCAAAAAAGACTATTAAAGCCCATCAAATGGCAACCCTCTTTATATCACAAATCTTCAAGTACCACGGCTTGCCAATGTCCATAGTGTCAGATAGAGATCCTAGAATGACCATTAATTTCTGGAAGGGTCTCTTTGAGAATTTAGGTACAAGGCTAAACTTCTCTTCAGTCTATCACCCCCAAAAGGATGGCCAAAGTGAAATAGCGAACCTAACCATATTGATCTACTAAAAGCTTATGTCATAGAAGTAGATCAAAAGTCCCCATGGGAGAAGTAATTACCCTTAGTGGAGTATGCTTACAATAACACTGTACATACTTCCATGGAAAAAGCACCTTTTGAGGTGATAGAGGGAAGATAAAAAAGTCCCTTGCTACTCAAGGTACATGGGAAGATCTTCATTGAGTATAGCCGAGACCTACAAGAATATTTCCAAAAGATTAAGGATGCTATCTCTATCTCATAGTAAAGACAAAGGCTGCTGCTAATAAGCACAGAAGAGCGCAAGCCTTTAAACAAAATGATTGGGTCTTGCTAATGTTTCTTAAGGCTCGATTAAGGCACACAACGGGCAAGAATCCTACGGGACACCAAAAGTACTATGCTAAGCTAGCAAAAAGGTACTATGGTCCCTTCCAAATTCTTAGACCAATCAATGAGATGGCCTATCAACTCAAAGTTCCTAGCCATTGGCTCATACACAATGTTTTCCATGTGAACCTACTAAAGCCTTACAAAGGAGAGCCACCTCTCACGAACTAATTATTGAAGACCCACCAAAGATCGAGGACCAAGAAGAGGTGTTGCAGTCCAAGTCCATTCTTCGACACAAAGACAAGGTATTATGAGGCGGTAAGACTATCCGAAAATATCTTATCAAGTTAAAAAATTATCCCTTTGAAGATGCTAGATGGATGCAAGGGATACAATTAAAGGATAACCTAAACCTTGTCAATGCTTACAATGCTTCCCTAGAGTAAGCAAATGTAAATATGTTTAAATGAACAAATTCTTTGTCTTATAAGACTCTCTTTTTCTTTCTTGTGCACAAATGTTAAAAAGTATGCATGCTTAGGATCATGTTTGCGGAGACGACGTTTCCCGAACACCAAGTAGAGCTTGTCACTCTACTATGGAAGATTGATAGGACTGATGCACAGACATGCTGGCGGTAGCTAAGGCTCTCAAGCACCAAATGGATTAGTCATCCATTTTGGAACGGTGTCGTAGGGTAAAATAGGGATCCTCTACCCGCTAGCAAACGGACTAATGACTAGGCTTTATCTTCTCTACCTCATAGTCGAGGACGACTATGATTTCAAGAGAGAGGTAATGTCATAATAACTAATATCTAATTCTCCTAAATGATTTTCACATGTTAAATTGATCATTTAATATGGGGAAGTACCAGGGGAAAAAAAGCTAGAATATTGGTAAGACTGGCAGACCAGTCTCAGTAGGGATCCAAAGGAGGGAAAATAGGGATCCAAAGGGTGGCAATCTGCAAAAGAGCAACGTGCATGAATGGTGCTACAAAGACCCTAAGGTTCAACCCATTAAGACTTCCAAAAATTAAGGTTTCATAATTTCAATTAAAAATTCCATTGGCAAATTTTAGGAAATTTGGATGCTTGTGGGAAGATTCAAACGTCTTCTCACATCCCTATCAAGGAGGGGACGAGCCCTAAAGGTAGGGGAAGAGATAGAAGAAGTGAGAGAAACACACACACACTCTCCCAAGCTCCCTTTACACAAAGAGCATAGTGGACACATGTCAGGTTCCTAGCCCAGTTGTGCTCAATTCCCATTCAAATCCCATTGGATGTCCATACAGGTGGACCAATGAGAATTAGGCTATAGTAAATTTAGTCTAATTAATTAAAAACACTTGATAGAACCAATGAAAATTAAGTCTCCTAGAAGATTATTGAACAGCATGCCAAGGGGTCCAATGAGAATTAAGCAACCCAATGGCTTGCTTAATTCCTATTGGCCAGACGACTAAATTTAAAGGTCCAATGGGAATTTAAATGAATTATTCTAATTACCTAAGCTCTCACTAAAGGGGAAAGGAGGACACTTGTCAGAAAGCTCTTGTTTTTGCCTCTTATTTCCTATTGGCTAAGCTTGGCATGAGCCAATGAGGGGCCAACAAGAGGAAATAGCAAGAGGGGTTGACAGAGAGAGAGAGAGAGAGAGAGAGAGAGAGAGAGAGAGAGAGAGAGAGAGGGAGAGAGAGAGGGGCTGATTTTGTAAAGTCATTATCACACACTCACTCACACAACTCATGTGTGGAGCAAAGAACTCTCTCTCCTTCTCCAAGCTTTAATGGAAAGCTCATCATCTTCTCCAAGCTTTTGAGAAGGGAGGCCTACACCAAAAACTCTTGGCTTTGTGATGCAAATCCAACCAAGAGCCAAGCTTCAATGCATGCTCATCTCCTCTACCATGCTAATTATTAAGCTAAGCTAAGCTAATAAGAGTGATAATGTGAGAAGAAATACTTATTTCTCATAAGAATACTTCTTCTTCCTCTAGATCTACTCACCATTTTTGAAGGTGTGTGAGGCCTTTGGTCTGAGACCGTGAGGGAATAAATGTTGTGTTTTTCAAGTGTAAGCTTGGTGCTTGAAGCTTCCATCTTCATTGCACCAGTATGTTATTGAAGGAACACAATGTATTGTATTGTAAAATGTCTCCCTTGATGGGGGAAACCTATAATACAAAGCTTTTTGGAGGGGGGACCGGCTCCATGAAAATCTGGTCCTCAACTGTTGTCAATTGTTCTATTTCTCTCTCTTTTCAAGTATTGTCAATGCCAAATTAGCTAGGTGTAAATTTATATTTTTCTTTTCTCAATTAAGTACATTCTCTATACTCATTAGGATTTTGTTCTTAATGAAATGCTCACTATGTTATCAATTTTTGCTACACACAAGTTATTAGTGCATTAAATGTTACATCATAGGAGAAAGAATTAGTTCCTCACTTATCATCACTCTTCTTGGTAGCATATATAATATCATAGTAAGGAAGATGGAGAAGATGGAAAGCTTAAGCATTGAAGCATGGCTTTTGGTTGGATTTGCATTCCATAGCTAAGAGTGTTGGTGTAGGCTCTCAACCTCTCTACTTGATTGGATAAGGAGAGGGAGCTCATGCAGTTGGCACTTCACACAATGAGAGTGTGTGTGAGTATGTGCAGGAGAGTATACCTCCTAAGCAAGCCCCTAGCTTCCTTGGTTGACCCCCCCTTGTAGCTCATGCTTGAAGCTCATGGGACCCCTCCAGGCCTAGCCAATCACAAGCAAGAGGTAAATCGAGATAAGGGTAGCCTTGAGACAAGTGTCCCCCTTTCCCCTTTGAGAGAGAGGACTTGATAAATGTACAACAATTAATTAAATCTTCTAATTTATCATTGGACCCCTTGGGTGGCCAACCAATATGCTTCAGGCACACCATGAGGGCATCATGAGGAGGAACTTGACAAGTGTCCCTTTTTCTTTCTTTGTACCAAGCATGCCTTGTGTGAGTGTGTGCGTGTTTTCTCTCATCTCCCCTCTTGTAGGGCTCGCCCCCTCCTTGTGGGGATTAGCTTTGACTTTTGTGCCACCTCAAGCCCCTCAACCTTGGACCTAGTTCTCACCACAAGCTTGGCCCTTAAGCCCCTCAAGCTTGGGTTGGGTTCTCACCTCAAGTACAGCCCTAGCATCTCAAGCATGACAAGCACCTCAAGCATCTCAATCATCAAGAACCTCAATCATCTCAATCATCTAAGTCATCAGGCACCTCAAGAAGCTTAATTATCAAGCACCACAAGCACCTCAAGCACCTTAATCTTGGGCCGGGTTCCCACCTCAAGGTCAGCCCTAGCTAACCTAAGGTTAAAGGAGTTTTACACTAATTATTGGAGGTCTTCAATGAAGCTGACCAAATAGGCTACGAATTGTTCTTTGGAATTGTAGTTTTGTGCTTACCATAATATATATATTTTGTCTAGTGATTGGATTAATTGTGTGTAAAAATCCTCTTGGTTCATAGCAAGATAACTACGCTTACATCAAAAGAAAAATTATAGTCTATGAGAGGTAGTATTACGGGATCCGGTGATAGAAGTATTTCATTGAGCCTTTCTGGGCCAAAGAGAAACACTATACGTTGTTGAAAGTGTATTTTACGGCTAATCCATACGTTAATTCTAATAGATCGTACAAAGTGAAAGCGATAGAAATTATCATCATGTGGATTATTCATCTAGGATAGTATGTGAGAAATGTAGATATGAGAGAAGTGAAGAGATGAGAAGTTTCCCTCCCAAGCCCTATTCTTGCCCGTAGGCAATAAGGATACTGCGGGGAGAGATGTACCTGTAGCAAAGAGAACCTAAAATTTGTAGAGAGGATGAATTACTAAGAATGAGAGAGATAGGTTTGGTTAAGGAGATGAGATTAGATACATATATATATATGTTGGATTAGAGATGAAAATGAAAACAACAAGAAATCAAGAAAACATCAATGTAGAACACATCTTATTTGAAACCCTTCGGCACGATTATTGATGGGAGAGAGAAGAAGAGGGGAGAATTCAACGTTGATTGATACGCCAAGTCCAACACCTTCTTTGATTAGAGTTGATCTTCCAAGGATAGCATACAAGAATGGCTAGTCTTCCTCTAGGAGAAAGTGTAGGCTTGGGCTTATGTTAATGGCTAAGTACAATTAGGCATTACTACTCACTCCCTCAAGAATTCCTCTCATCAATGGCTTGAATGCTTGAGTTCTTTTCAAGGAAGAAAAGGTCCCCTTTTATAGGTAAAGGGAACTCCCAAGGGTTTACACAAGAAGAGAGGAGCCAGTGTGAATAGGAATTGGAAAAGTTGGAAATGAGTTGTCCCTGCATGATGTGGGCAGACTGGGGTCCAGTATTTTAATCATATCTCCTCAACTGTGGCTCCAAATAAAAAAGTAAAAATATGGGCAGAAAATTCAGCTCATTAGCTATGATTTTCATTTTAAAATCGTTTTCCAATTCGGATTGGAACCTTGTGTAAAAAAATCATCAAAATAGGGTCCATTTCTGGCAGCAAAAGTCTTCCTGTGGTCCCCATAGCCTATACTTTCATTTGATTCCAAAGGACACCTCATGCCATATGAAAGCATGACATTGCTCCTTCACAATGTTTTGTAATCATGCTTGCAATAATGCATTAAAATAAGTGTATCTTTGAAATCATGCGACCTAGTGTCCCACTAAGATTTGATTCCCTCCTAATAGCTATTTAAAAAGAAATATAAGAAAAATATGAAAAATACATAGAATATATATATATTGGAGTTTACCCTAAATATAGGATCTAGCTAGGGTGTGAGATGATAATGAGATAGTAAAAATAAAGAATCAATGCTTTTTGCCCCAAGTTAAAGAGACGGAGCTATTGATGCTTTTCCCATAGTATTTTCTGATGGTAAAGTAAGAAGAGGTTATCCTTGAGAAAAATAATAGGATGAGATAGAAGGCTTATTATTATACTTAAATATGCATATGTACATTATAGGAAAGATAATCATGTATCTAAAAAGTTACAAGATAACTCTTGTAGGATGCGTTCCCACTATGTACATGTCACAACATGACACTGTCCCCCCTTATTTGTTTTTTCTTCACACCCCTTGGGTGGCCACATATGGTGGGCGGCCATTTGATTCCTTGGGTGGGTGGCCTTTCTGTCCATTCATAAGGGCACCACATTTAGCATGCCAATTAACCAAAGCATTACTAAGCACAACATCTTTCTCCAACAGCCCCTGTCAAGCAATCTCATCATGAATTCTCTCACCCACAGCCATGATGGGTAAATCTTGCAATCTACACGCTCTAGGAGACGACATTTTGGAAAAAGAGCTCATAAAAAACATCATGCTCTCGTATGAGCACCACATTTGGCATACATATTGGCCAAAGCCTCGTCAAGGCTTTCATTAGCCCTAAACTGACAATATCATCATGAATTTTGTTTTCCCCATCAGTGTCTCCTGCCCTTGAGATTCAAGTACAGGTGATTGGATTTGAAGAAAGGCATTCCCTTCGCATTTGGTTAATTTCCCTAGAGTTTCCTTACAGCAACCAGGCTGGGTATATCTTGCAATCATTGTTCTACATAAGATGACATTCTGGAACTTGGTTGAAGTCAAAAATTCCCAGATAGCAAGATATACCCAGCCTGGCTGAGGCGGCCAGACTAGCCGGCCCCCGGCGGATCTTTAACGACCAATATCTTAGAAACCTGAAATCCGATCGTTGATCTGAAAAAACTGACGCGCTCCACAAAGTGAGCACTTGAGGCCCATGCATTCACTTCATTTCTTTCCCCTCATCATTGCTCAATAAATGTGTAGGCTCCAAAGAAGCTTAGCTTTGCATTTCTTTGCTTTTTTTCCATCGTGGAAGTGGAGCGACATGACATCCACTGCCTCTGAACCTGCACAGCCTCCGGTCTGTGCCATTTGTACTTCAATCTGCATCTGCTATAGGTATCTTAAGCTCTTTGCCATCATCAAACTCACGTAATTGATAAGCATATGGAAAATAATATAAGGCTTATACCCTATCATCAATGTTCTAGCTTAATCATTAGATAGCTACCCATGAAAAATCTTTGAACCATATATGTCGTATCTTCAAAGCATTGAATTATGGAAACCTGTTTAGTGAACCACACCAGACTCAAGTGCTCCACTTAATGATGCACAGGGCTTGACCATCAAGCTCGCTTTAGGGAACCCTGTCAAGATCAAGTATGCCTTAATCTTTCTGCACGCTGAATGGCCGACAAGTCCTTTACTTCAAGTTCTGGTAGCAGAACCAACTCATAAGATGTAAAGGTACTTTATCAATTGTCCAAAGATGTCAAATGGAAGCTAGCCATGTAATCTTATTGAACGCATAACCAACTCTTATGACTTAGTATAATCTAGAAACCAAAACCTTGTACCATGCAACCTGCTACAACACATAACTGGTACTCTTCAAATCTGCAACTTTGCACTTTAGTAGCCCCCAGGATCAAGCGGGAAACCAATCATTTTCCCTAATGTGAGCATTTCTTTAAAAAAATTGTACCATCCTCCACGATCATAGGGGTAATACAAGAATTTCCAATGAGTAGAGCATAAACATAAATTAACCCACAAATCTTCATGAAAATCACATGGATCATATGGCATATAGGTCAATTGCCCTCTTGGACCATGCATATCTCTGTCACCTTTTGGGTCATAGGTAGCTCAAAATCCCCTACAATATAGGGTAACATCAAATCCCGTGTATCATCAGGTATCACCAGGTACTTCCATATCCCCTATGCAACTGGCTCATTCAATTATCGATCATCAATCATAGATAAAAGCATTGGCAGTGCACCTTCACTCTCACTAGTATTGGAACCCCAATCATGCATATATGAATACATCAAGTCTCTGTAACTCTCTTCATTAGGCTCACAAGATGCATGAAAAAACAATTCTCTATCTTCTAGAGGCTCAAAATCAAGTAGAGCATCATCCAACTATTGCATAAGGTCATCATCAGTTGCATTTGAAAAAACTTTCTCATGCATGGATCTAGATTGATTGGTAACCTTAGTATCGGTATTTGAGAATCCTTCTAAAGCTTCGTCCAATAAGCACATGAGATCTAGGTCCACCACTTCAGAAGGTTCCTCCTTCCTGCATATTTCAGGCTGCTGTACACTTAGATTTCCACATATGACACACATACTAAACACATCTGCTATAAACTGCTCTTCAAGTCTTTCACCCTCATCCAAATATCTTTGTATTTCTATAGCACAAAGTTCAGCACGCACATTGAAAATTTCATGTACTGCCCTGTCTATATCATCGGCACAATGAAACCAATCATATTCGACACCAAGAGATTGCACTTCACTATGCACCCCCTTTAATCAACATCATTAAGTTCATGATCATTCTGCCATAGTGTGAGCGCTATGTCACAAATTCTTGATAAAGAAGAAGACCTCTCCCCCTCTAAATCATCACCAAATTCATGATCAGTTTTCCACATGTATAGCTGTGGGTCATAGAAAGTTGTCAAAGAAGGTGTTTGCACCCCCTCTGAATCATGATCATCACACTCAAGATCAATTTTCTACTTTGGTAGCTCGGTGTCACAACAACTTGTCAATGAAGGAGTCTGCACCCCTTCTGAATCAACATTTTGAAGATCTTGAAAGCTGCATCCAAAGATTCATCCATTTGATTCTTCTTCTTCATGGTCTCCATTTCAAGCAAAAAGATCCTTGAACCAATTGAAACATCTTCAAAAAATCTGGAACTATTGACTTAACATCAAAACCATTTGCACTTAACTCTTCAATAAACTTCATCATCTACTCTAAATTCTTCATCTTTATCTCCCACCCCGGCTCGTTTCATGTCGGGTTCACCAAAGATGTCGGGGGATATGTGTTTGAAACGTGAGCAGGGAAGGCACCGGGTCTCTGGTTGTGAGAGGTGTGAGACAAAATAAGAACAACATGTGAAAAAGGCTATGGCGATCACCGTAACCATCAATTAATTGAATAATGCTTTCAGTACAACTTAATCCTTAACCATGGCAGGCTATTAACAACACCATCACTTGGATCATCTGCTAACTAGGAGTTTAAGCTCCCTTTTTATAGGATTAATCGAGCTATTAATGACACCACGCTTAACATGATGATTAATCAATATCTAGCTGATGACGGTAATGTAAAGTCTCTTCTGCCGCTTTAACTGCTTCAATTGCCCCTTGGATTCTGCAAATCTTCTCTTTCTATGTCGATCTTTCCCTGCTTCGATAGCACTCAAGAGCTTTCTTTTTCCTACTACCTCAATTACCAACAATAAGTTTCAAACTTTTGCTTACACTAGACTCTGACTCCGGATTTAGCTACGACTTCTACCCCAACTCCTCCTTGGGCTGCTGCTGTAGCTCAGCCCTCTATCTCTAATTTTTTATTTTCTTCATGCAAGCCTTTTCTCTTCCTTAACCAAGGTCAAGAGCGAGAGAGAAAGAGCCTCTAAGTTTCTTTTTCTTTTCCTTAGATCCGAGAGCGAGTGAGAGAGTCTCCTTGCTTGTTTAGATCCAAGAACGAGAGCGAGAGAGAGAGAGCCTTTAGCTTCCTTGCTTGCCTCTTGTGCTGACAAAGAGAGATAAAGAGAGAGATTGCTCTTCGTGCTTGAGGTCGAGAGTGAGAGAACGTCCTCCTTCTTTTGCTTGTAACCTCCTTGCTCACTAAGGACAAGAGAGAGCGAGAGGTATTTTCCCCTTTCTCCTTCCCCTCAAGCTTCCCCCTTTGCTTCCCCCTTTGCTTCCTTTCCTTTTCTTGGCTTGAGCAAGAGAGCCCAACCTTCCTTCTCCTTGTTGCCTCGAATAGCCTTCCTCCTCCCCTTCTGATTTCATGACCCTATTTTTGCCCTTGCTCATCAGTCACGGCGCCATGACTGATGTGGCGCGGGAACTGCTTCGATGACATGGCAAGCGACGGATGCAAGTTCACCAAAGTCAGCGTGGATGGAGCCAAATCTGAGCGCCTTGGGCTTTTGAACATTTTTGTCTTCATTGTTGAACCCATATGAGCTACGCTGTGGCCTCTACGAGATCATCTCCCCCCCTCCTGCGTTCGTCCTCGCTACCTACCGCCATTCCCACTTATGCTTCCTTTCTTTTCCCACTAAAAATCCCTTTTGTTTAATAAACAAGCAGCCTTTGGGTATATTGGGCGGCCACCTGGTTGCTAGGAGGGTGGCCATTAGGCTCCAATTGGGCAGGCATCTCCCCTCAAGGGACATCAGATTTGGCATACATATCGACCAAAGCATCGCCAAGTTCCTGCAATGAGATCATCACAACAACTCAATATTCTCCCATACGGGCACCACATTTGGTATACATATCAAGCAAAGAATTGCCAGGCACAACATCTTTCTCCAGCAGTCCTCAACTAACATTATCATTGTGAATTTTGCGGTCCGTATCCACATCTCGTATAATCCTACATGCCTTTAAGATGTAGGTGTAGGTGATTGAATTCACCGAAAAGAATTCCATTTGCATATGGTGCTCACCTCAAACATACTCTTTTTAGCATCATCAAGGCATCTGTTGGCCCTTTAAAGCCGCATCTGGCATACATTAATCATTAAACTTGTCCTATTAACAAGCCCTGATCAGTGCTCAATAAATGTGTAAGCTTAAAAGAAGCTTAGATTTCATTTCTTTGCTCTTTTTCTTATCATAAAAGCGGAGCAGCACGACAACGGGGGTGGGTGTTGGGGGGGGGGGGGGGGGGGGGGTGGGGAGGGATTTTCAATGTATGTGAATGGTATGTTGCTGGTGTTGGCATAAACTAAGAAAAGGGACCATACTTCGTACATAAACAACTCTCAACCTATCAACAAGAACAACAAAATCAAACTGAAATTCACTCTCCTGCAGCAAGCTAAATTTCAAGACAACTGGCCACATAGGGGCGACAAGGTTAAACCATCTCAAGTTCTTCTTATATGTTTTTATGTTTTAACCTTTAATTTGGAAAAAAAATCCTATTGTGCAAAGCAAAGTGCTTTGAAAAAATCAATAAAAAGCAAGGACTTTAACTCATGCCAAGGCATTGCCTATTGACTTAGGAACAAGGGAAATGACACACAAGCTTTGGAAATTGATTGTATTGGGATATACTAGCTCACATTTTACGTATAGCAGCTTTGAATTGTGATGTATCCATGCCAATTTAGATTGTGCAAGGCACTTATGGTATCGGCTCAAATAGGTGACAATGTCATTGTACCCAAGGGTGTTTTACTTTATTTTTCTCATTTTCATGCATGGAGTGCAAGTAAGGTGGAATAAATTCCACTCCATAATTCCATAATTGTTTATGCTTTTGCCATATAACACCATCTACTTTGTCAAGGACATCATTATCCACCTACTGATCATGGTGGATTTAACTCGACGTGGTTTCAAAATGCCATGGAATCACATAATTCTTAAAGAAATGGTAAGATCTTGTTTGTTTTCAAAGATTTTTATTGATGATTCTTTTATTGATGTTGTTGCAAGAGTTAACCATAGCTGACATTCTAGTCAATAACAGTTGAAGTTGGTATATTTTCTTGTGTTCATTGCATATGAATGCAGTGGCGGCGAGCACTGCATATCATTGGTTATATGCACAAGGTGCATGACTATAGATTATGGTTTTAGTCTATAGAAAGCATGCATGACCTTGCTATGAAGCAAAAAATTCATGGGATGTCATGAATCTGCTAAGAGGGCCTCAAGGCAGGAAATCTCTTGTTTTAAAAGCCAAAGAAAGTCTAGTATGACTACCTTCCTTTTGGTGTTGATAAATATTTCTCTTCTTTTCATGGGAAGATATGATTGTTTCAAGACCCAATTGTGAATAAGATTTCACCTTGAGAGGACTTGTTGCTTAATTTATAGCAATCATTGTGGTATTTTTATGGGCATGGCCCAACTAATGCAAAAATCACCCCATAAGTGTTGATAGTCATTGATTGGCCTTTTTAGAGTTGTCCTTTCAAGGAAATAAGTTCTCAATCTTCCAAGGGGTAGTAGATAAGTTCACCTTACCAAGTTGCTTACAATCACTTTAGTGACAACTGAGACTAAATTAGTCTCAGTTACTTGCATGATAGTTTAAGCAATTTCTATTCAGAATCTAGCCAAGGACAAGTACACCTAGTACTTGATGGATGTCCCATTTCTCAACATCATTATATGAGGCATATTCCATATGTGGAGAATATGAGTCTAGGACTGGCACTCGCACCTACTTCTCCAATTATGTGTCGTGAAAAAGTCCCTCAGTGCTGATCAAATCCCTTTATTTGACCATTTTGAGCAAGCAGTATCAAGAACAATTTCAATGGTCAAAAATTATCGCATACTTAGTAATACTTGTTTATGTTATAAGTATTGTTGAACAACACGGATGTTTTTTTATGCATATAAAAATGCTACTATGTATTGTTAGTGAAAATGTTTTATTGTTGGTATGTAGATGTGATTAATTTCCACATTCTATTATGGTCCAACTATTTTAGCAAGGTTTCAAGTAATTTTAGAGGGAATATTTAGTTTCTTTTTGTAGAGCTATTAACCCATTGTACTTCCTTCTCTTCTAGGGGTGCTATGA
Source organism: Adiantum capillus-veneris (assembly GCF_014529385.1). Lineage (NCBI taxonomy): Eukaryota > Viridiplantae > Streptophyta > Polypodiopsida > Polypodiales > Pteridaceae > Adiantum > Adiantum capillus-veneris. Next base: position 81,342,715 of record NC_140944.1, read on the forward strand.
GCATAACATATGCCATAAAAATTGGCAACTTTAGTCATGAAAATGCAGGTTTGGATCAACTTTTGCTAAATGCATGCATACGAGGTGTTATGGGCCCTAGTTTTTAGCAAAGGTGGATTTAGAGCAGCATGCAAATTCATCAAATTAGTAGCTTAAGAAAGCATTTTTCACCATAGGTGCACTATCTCTATGATTTTACTATGGGTCTACCAACCACCATATGAGGTGATGGCTCGGTATAAAAATTCATAAAATTGATAGCTTAAGCATTTTGCACGATAGGTGCACTATCTCTATGAAATTTACAATGGGTCTACCAATCACCACATGAGGTGATGGCTCAGTATGGGTGCTTGTAAAGAAGTTGACTAAACTTTGTAAAGTCTATTATAAAGTTAACCAAGTTGTTTGTTTAAAATAAGTATTAATTATATAGCTTACTTAGCAATATTGACAGTAATGTGACCCACATGTACCAGTCATTTTTGGAGGACTATTTGTAAATGGTTGGAGAGAAACAACTCAATATCAATACTCTCAGTCATCCAAAGACAGATAAAGTGTTAGTCTAGTGCTGGAGGATATGCTAAGAGTATACATTAGTGTGAAGCAAGTATTAATCTAGTGCTAGAGGATCCGTTGAGAGCGCATGTTATCATGAAGCAATCCGATTGGAAAGATTCCCTATCTAGTTTGAAGTTTCTTATCATGCCTGCAAAGCATGTTGCAACTAGGTTTAGTCCCTACATGTTTATGTCAGCATTTCAAATTCAATCACCATTTATTATGAGGTTTTCTACTAATGAGAAATGACAAGTCAAAGACTTAATCTGTGCTGATGAGATTTGTCGACAGCCTTGCTCTTTGATAGACCATCTCTCATTTGGGCCCCTTTACCATTGGCCTCGTGTTGAGATAGACGTATAAGCACATGTCTATATCTTAACCCTTGTTCTCATTTATTCTCCCACATTAAATGATCACTTTAATAGGAGAAAATCATTTGGGTTGGTTAGTTATGAGATTTTATGACAGATGCATTGTGCCGTGTTTTGTTCTCCTTCCCCCTCTCTAGCGTTGAAGATAGTTGCACTCATAGGTAGGCCCAATTTCAACTTTAAGCTCATAAATGGAGTTCTTATGGCTTGCCAAAGACAACCCTAATGTCATATTTGCAAAATTACTTCCCTAGTGTGAGATTTATGTTCGGCGCGCCGAAGATAAATCTTCTTCTTTTTCACTTTTTCTTGCAATTTGTGGCTTGTGTTACATCACTCAAGTGAGTTATAAATAGAGTCTACACACTATTTTGGCGGTTAAAAAAATGGTTGGCAAAGGGAAAACAATGTGGAAAATCAAGGTGTTCTTCTTGGTTTCATTCTCGGTGAGGTCACCTAAGAAAAATGTAGCATATCACATGAGTTCAATAGAAGGGTATTGAAAGTGCTTGAAACTTACAGAAATATATATACAGAAGGATCAAATTTGAAAAAACTTACAGCTTTTAATGAAAAGGGTACATTATATCCCTAAAAAGTTTAACAAATCAAACATGTCTTGAAAGCACGTGATATGGTAGTTTTACACTTAGTGAACCCCCCTGAGGTTTCATTGAACCTCCTACTGAACTGTGTATCGATCAAATAGATAGCTAAACTCATGAGGGATGCCACTATCAAAAATGTTAGTGTTCTTACAAAATATCACCACTTTTATTTTTGAGGACAAAAATGATTCTTCAAGGGGGAGTAATGTCACGCCAAGAGCTAGGACACACATGCAATAAAGGGGTCTATCTATAGCCATGACCAAGGGCCTATATATAGGATGGTTGGGTGGTTATGAGCATGTGGTCGTCCCCCACCTCTTACAGTAACTCTCCACCTATAATGTTGACATCAAATCGCATCCTCGGCCAAGTGTGATCCTCCAACAAAAATCACCTACTCAATGCCAAAATCGAGGTCTAAATCTCTACCTATATGTGATTGGGTCCTTCACTGCATCTATCAGTGAAAGGCTTATTTGCTTCTACAATTTTCACACCGATCCTCAATTCCAACACTTTTAAAATCTAGCATTTATGTTCTCATGATGCTTGCATTGAACTTCATAAACACTTACTTTTAATATGCTACTACCTTAACCTTTCTAGTATTTCTAGGAAAAAATATTTCATGATGCCTTGGGTTTGAGTCCCAATGCCATGATTTAATTGCTTATTTTCCCACTTACAACTTGCATACTGCCTTCAACTCACATAACACACACAATGCTCTTAGAACTTTAAGAAAAAAGAGAGTTGTGTATTGAGTTTTTGATGCTCCACAGTCTCTTATGAGCTCTCAAGCTCCTCAAAATCATAGAAGCATACATCACCCTACTCAACCTTGAGCTCCAATGTTTCCACTTTGAACTCAACCATCTCCTTGCACTCCAAAAAATTGAGCTCGCCAAAGCTCTGATGCCAATTGAAGAGTGCAAGAGAGGGAAACATACACATAGTGCATGCTATGGAGAATCAAGAGACAGAGAGTGTAGGTAAAGTCCAATAGTGAGCAATATCTTATTGAATCCTTTCTCTATTGATAAGTAAGAATAGAGATAGATTTATTAGATGAGGGTGTGGGTTGTCATGTTGCTACAGGTTGCTAGCCACTTGCCCATTATTATGACACCTACCCTCTTCATCTTGCACATTCTATCAAGCTTGTGTTGAGGTTTGAGCAGCATAACCTCTTTAACACCTACCTTAAGCCTTAACCAAGTTATGGCCATGTCTTTGTGTGCAAGTTATGGCCATGTCTTTGTGTGCAAGGATGAGTAGGTGCCACCAAAGTCATTATAGTTATTTCGAGGTGGAGATTGTGCCAAAGAAAAAATAGTTCTTTAATAGGAGGACCAATTGCAATCTTGTGTGTGGAGCTTGGTATTAGAAGTAAATAGTGAAAGCCGATTTCACTCCAAGTAAGAGCATCAACCACATTAGTTTTGGAAGGTTAGTTTTCTTTTATGTAATTTAGGGAAAATGAGATTCTATTGGATGGGAGTGACAAAGACACACAAGGGAGAAAAAAAAGAGAAGATAAACTAAAAAATTAGAATATAAATGCATGTTCTCCTTTAATTAGTACAAATGTACCTATCAAAATGTTCATAATGCCCTACTCTTGCAAGAGCTTCCTTTCACTATTGGATAGGGTAGCTTTTTTCTGACAAGATGATTTTATAATTGCTAAGTGAGGATTTTTTAAAAGTGTACTCTTTTGCATGTAGCTTAGAGCACACTCATGCTTGCATGATGTGCAATATTTAGAGGATTATTGTTGTGTTTTTGGTGCATGGTCACTTCCTAAAGCACCTAGTATGTTTCATTTTGAAGCATGGACAAAATCTACAAGTAGGAACAAACTTGAGCCGCTTGACACATCTATAATCAAGCATGTAGCTCCACTAGTTCAGAACCACTTTTGTCACTTTGCATAGGAGCTTCACGAAGAGAGGGGTCTAGAAATTGATGGTGTTGATCTTTACGCTTCCATGGGAAATTTGACATTTAAGACTAGCAATGGTTCTCTTTCTTAACTTGTCCAAATCCACGAAGTGGTGACACAAGAAAGTCAAGTCTTACCATGTGTTAGATGCTCAACTAACAAGAGAAAAAGAAGAGCATCAAGTAGGACTCCACACATTTTTTCAAGCTTAATGATTGTAATCAAACCCATTTTATTATTGAAAAATCCCGCAAGTCCAAAGTCGTTGTAATATTATTAGTACCAGTGAGTCTAAGGGGCCAATGGCTTCCACGTTTTTAATTCTATGTAATTTCTTAACCTTATATTGAGCCCGAATTAGCTAGGAATCCATTTCTACACCTTGGCTAAGGTGTAGAAAGCCAATTTTTGTAAGTTTAAGACCTAAGTTTTGGATGATAAAGAGCATGTGTTGCTACAGCAGCTCAACAACTGTCTACTATTTCTTCAATCTCTCGTCTCTCTTGCGTATGGTATTGCATTTCTGTTATGAGCATACCAGTGTGTTCGCAAGTGAAAGCTCTCTCTTTCAATGTAAGTTTCTCAGATAAAGTGTGCTTTTAGTCGTGCTCATCTACGAGCTACTTTTTGTTTTTATGCACAATACAAGAACTAAAACTAGATTTTGACCTCGACGATAGATAGAGCACGTCTAGAGAAAGCTATAGAGCCCTTTTGGGACCAAAATCAACAACCCTAAAATAGGCCGTTTATCTTGTAGGTGATTTTGTACAGGTGTCAAAAATGACATTTGAGCTCATAAGAGTGTAGAGAATACCCTACCCATGCTAGATATTAAGTCTCATTCCATTCGGAGACCTGTAGCTACACAAATTTTTATGGATAAGGTTGCAGTAGAGAAAGTGGCTTTTGATGTCTGACACACACCTGAAACCGATCTAGGTGAGAGCACACTAGACTTGGGTTTTCCAAGAGATTAGCTATATTGTGTAGCCTCTGTGCACTAGTCAGGTCAGCTACGTCCCACAGATTGACATTTTATGTTTGTGGTTATTGCTTTGCTAGCACTAATATGGTGAGTCTTGGCAATTGGCCGACATTTTGGCGTCGTTGTTGGGGACGAGGCAACCTAGACTAGAGAAAAACCCAAAAAACTCACTTGAATTTCCATTACTTCATCTAGTTTTGTCTATTGTAGCACATTCTCTATCCTTATTAGGCTAAGAGGTGATTGAGAGTAGAGATACTCAGTAAGGACCTCGGGATATTTAGCTAGAAGGACGACTAGGTATAGGATCCTTGAGACTCGCTAGTGGTTCGTAAGGGTGTTACCTAGATAGAAAGTATGGATTTGAGACTGAAAGTTTCATATTTTCCACTTTTTGCACTCTTTTTTATGTCCAGTAGGAGTAGGGTAAGTACAAAACCATCAGGAGTGCATCTAGTTAAAGGTGCATTGAAGAAAACCACAAAAATTGACAAGTCTATCTTCGGCACGCCGAAGATAGATAGGGGGTGTCTGAAACTAAAACTAAAAACCTAGACTTACAAGGTGGTAAAAAAAACTTAAGTAGATAACTCCCATTGATTTTGGAAGCATTTGGATCAGTAAAACACTTAGCCAAGCCCAAAAATTGGAAAAAAACGTAGACCTCAAAGAAAATCAACTAGGAAAAGTCAAAGTATTCTAAAACTTGAAACCAAGGTGTGTATAAATCCTTAAACTAGTGAGAAAATCAATCTGTGAAGAAAAAATAAAAAATGTTAAAATCTAGAAGAGATTTATCTTCGGCACGCCAAAGATAAATCTCACTAGAAGGGATAATTTGCTCATTTTTCAATCTTCAGGATCTATCAGGGTTATAATACAACTCCTAAGCAAGTTTTAGGATCTATCAGGGTTATAATAGAACTCCTAAGCAAGTTTCATCAAAATTAGAGTTGTTTAAAAATCAATACACTAAGGGAATTGGGAAAACCAGCCCTTCATGCTGAAAAAGAGTTAAAAACATTGGTAAGTGGTCAAAAATTTGTGAAATTCATCGTACAAGCTTGAAATCACTTGAAGAAAGTCATTGTGGATGAGCCAATGGTTGGGCACCTTGAGTTGGTAAGCCGTCTCATTGATGGGATTCAAGATTTGGAAAAGACCATAGTAAGTTTTTGCTAGCTTAGCATAATACTTTTGATGTCCTGTAGGATGTTTGCTCGTCGTTTCCCTCAATCGAGCCTTAGGAAACTTAAGTAAGACCCAATAATTTTATTTAAATGTTAAGGCCCTTCTGTGCTTGTCCACAACAGCTTTCTGCCTTTGTTGAGAGATGGATATAGCCTCCTTAATCTTTTGAAAAGATTCTTCTAGGTCATGGCTATACTCATCGGCAATGAAGATCTTCCCATGTACTTTGAGTAGCAAGGGACTTTTAGGTCTTCCTTCAATGATCTCAAAAGGTGCTTTTCCCTTAGAAGTATGTAAAGTATTATTGTATGAATACTCTACAAGAGGTAATTACTTTTCCCATTGTGAGTGTTGATACTTTGGTAACATAAGTCTTGAGTAGATCGAGTACCATAAGATTGGCTATCTCACTTTGACCATCCGTTTGTGGGTGATAGGCTGAAGAGAAATTCAATCTTGTTCCTCGATTTTCAAAGAGACCTTTCTAGAAATTACTGGTCATTCTAGGATCTCTATCTAGCACGATGGATGTTGGTAATCCATGGTGTTTGAAAATTTGTGATATGAAGAGAGTTGCCATTTGATGTGCCTTAATAGTCTTTTTGATAGGAATAAAGTGTGCTTGCTAGCTAAACCTGTCGACTATTGTCCATATTTCCATGGATAGACTTGGGTAATCCAAAGATAAAATCCATGGATATGCTCTCCCATGGTGAATTTGGAATAGGCAAAGGCTGGAGTAATCCAGGTTGCTTCCCTCTATCATACTTGGTCTTTTGGCATACTACACATTTTGAAACATACTCTTGTATGTCCACTTTCATGGTAGGCCAATAGAAATACGTCTCTACTCCTCGATGAGTAGGTTGAATACCCCTATGCCGTGCATAGGGAGGAGCATGGGATTCATACATAACTTTCTCATGAAGGGAATGGGTAACATATAGCCTATTGCCATAGATAAGATAACCATCCTACAAGGTGAATGGTTCCTCTTTATTCCCCAAAGCAAGGGTTGATATTACGTCTCTAAAGTCAAGGTTTGTAGCATACTCATCTATCATAGAAGATAAATCATTGTGAGTAGCTATAGACACCGCATTGACTTTCGGTCATCGCGGGCATTGGCCACTTGATTGTGCTTACCAACAATGTGAGAAATATGGAAATTAAATTGCCAAAAATAAATTGCCCACCTCATTTAATTGCCCACCTCATTTGTTTGTCGGAAAGCTTGGTTTGTGTCATGAAATACTTGAGACTTTTGTGGCCGGTTTGTAGAATAAATGGAGTCCCCAATAAGTAGTGCTTCCATGTGTCTAGGACATGTAGAACAGTTAAAAGCTCTTTCCCAAGACTCGTTGATTGATATTGAGCCTTCGGCTCTCATATGCTATGACATGCTCTTCCTGAAGCAAAATTGCTCTAAGGCAATCACCACAAGCATCACATTGGACCTCAAATAGCTCTTCAGGAGAGAGTTTGTTTTTGCCCTTGTAAAATCCCTTCTCCTTGGACCGATTGTTGTTGTTGTTGGAAGTGCCTTGGGAAGAATTTTGAGCAATGGTTTTCTCCTTTGCATCATTTTTGTCTTTGTTTTCCATGGGCTTGACATTCCGTCTAGCCCCTTGGCAGAAATTGATGCGTGAAAAATCATGGTGTGATGGATTACTTCAGTGATGGAACCAGGGTGTTGAGAGTTGATGTATTCGGCTATCTCTTCAGGTAATCCCACATTGAATTGTTGCTTTTTCTCTGGAAAGTCTATCTTTTGAAAGACAGTAGCCTTGAGATGTAAATCCCAAAACGTGTCCACATTCTTGTGGATAGACTCATGAGAGAGAAGCTTCAAGTTGTGCCATTCGGTAAGCACTTTGTCCTTTGCATCGCTTGCAAGGAATTGCTTCATGATGGAAACTTGTAGAGTTTTCCATGTCTTTGGGGATTCATCGTTGCCATGAAGGCTAGCCCACCATTGACGAGCTGAATTTTGGAAGTGCATAGCCACATGGCATAGATTGGAGGACTCCCTGAAGCCCTTGTCTCCAAAGGCCGCATCAAATTGCTGGATGAAGACCAACCCTTTGTCGGTAGCACCAAAGGTGCCATCATAGGTGAGAAAAGAGATACTCTTTCCTCCATCTTTGAACTTCTTTAGCTTTACCTTCGCCATGCGGGGTAGGATTTGCGATGTCCTCCCCTCTTGTATTCTCTAGGAGAATAGACATAGCTTTCGTTGGAAGAGGAGGAAGGTGAAGATGGTGACCTCTTTCTAGCCCTTTTCTTCCTTTGTTTCCTCTGTTGCCTTTTGGAATGACGAGGAGAAGGACTATGTGTTGATCTCTTCCTCTTGGGAGGAGTGGACGATTGTCTAGACTGCCATCTCGTGGAGCCACATCTTCAAAGGAACTTAAAGCTTCATTGCTTTCTTGCTCTTTGGATTCCTCCTCTCGTATGGGAGAGAGTCTTCTTTTGGGGGTCTCTTCAAGAGGCCTCCTAAGCTCTCTCTCCTCTTGGAGAGGAAGGGAAATCCCATAAGCGCGAAGTTGTTGAGTAACTTCGGCTTGCAAAGCAGGGTTGCCCATAGCTTGTTGCAACCTACTTACGAGATAATTCACAAACATGGGGGCATCATCATTATCACCTTCATGTGAAAAATCAAAGTTATTTATGTTCATTCTACTCTCTTGGTTATTGTCAGCCATGTTAACAAAATTTATGTGAGTACTTAGTGTATGCTTTGGCACTTCAAAACCTTAGTTGCCACTCCTCATAGCCTTTGGAAACTGGCTCTTAAGTATCTACACCCACGGCTCAAAGTGGTTAATTATAGAGAGTAGTGGAGTAGGTCTAACATAGCAGAGCTGCCAAGGGCAGCTCCTTTCGAACTTCTTATGGCTCAATAATGGTAAAGTCGTAGGCAAGTCTAAAAAGAATCCATTATTAAGTCCAAAGCTCCCGAGGTGTGCACCATATCCCACATATTGGGCTCAACAAAACCGATAATAGATCCCAGTTCCACTTACCCCAATACAATTAACAACATCAACCATTTATAGGCTACTTAAGGGCCTCTCTTCTTAAGCAAGAAAAGAGAAACCAAATGATTTGATACCAATGTAATGGAATTGGCCCATTAACTTGAGAGTAGCGGAAATTAGAGAGAGTACTTTTGTGAAATTACTTTGTGAGCATAGCGGGTGAACATAATTGATGGTAGTAACATAAACATAGCATTAGTTAACTTGGCATGAATAATACTTTTGCAAGAGAGAGAATTTAGAGAACATGACAACAATTGAGGACCGGATTTATGACAACAATTGAGGACCGGATTTATGTGGAGCCTCCAATAGGCATTTGTAGTATGATTTATCTCATCAAGAGAGACTTGTTACAATACAATCTTTATGGTCCTTGTGACTTAGATGATGCAATGAAGATGGAAATCTTCTTGCATCACAAGGATAACATAAACATTGAGCAAAGCGTTAACTATCCCAAGCCTCAGTCCCAAGACCTCAAACACCTTCAAAGGTGGAGAGAGTTAGCAACAGAGAATGAGGGTAGGGAAGAGGAAGAAGAAACATTTTGTAGGAGAAAGAATTAGTTCCTCACTTATCTTCACTCTTCTTGGTAGCATACATAATAGCATAGTAATGAAGATGGAGAAGATGGCAAGCTTAAGCATTGAATCATGTCCCTTGGTTGGATTTGCATTCCATAGCTAAGAGTGTTGGTGTAGGCTCTCAACCTCTCTACTTGCTTGGAGAAGGAGAGGGAGCTCTTGCACTTTGCCTAAGAAATCCCCTAGATTCCTTGGTCGACCCCCGCTTGTAGCTCATCCTTGAAGCTCATTGGACCCCTCTAGGCCTAGTCAATCACAAGCAGGAGGTAAATCAAGAATCAAGGATCGCCTTGGGACAAGTGTCCCCCTTCCCCCTTTGAGAGAGAGGACTTGATAAATTTAAAGACAATTAATTAAATCTTCTAATTTATCATTGGACCCCTTGGGTGGCAAACCAATAGGCTTAAGGCACACCATGAGGGAAACATGAGGAGGAACTTAACAAGTGTCCCTTTTGCTTTCTTTGTACCAAGCATGCCTTGTGTCAGTGTGTGTGTGTGTGTTCTCTCTCATCCCCCCTCTTGTAGGGCTCGCCCCCTCCTTGTGGGGATTAGCTTTGACTTTTGTGCCACCTCAACCTTGGGCTTAATTCTCACCACAAGCTTGGCCCTTAAGCCCCTCAAGCTTGGGATGGGTTCTCACCTCAAGTACAACCCTAGCATCTCAAGCATGACAAGCACCTCAAGCATCTCAATAAACAAGCACCTCAAGCATCTCAATCATCTCAATCATCGGGCACTTCAAGCACTTTATTTATCAAGCACCTTAAGCTTGGGCCAGTTCCCACCTCAAGCTTAGCCCTAACTTACCTAAGGTCAAAGTACTTCTACACTCATTATTGGAGGTCTTCAATGAAGCTAACCCCAACTGGTTGCCAATCTATCCTATTCGATGGATAAATATCTGAAACATATCAAAGATGATATCCACCACTTAACCTTTGAATATAATCATGCAGTAAGTGATGCTCAAAATAACTTATAGTTGGGTCGATGCCTTGGAAAACTTGGAGGAGGTGTTTGCAACCTTAAGTCTACATGCTGGAAAGGATGTTGTATGAGGACCTCTTTCACCCGCTTGCTTTGTGCACGCACTTTAAACTCTTTTACTTGTCCCTTGAAAGCCTCCAGGAAATCATTGCGTTGCCTCCTCTTCCTCCTCCTAGTTTGCAGTAGAACCCAACTTCCGATAGTTATTCGAGATGGCATCCATGCTTGATCATCTATAGTATAACTGTTAAAAATGCTAAGAGAGTCAATGGTAGTGCTAGGCCTTCGAGAAGTAGTCATGGTGTGCACTAGAATACACAGAAATGTTAGTGAAAATATGAAAAAGGTAAGAAGTTTTGAAAGGGAAGTAGAGCTACTGAAAGTCATATTTGGGCGGGAACATAGATACTAGATAGAGTCTTCAATGAAAGTTCTGAAATTTCTCAATGCAGAGTTAGTACGACTTATGTCATTTATGCCTTGAAAGCATGAAATTGTGCAATTTGATGAATAAAAATAAGATTTTCTCCCTTTTTTCTAAAAGAGCTTGGCTCCAAAATGTCGATTTTCAACGTAATGTTAGCCTCTTCCTCATTGGTCGAGTGTCACTCTCTCTAGAACTGAAAGGGCCAAAAGTGAGTCCAACTTTCTTCTAATGTCAACTCTCAGCGTCCTGGTACTATTAGTGAAGTAATCCGTCACACCATGGTTTCTTCACGCATCAATTTCCATCAAGGAGCTAGACGTAATGTCGAGCCCATGGAAAACAAAGACAAAAATGATGCAAAGGGGAAAACCAATATTCAAAATTCTTCCCAAGGCACTTGAAACAACAACAACAACAATCGGTCCAAGGAGAACGGAGTTTATAAAGGCAAAAACAAACTCTCTCTTGAAGAGCTTGAAGCTTTTCGCAAGTACCATAAGTGTTTCAAGTGTGGGGAGCAAGGACATGGCTATCGTTCTTGCCCCAAGAAGAATGCTCGCAATGAGACTCCTAGGGCTTCCACCATCAAAGCTCCAAAAGGGGAAGCTCATTGCAAAGGATCATCACTTTCCTATGCTTGGGGAAAGGTAAGAGAGCATGATGCCTTCATCTTGTTTGACCTTGGCTCTACTCACAAATTCATATTAATGGAGTTGGCCACCAAGTTGGACATTCAAGCTTTAGAGATGGGAGATATGGTAATGGCTGATGCAGCTTTCAAGGGACAACAAGCCTCCGTTACTCCTTTGATCGGGAAGTTGAGGCTTCATGTCCAAAGCTATGTCGACAAATAAGAGTTCTTCATCTCTCCTCTCCAACATGAGGATGCTATCCTAGGGACGCCATGGTTTGATCGCATGGCTTCCAATATGAAGTTCTCTGAAAGGAGAATCTACTTCACCTACAGGGGAAAGAACATGTATATAGATGCTAGTGAGTGTGGTTGCACTATTCCACTTGTAAATACTCATGCTTTTGATACGTCAATGAAGAGCTCAGTTTCCGTGTACATGATTTTTGTCAAAGAGTCTCTAAAAGATCCTAATGTTTCATCAAATGTAAATGGTAGGAATCAAGAAAAGTTAGACTTTTCTAGTTTTCTAAAAGGATTCCAAGATTTGTTCATCGATGATATCCCACTTCCAAAACGATTCCAAGATTTGTTCATCGATGATATCCCACCTCCAAAACAAGGGGATGATGACCAGTCTTACAAGCTCAACAAGAGAAAATCATGAGGCAAGTACACGAATCGGTAGACAAAGGGATGGTGAGGCCTAGTTCCTCTCCCTTTTGTTCTCGAGTCCTTTTAGTGCGAAAGAAAGATGGTACATACCGTATGTGTGTGGACTATCGAGCATTAAACCATATCACTATCAAAAAAATATTTCTTGTGCCTCGGGTAGAAGATCTCTTTGATAAACTACAAGGCTCTACCTACTTCATTAGGATTGACCTTAAGAGTGGTTATCATCAAACAAGGATAGTGGATGAAGATATCCTACAGACTGCGTTTCGCACAATGTTCGGTCTTTATGAATATCTAGTCATGCCTTTTGGCTTGACTAATGCACCAGCTACATTCAATCATCTAATGGAGAAAATTTTAGACCATATCGTAAATTCACTGGAGTGTTCTTTGATGATATCATCATCTACTCCAAGTCTTTGGAGGAACATAAGAAACATCTCCATGTGATTTTTCAAGCAATGAGGGAGAATAAGCTTTTTCTCAACCAGAAGAAAAGTGATTTTTTCCTTCAAGAGATTCAATACCTAGGTCATATTATCTCTCAAGATGGTATTCGTACAGATCCATCAAAGTTAGAGGTAATAAAAGCATGGCCTAACCCAAGGAATCTACATGAGCTAAGAAGCTTTATTGGTATGTGCGCATACTATAGACGCTTCATAGCAAAATTCTCTCAAGTAGCAGGACCACTACACGACTAAACTTAGAAGAACGTTAAGTATGTGTAGACTGCTAAGAAGAAAAATGCTTTTGATAAGCTCAAAGAGAAGCTTACTTCCCAACCAGTCCTCGTGCTTCTGGATCTGTCAAAGCCATTTGAGGTCCAATGTGATGCTTGTGGTGATTGCCTTGAAGCAATTTTGCTTCAAGAAGGGCATGCCATAGCATATGAGATCTGAAGGCTCAATACCGATGAACGAGTCTTGGGCATTTATGAGAAAGATATTTTAGCTGTTCTACATGTCCTAGATGCATGGAAGCACTACTTATTGGGGACTCCATTCATTCTACGAATCTGTCACCAAAGTCTCAAGTATTTCATGACGCAAACCAAGCTCTCTGACAAACAAATGAGGTGGGTAAATTTTCTTTCGCAATTTAATTTTCATATTTCTCACATTGCTGGTAACCCGGGGCAGTCACTTATCAAAAGACCCCTATATCACGTGCGTTCAAGAGGTAATTAATAATACCCCAATATACATACTATACTTACACTGTGAGCCTATTTAAAAAACCCCCACCCCCCTCTGTATGTATACATTTTTATACATTTTGGTCTTTTAATAATCCTCTCTGGTTAACTCACGTGATATCATACACATTCTAAAAAGTGACCGCCCCGGGGCTGGTAAGCACAATCAAGTGGCCGATGCACTTTCATGACGGCCAAAAGTTAATGCTGTGTCTATAGCTACTCACAATGATCTATCTTCTATGATAGATGAGTATTCCATTGACCCTGACTTTAGAGACATAATGTAAGCACTGACTTTGGGGAAGAAAGAGGTACCATTCACCTTGTAGGATGGTTATCTTCTCCACGGCAATAGGTGTTAAGTATGGAGCCTGATTTACCCTTGTAATTTTCTGTGGTTAAAGCGCACATTTGTAAGGCTCCCATTATGAGGATAAGCCATCATGCGTGAAGGTAAATCACTCACCGGAAACCAAAATTTTCACAGTCAAAAACCAGGGGCAACTTTAGGGGCCTTGGGGGCAGAAGCCCCCGAGACTTTTTTTTTCCCTCGTTGAAATATTCCTTTTCGCCGGAATATTATGGCCGAACGGCGGCCGAAAAGTGGTCGGAAAACAACCGTCGGTTGGCCGATGGCCGGTAGTCAATGGCCGGTGGCCGGTGGTCGGAAGTCAATGGACGGTGGCCGAATTCAAAAGCGGACTTGTCTTCTCAAGGGCGGCCACACATGGGCGGATTGGAGGGTCCGATTTGGACTTATCTACACAAGGGCGACTACACATGGCTGCCTCTCATGAGAGAGGGCAGCCCTTTTGGCCTACAAAAGGAGTCCATTTCTACACACATTTCATAGTGTGAAGTTGATGCAACAAGGTGAGTGTGAGGTGGTGAGAGTGAAGCAAGGCGGGAGCTCCATTAAGGGTATAATCCCTTTGTAAACTACTTCTTGTTTTGAAGTACTGAAGCCATTGAGTGGCTGCTTTCCCGTCGACGTAGCCCACATTGGCTGAACCACGTATATCGTGTGTACTCTCTCTCTCTCTCTACTCTATAATCTCGTGTATGTAAATCTGTCTCTCTCCATTAAGTAATCTACTCAATTATCTATTTAGCTACGTCTTATTTCCTAACAATAGGCTATGTGTTACACATTCCCTTTGAGGAAGTTATGTATGAATCCCATGCTCCTCCATATGCAGGGCATAGAGGTATTCAACCTACTCTTCGAGGAGTAGAGACGTACTTCTATTGGCCTACCATGAAAGTGGAAATACAAGAGTATGTTTCAAAATGCGTAGTATGCCAAAAGACCAAGTATGATAGAGGGAAGCAACCTGGATTACTCCAACCATTACATATTCCAAATTCACCATGGGAGAGTATATCCATGGATTTCATCTTTGGATTACCCAAGTCTATCCATGGGAATACGGGAATATGGACAATATTCGACATGTTTAGCAAGCAAGCACACATTATTCTTGTCAAAAAGACTATTAAGGCACACCAAATGGCAACTCTCTTCATATCTCAGATTTTCAAGCACAATCGATTACCCACATCCATCGTGTCAGATAGAGATCCTAAAATGACCAGTAATTTCTAGAAGGGTCTCTTTGAAAATCTAGGAACAAGATTGAATTTCTCTTCGGCCTATCATCCACAAACGAATGGCCAAAGTGAGATAGCTAATCTTACGATACTCGATCTACTCAAAACTTATGTTACCGAAGTAGATCAACGCTCACAATGGGAAAAGTACTTACCTCTTGTAGAGTATGCCTACAATAATACTGTACATACTTCTACGGGAAAAGAACCTTTTCAGATAATTGAGGGAAGACCTAAAAGTCCCTTGCTACTCAAAGTACATGGGAAGATCTTTGTCGTCGATGAGTATAGCCATGACCTACAAGAATCTTTTCGAAAGATTAAGGAGGCTATATCCATCTCTCAACAAAGGCAAAAAGATGTTGCTCATAAGCACATAAGGGCCTTAACGTTCAAAGAAAATGATTGGGTCTTACTCAAGTTTCCTAAGGCTTGATTAAGGCAAAAGACGGGAAAAAATCCTACGGGCCATCGTATTATGCTAAATTCCCAAAAAGATACTATGGTCCTTTCCAAATCTTGAAGCCCATCAATGAGATGGCTTATCAACTCAAGTTGCCCAACCATTGGCTCATACACAATTCCTTTCATGTAAGCCTACTTAAGCCCTACAAAGGAGAGCCACCAAGTAAACCAATTATTGAAGACCCTCTCGAAGTTAAAGACCAAGAAGAGGTGCTACAACCCGAAGCTATCCTTTGGCATGAAGGCAAGGTACTACGCCATGGTAACATTATCCAACGATATCTTATTAAGTTCAAAAATTATCCTTTTGAAGATGCTAGATGGATGCAAGGAATACAGCTTAAGGATAGTATGAACCTTGTCAATGCTTACAATTCTACATTAGAGTAAGAAAATGTACAAATTTCTTTTAAATGACCAATGTTTTTGTCTTATAAGACTAGCTCTCTTTTTATTGTGCACAAATTTAAATAGTATGAATGCTTAGAATCATGTTTGTGATGACGATGTCTCTCAAACACCAAGTAGAATTTGTCACTCTACTTTGGGAGAATGAAATGGACTAAAGAACAAACATCCTTGCAGCATCTATGTCTCCCAAGCACCAAATAGATTAGTCATCCATTTTCGAAAGATGTCGTAGGGTTATAAGGGATCCTCTACCCGCTAAGTAAGATTGACTAATGACTATGGCTTTATCCCTTCTACCTCATAGTTGAGGAAGACTATGATCTCAAGAGAGAGGTAATGTCATAAAAATTAATATCTACCCAACCCAAATGATTTTCTCATATTAAACTGATTTCTTAATGTGGGACAATAAACGAGAATAAGGGTTAAGATATTGAGATGTGCTTATAGATCTATCTCAACACGGGGCCAATGGTAAAGGGGCCCAAATGAGAGATGGTCTATCAAAGAGCAATGGGAAACTAATGAAGCATAAGACCTTAGGGTTAGCTTCATTTAAGACCTCCAATAGTTAGTGTAAAAGTCCTTTGACTTTAGGTAAGATGGGAACCTGGCCCAAGCTTAAGGTTCTTAAGGTGCTTGATGATTGAGGTGCTTGAGATTCTTGAGGGGCTTTATGATTGAGATGCTTGAGGTGATTTTCATGCTTGAGATGCTAGGGTTCCACTTGAGGTTAGAACCCAGCCCAAGCTTAAAGTGCTTAAGGGCCAAGCTTGTGGTGGGAACTTGGCCTATGCATGAGGGCCTTGAGGTGTCAAAAGGTCAAGATTCAATCCCTACAAGGAGGGCGTGACTGTACAAGAGGAGGGATGAGAGAGAACACCCACACACTCACACAAGGCATGCATGGTACAAAGAAAGAAAAAGGGACACTTGTCAAGTTCCTCCTCATGTTGCCCTCATGGTGTGCCTGAAGCCTATTGGTTGGCCACCCAAGGGGTCCAATGATAATTTAGGAGATTTAATCAATTTATTTTTCATTTATCAAGTCCTCTCTCTCAAAGGGGAAAAGTTCCAAGGCTACCCTTGTTGCTTGTAATGCCTCCTGCTTGTGATTGGCTAGGCCTGGAGGGGTCCAATGAGCTTCAAGCATGAGCTACAGGGGGGGTCGACCCAAGAAATCTAGGGGGTTTCTTAGGGGGTATACTCACCCACACACACTCTCATTGTGTGCTATGCAAAGCGCAAGAGCTCCATCTCCTACTCCAAGCTCCTTGAGAATTTGTGAGCCTACATCAACACTCTTGGATATGGAGTGGAAATCCAACCAAGAGCCATGCTTCAATGCTTGAGCTTTCCATCTTCTCCATCTTCATTACTATTCTATTATGTATGCTAGCAAGAAGAGTTATGATAAGTGAGGAACTAATTATTTCTCCTATGAAATGTTTCTTCTTCCTCTTCCCTACCCTCATTTCCTACTAGCTCTCTCCACCTTCGAAGGTGTTTGAGGTCTTGGGACTGAGGCTTGGGATAGTTAAAGATTTCTCCAAGTTTATTTTATGCTTGTGATGCATGAAGCTTTCCATCTTCATTGCATCACCTAGGTCACAAGGAACACAAAGATTGTATTGTAACAAGTCTCTCTTAATGGGAGAAATCATAATACAAATGCCTATTGGAGGGGGATCAGCTCCACATAAATCCGGTCCTCAACTGTTGTGATGTTCTCTAAATTCTCTCTCTTGCAAAAGTATTGTTCATGCCAAGTTAACTAATTGCTATGATTATGTTGCTATCTTCAATCATGTTCACCCGCTATGCTCACAAAGTCATTTTTCAAAAGTACTCTCATTAATTTTCGCTACTCTCAAGTTAAATAGGCGAATTCCATTACCCTCCCAAACACTTTCTATAATAGAGCTTGTCATTGCATACTAGCCACATGATTAGTAATATATTTGACTAATCTCATATATGCTTCACATGAATATTTTGTATACGATAGATGCATTTTGGACAACATCTTCACATTTTATGAGGGACTTGAGTGGGCATGCTAGTCATGATAGCTAGTAGCTATCATGCTTCTCAATTTTGAGAAGGCTTATGATAGAGTTTATTGAGGTTTTCTAGCGGGATCTATGCAATGGATGCCTTTTCCCTTCAAGAGTTGTTGTGTTATATCTTACTGCTTTGTATGCTATTACAATTGGAGGCCACATATATCTCCCTCATTTCAATAGGGTTTCCCCTTGACAACTTACTTCTTTCTGTTTTTTTGTTGAGGCCGTGTCACTTTGCTTGCAAGGCAGGTTTCCACAATTTCAAGGTCTTGCTAAGCGATTGCATGGCTCACGTTTGATTAGGAGTATACATATGAGAATTCTCTCTTTGCATGTTAGGGCACACACACTTTGGAAAGTCTATGGGATGATCTACCTACCTTTTGCTTGGCCAATGGTGCACTCATCAATTGGCACAAGTCTTTTGGTTATCTTGGAAGAGACGATTGGTTTTCTTGTAGAAGTTGATGAGGCTTGTTAGTGGGGTGCATGGGACAAATTCACATGGATTTCTAGAGGATACACCTGCATAAAATTTGGTTTTCATGTTGCATTGATGTGTCTTATCAGCAATAGTTTAAGCCGGTCTTATAGTCTATCAGGAGGAATCTTTGCCATTGGTCTGCCTTGCAACTTTCATTTGTTGGCAGAGCCCTTGTGGTGAATCAAGTATTTCTTACAACGGCTTGGTTTACTACATCCTGACTCTTCACTGTGGAGTCATGGAACGTTTTCCCTCCCAATGTGCAATGGAGAGGTTTAGATGGGTCTGGTGAGTCAGACACACTGCAAAGTTTCACGGGGACACAATTATCTCTCCTACAAAGGAGGGATGCTTGTGGACCGTATATACTAAGGCTACCATAGGTTAAACCAAAATAGAGTTTGATGGGTCAAATGGCTTTGTATTTACAATTTGGAAGTGCCATCGCACCCTGACTTCTACAACTAGAATAGCTACTTTTTACAAATGATGTTCTTAATCATGATCGCATCATTTCATAACTCTCAAGAAATAAGACTTTGGTACGGAGATTGAGTTATGTCGTATTGTTGACCTATAGGTCAACAACAGTATATTGGGCAAGCCACCATGACGTGATCCTTAGCTAGCCACATTCACAAACAGAGCTAATAAAAGAGATGGCCACATGCTATCATCATTGCCTTTCTTGTAGTGTGCACATGTACTTGCTGATCGATAATGATCAGTATGCCCGTGCACTAATTTGAATGATGTGCGGTCCAAGCAATGAAGCAAAAAATTGGACTACCTTATAGTCTTTGTTGAAAGATTCTCTTCTTTGTGAGTCTCATCTCCTAGTAATTACAAAGAGTCCACGTTTTTAATGTAAAGAAACTCTCGAGTCCCACGTGTTGTTGCTTATCAATGTTTGAGAACGCCTATGTTGCTTATGGTGGGAGCTATTCTAACTGGCTAGTAGCCCTCTGCACCATCTTGATCTGTACGTTTCTTTAGATCAGTTGCGTTCATGCATGTGTGCACTATGTCTATCCACTACCTCGCACCATATTCCACAAGGCTCCATCGTCCACCATACTCATTAGCGTCGTCGCTCTACACACCCTTCGAAATATGAAACTGAAAGGCATAGCGTGTGAAGCAGCTTATGCTTGGCGCTAGTGAAAATCAATGTGTAGGAGGCGGAGAGTAGGATGTGGCCATGGCACAACGCATGTGCAAGATAGATGGCCGCGGTGGAGAGACTCGCGAGCAGTTTTTTTTTTGAATGGGAATAACAACCATCTGAGCACTGACAACTTTTAGGCTAATTGGACAATATAGCATCGATGGAGTGGAAAAAAATTGATTTGTTCGAGCTTGATTTGGTTGAAATCTTGAGAGGTTTACAAGAGGCAGCAGTGCATTCAGATAGAATCTATAAATATTCTTGGTAATGGGAGAAGCAAAGACCGAGAAGAAAGGATAAAAGATGGTGGTATAGTATTTTGCAGCAATTGTTTAAAAATTAAATTAAAGATTCCACTCCCTCTGACTCGAACCTTCGAAAGCATGCAGGGACTCGACTTTAAAGATTCTTCTTTTCCTTGCTCTCTCTCAGTTGCAAACGTGATCTGCAGTCAGTGTGCCACATCTCTCTCTCTCTCTCTGTCTCTCTCTGTCTCTCTCTCTCTCTCTCTCTCTCAATCTTGCTCCATGAGAGAATAACCTACTGGAAGACATACGTAGAATACGCAAAATTCGCTGGAGCAAGTAGTTACTCGTGCATGTACTTATTATTGTAGCATAGGCCACAAGAAGATTTAGAAAATTTCTCATTTGGGAAAATGGAGTCTTTCTGACTGTTTTTCATACATTGCTTAATATCATGAGCTTCTGCTCGAGAGGCACCGCATACCTAGCTAGGTACGATGGGGGGCACCGGGCCGGCGGTCCCCTACCCCCAATCGTACCTGGCGGCGTCTCCTGCATAGAAGCTCATGATGTTGAGGTAAGCCACAATGTGAGAAATATTGTCGGAATTTGTCCAAAAATTCTTGTGAGGGAACCTTAGGGGTGCACAGGTCTAGGGTTCGGTGTCCACGCTGTGCTGTACAAAAGAGTCCAAGCCTCGAGATGCCGCATGAGTCATGACCATCTTGGTCTACGTCAGCACCTACACTGCCAACAATTGAGACAAGGTGAAAGCTTTGAAGGAAGAGGAACAACTCGATATCTCATGAAATGGATGTACAAGAAAGATAAGCATTTATATTGTGAGACTACTATTTTAAAGTCGTTGTGCAATGAAAATCTCGTCGATGCTATATGCTGTTTTTTTTCATGTGTTGTGCAAGTGCCACATAGTGGCTCCTGGGCTCAAAGAGGGGGAAAAGAGCCTTTGGCTCACCAAGTATAATTTTTTCATTCAAACTTTTTTTGGGCCAAGACTAGGTCATAGGAGTGGTGGAGAAAACGTGCAAATCTCTAGCCCTCAAATTGTCACCATCACATTAACCTTTAATTGTTGACATTTCAAGTCATTTGTCAACATCACATTATCTTTAGTAGTTGATATTTTAAAGCATTTCAAACAAAACTCACACCATATAATTTTAATAGTTGATTGTTCACACTATGGCCTGCTTGATGAAATATGAAGATTTTTTTTTTTTTAATTGTTGGTATATAATGTTACTCCCTCAAAACTTAGTGTGATTTGAATTACCTCCCCAAGTGATAATATGGTCACAACCACACGCAAATAACGCGTTGCAAATGGGTTAGTTTATTGCATGTCTTTTTGGCGTAGGGTAGAGAGAGAAGAATGAGACAACATTGGGAGAGAGAGAAGCTCGCCGTTTGAGGAGTGAGAAATAGTCGAGCAGCTTCTAAAAATGTTAAAGTGTCTTGATCAAGAGTAGGAATGCAACCGATCAGGTTCCCTATGTAGAGAATAAATACCTACAAGTTAATTGAATGCAATGAAAGGACAGGTTGGGAGGGTCTCAAAGCGAAAAACGAAAGAAGAAGAGGCAATTGAAACCCTTTGAGTTGCAGTTAGTATTACCCCCCTTTTTGAAATGATGAATTCTTGATGTCGTGTGTGTGAGCCTTGAGGGTGACATGTGAGGGGTAAACCATTTGAATATTAGATTACCCCCTTGCATGTGGAGGCACCTTACATGCTATTTGACATATGTGATGGCAATCATGACCCTTTAAGTTTTCTTTGTAAAATGAAGGCTTACTATACTCATTTGAACATTTTCATTATGAAAGTGAGTGTGTGTGTGTGTGTGCGTGCGCATGCATGTCCTCTCCATCCCTCTCTCTCTCTCTCTCTCTCTCTCTCTCTCCATCCATTAACACGTTAAATATGTTCTATGTAATCACTTAAAAGGTATTCCTAATGGATTCATAAAAATTAAAAGGTATTCTTAACTCAAAGATTCCCTCAACAACAACAAAAATGATGCGCTAGTCTATAGCATGTAGCAATGGGTAATGACGAAACATATAGATTTGCAACATTATCAGCTGGGAAGGACGGATATAACATTGAGAGAGAGAGAGAGAGAGAGTGCAAGGACACTTTAAAGAGAAGACAACGGTAAAAAGAAAATAAAAGAGAAGAGAAACACCTCTTTATATGGACACAAAAGGTCTTTTGACTTTCCACCTTCGTATGTCTTTTGACTTTCCACCTTCATTTGTCTTTTCATTTCCTAAACTCACCTTTCACTTACGCACTTAATATGTCTTGAATTAATTTTTATTTTTTCTGAGATTGGAGAGACCTAATCACTTAATTTATTACCAAAAAAAATGTTGCCTTCTTGATGCCATTGTCAAGGAAAGGAATTAGACTCAAATGAGGCATCGAGGAGTCTTATGAGATGACATGAGAGAGAGACTCTCGACTTACTGCTTTATAGACCTAAGTCTTCACCTTGTTTGGCAAGCCATGAGACTAGACTCAAATGAGGTTTCGAGGAATCTTCTGAGATGACATCGCAGAGAGACTCTCGAGATGATGCTCTTACTGCTTTATAAGTACATCGTGTTCTCTTTCTCGTAGAAGAAGAAGAAGAAGAAGAAGAACACGAACAGGAGGTCTCTAGTCATGGCACAAGACGAAGACGAATTCAAAAAACTAAGCTCTTTCACCCACCATTTCTACTGTTGAGGCGACGATGACGATAACACCGCTGCAACTATTGTTGCTCTTGGCAACGCAGATGACTTTGAGGACATTTTGAAGCAAAGGGGTGCATTGACAATGAAGCAAGATTGGGTGAAGTCTAGATTGGAGTTGCTTACGCCTTCGCAGTGGGGTATTGTGATAGAGACTTGCAAAATTACGATGGAGGGTGACGCCGACAAGGTGATGCTGGTGATGGAATGGAGAAGCAAGAGAGGGGACTTTGATGGTGATGAGAGAGAAGAAGGACTTTGTGATGTGGTGCCAAAGCTTTGTGATGATATGGAAGGAATGAGTAAGGAAGACTTGGAAGTGGGCTTCCTCAAGAGCAATTTGTAAGTGAAATGCCTGTTAAGAGGAATTTTGTACGACGGCCGTGACACAAAGGCATGACTCATATCCAAGCTCATGGAGCACAAGCAATCCATGTCCCTCAATTGCCTCAACTCCTTTTAATTCTTGGCAAAGCAAAGCGAATGATTTTTCTCTTGCTGCTATGTTGATGGTTTACGGTTTCTATCCTTTTAACCCTTCCACTATCTCTAAACATACCCATTATATTTCTAAGAACAGGCTCATTAACATTTCTATACCCGGAGTGTATTTTTAACTGGTAATCGCCCACAATTCCTAAAAGAATAATCATACCCATCACCCATTTTCTCTAAACTCGGGAGAGAATTCTACAAAACCAATTTCTTCATGTGTGTGGAGAGCCTTGATTGCTTTACAAGCTTGTAATCAACATAAGTTAATACGGCACCCATATCTTCTGCTATGGTAATGTGAGGCTTAGTTATCATATTTGTTTGGATTGATAGCTAAGACTCATTCTTGGTCACACACAATAAAGAGCATTAAATTAATAAATACCTACTCTTTGTAACTATGCCGATTTTGGCCTAGTTGTGAAGTTCAAGGCATAGTTGGGAGGTTCAATGAATAACTAAGCCTTGTGTGACCATGCAAGAGGCTTAGTTATTCATGTAATTCTTTGTCTGGGCATAGTTATCTATAGCTGATGACTAAGCCTTGCGTGATCATATCCTTAAAGGGCTCAATGATACTCTCGCTCTCCATAATAACTACATGCAATGTATTTCTCATAAACACATCATACTGAATTTATACATTTTTATACAAAGCCATTAGAAGTGAGGAGTCAAGGACTGTTATGAATTAGGGTTGAAAGACTAGGAATCTCTTTCATTATCTCTTGGGGATGGTTCATGCTTCATCATCATCTCCTTTAGGCCTTATTCTCGCCTTCCCTCTAGTACATTTTCTCCTTGCCTTCATCGCACATTCCCTCCACTCCAACCCCGCATTGCCACCTTTTGTGAACCTTGCAATCCACAATATTTGAGAGCATCTAGAGGCTTAGCTTTCTCAGTGAATCTCATTTGATTCCTTTTCTTTTTAGATTAAATTTCAGTTGGTACCCCTATTTTGCCACTACTTTTCAAAAAAGAATTAGTTCTAAGACCACTCTAAAAAAAAAACCAAACTCTTACTCCTCATATGCAGCTCGAGCACGACATAGCCTTGCTCTTGCATCTCTGTGTCTGCCAATAGACCTTGCTATTAGGAGGCATAGTAGCAAGCATGCATGTGTGGATAGTGGAGCAGAGGGCTTCACTCAATGATAACCAAAAATATTTTTTTAATAGAATGGAGGACACGAAAAACTTACTACACATACTTTCTTACACCAACTAAGGAAGTATCCGACCAACAATGTAAAGATGTTGGTGGACCATCACCCCATCCAGCCCAATCAATGTGCATCCTCTCACGTAGCAGACGGCCCTCTAATGATGTCACATGCATTCCAAATAAGTGGTTGCCTCTCTACCTCCTTCACACAAGAATGTAGGTTCCAAATCAAAGCAAGTTGTAAATCCAACCAAATCATAAACAAGTAGCACATAAAGGGTGACAAATGAAACAAATCCAAATAAGCATCTATAAACATGAATCTAATGGTGGAGTGCCAAGCCCCATCACTATCCATGGACACAAAAGAAGGAGAGGTATGTGGCAAAGCATGGTATAGAAATTGATTCCAAGGCTCATCCTCAGTAAACAAACCGTGTACAATTAGCTTGACAAGCAATGCATCTCTAGATAAATAATCCCCAAGCATCCTTCCTCTGTAGTCAAGATAATTGTGTCCCAACAACAAAACATTGCAGTGTCCTTGACTCATTAGACCCATCTAAACCACTCCATAGAAAATTGCGCATTGGGAGGGAAAAGGTGCCATGACTCCATAGCGGAGAGTTAGGATGTAGTAAACCAAGCCGTTGTAAGAAAGACTTGATTCACCACAAGGGATCTTCCAACCAATAAAAATTGCAAGGAAGACCAATGGCAAAGATTCCTCATGACAGACTATAAGACCGACTTAAACTACTGCTCATAAGACACATCAATGCAACATGAAAACCCAAGTATCTGCAAATCTATCCTCTAGGAAGCCATGTGAATTTGTCCCATGCACCCCACTAACAAGCCTCATCAACTTCTACAAGAAAACCAATCATCTCTTCCAAGAAAACCAAAAGACTTGTGCCAATTGATGAGTGCACCATTGGCCAAGAAAAAGGTAGGTAGAGCATCCCATAGACTTTCCAAAGTGTGTGTGCCATAACATGCAAAGAGAGAATTGTCATATGTATACTCCTAATCCAACAAGCTTAGTGAGTGATGCAGTCGCTTAGCAAGACCTTGCAATTGTGCAAACCTGCCTTGGAAGAAAAGTGACACAGCCTCAACAAAAAAATAGAAAAAAGTAAGTTGTCAAGGGGCAACCCTATTGGACCGAGGGAGACAGATGTGGCCTCCAATCGTGATGACAGCAGAGGAAATAGTAAGATATAACACAACAAATCCTAAAGGGAAATGGCATCCATTGCATCGATCGCTTTAACAAACCCCAATAAACTCTATCATAAGCCTTATCAAAATTGAGAAGCATGATAGCTACTAGCTATCCTGACTAGCTTGCCCACTCAAGTCCCTCATAAAATGTGAAGAAGTTGTCCAAAATGCATCAATCCTATACAAAATATTCATGTGAAGCATATATGAGATTAGTCAAATATATTACTAATCATGTGGCTAGGATGCAACGACAAGCTCTATTCTAGCAAGTGTTTGAGACGTTGCCCAAGAGCCAATGTAAAATCTATCTAGACACTCTAGCAAGTGTCTTGCTTGTCTCAGCAACACAACAAGGACTATGAAGTCTGCAATTCAAGGATGGAACAATTCAAGTATCTAAACATAAATTGCAAAAGGAATCTATTCCAACCATCTCTCTCGAGTAGCACAATAGATGCCAAAAAAGGCATCATGACTACTTGCCAATCCTAAAGGTATCCGCATTGTTGACCTCCCCCCCCCCCCCGCCCGCAATCCATGAATTCATAGTAGGTAATGCATCCATAATCTATTGTCAAAACTTGGCTCTCTTTTGAGTTGAAGTACATGCATAGATGCACATCACTCCTACCAAATAATTATCAATTTGAAGAAAAATCCACATCATTCTGTTGTTGGAATTAGGGTTACAGGAAAACACACACAGCTTGGAGAAGACAAAGGAAGCAGAAGGCACACAATAGAGAGTGTTTTACTTAGTGTGCAATGGAAAGATGACTAGCCCTAGAGTGATGGGCGTATATACAATGCATGAGGGGAAAAACATCCTAGTGAGGGACAAAATGCCACGATGGTCCTAATTGTGTTCACACACATCACTGCCACATGTATATGGTAAAAAATCCCCACTCGCAATGATGCGGTGAATGAGAGCTCAAACATAGAGTATAGAGAAGTGCCTTTTGATGACATGATCAATCCACAAAGGGGAGTAAGCCAAAAGATTTGTGGAAAGCTTCGAACATCTAATGAGACAGTGCCTTCGTGAAAAGATCTGCAAGGTTATCCTGTGTTTGCACATAAGCCAAGTTGATCTCTCATGCTGAGAGCCTCTCCCTAAAATAGTGGTAATGCACCTCAATGCGCTTTATGCGAGCATGAAAATCTAGGTTCCTTGCAACTGCAATGCCCTTTGACTGTCAGTGTAGATAGTGTTGAGAGTGCCTTGTCCAACACCCAAATCAGCCATAAGGCGTCTGAGCCATACACACTCAATTGTAGCTATAATAAAAAATTGGAGGTTCCATTGTGGTATGTGATGTGTTTGAGAGTGGTTATTGAGATGGACTAGGCCCTTTGCCTATCAAACTAGAGGCACATGCTTATTGCAACTAACTATCTATCCAAGTGGGCCGAAGGCAAAGTTGTTAAGAAAATTACAAGCAAAGATGTCATTAGGAAGAGGATGGGGTGTAGGAGGGCCTCTTTACTTTCCATGAGCTTATGGAGGTGATTAAAATTTTGACAAATAGGTGTACACCATGTGTGACTTTGAATTCAACTAAACTAGCTGTTTTTCCTATTTGAATTCAAAAGTTGTCCTTCGATTACTTTCTTAATACTAAAGGTTTGACTTCCTTAAACTACCAAATAAAGAGGCCCTCCTAGACCCCATTCTCTTCCTAATGGTTAGCACGTTGCTACAATGGGCGTCAACATAGCTTTTTAGCACTAACATACTCTTGTCAATACTCAAGGAAGTGACTCAAATGGGGCACTGAGACTCTTTGAGGGCCTCAACCTCAAGAAGTGAACCTAACAAACAAAGATTCCGGTCTCTATAAGCTAATCAAAAACTCCAGGATCAAAAAATCTACTTATTTCCTATCCAACCACTCTCGATCATTACGCTATTTGAATGACTATGTGGATTCAAATAGCCACCAAACTCTATGGGAAGCTATACTAGGTCTAAGGAGACAAGTCTACAAAGTCTAGCAGCATTCTGACAAGGTACACAAATCATGATCCATCTTAACCAAATCACAAAAACTATAATAGAACTATCGAACATGTCTCCCTGAGGTCTAATAAAACTCTTCTATTGTCAAAATGTCTTAAAGCAAAGCTTTAAGCACTCAAAACTTAAGATAAGGCTCACAGACCCTTGGTTATAAACCACAATAGAACTTGATGTGCTTACAGTTGAAAGAAAGAGCAAGAGAAGAGGAACATGATGCAATTTTTGAAATTTGAAATAGATTACCTAATCAAAAGTTATATTGATTACACGTTGACTACAAAGTAGAGCTAAGAAGCAACTTCACAGCATGTACAACAGAGCTTTTTTTTAAATCCAAAAATTGTCTTCTTTTCAAACTAGAGCTATAGACTTATGCTCCTAGGGCTTTACAAAATGGCCATTGGCCAGCTAATTTGGGCCTTCAAACATAATAAGACAAACAACTCAAGAATTTGTAGCTCTAGGATCAAAATTTCATAGGCTCATGTACTTGGCTCTCAGAAAAATAAAATACAAACCCTTAGAGATTAAAGTTAATTAGAGGCCATCCAATAAGAAGAGGGTGGTGGAAACACTCTATACCCTCAAAAAAGTAGGGGGACAAGGTAGCCTTACACCTCTTGATGGTGTCTTACCTAGTGAGAAGGTAAGGGAGGTGGCTAGGGGAAAGGGATGGGGTGGGGGTGGGGGGGGGGGGGGGGGGGGGGAGGACCACTTTGACCTCTTTTCCTCACACTTTTTGGCCCGAATTGGGAAATGCACATAAAATTTGAATTTTCAAAATAGAATCAAATTTCAAATTTTCCCTCTATAAAAGGCCCGTAAACCTGTTTCATGGTCAAAAAAGTATTTTTGACCTACCAAAGTAAAAAATATGCACTAAAAATCCCAAAAACATCATTTTTCTCAAAAAAATGTAAAACATCACTTTCCACCCTCCAAAGTCTTTCTAAACCTATTCTATAGCTAAAGAGTGATTTTCTCTCTCTACATACCCTTTTCCAAGCTCTCCATTGTTGCAACAACCACATGCACCACATATAGTCCAACATTATCTCTCTGCTAGCTTTCTCCCACCTCCATTGTAGGACCAAGCAAGCTCCTCCCCCATCTCTTCCCCTTCCCCACCACATATTTTCACACCAAGCTAGCTCCTCCCTTATCTCACCTCGATTACAACATGAAATAAGATTTTCCTCCTACTTTCATTCACTCACACTACATGGAAACCTCTACTCCCAAAGGTAGAAAAAGTATGAGCTCACATTACTTACATACCACAACCACAGGAGGTGTGAATGATGAGTGGGCATTGCAAGGGTTCACCTCCAACATAAAGATAGAATGGTAAGAAAACTACCCTTGTAGCTTAGATTCAGAGCATATTAGCACCATCTTTATCATGCTGGAGACAACTAACCTCTTTATGGTTTATGTATAGGGCTTCATACCTCATAACATTGGGGTGTGATAATTTTTTAATGGCTTTGGTGCATCATCTAGGGTTGTATAGCATTTGATCGAGTCTCACAATTCAAGTAAGTTATGTTATCTATGGAGAGTTATCAAAGATTCTCCTTCTAATTTCTTCTTTGTATAGTTGTCACTAGATTATTAGAATGACATCATTTTGTACTTTATAACTTTGTGCTCACAAAATCAAATGTTTACTTATAGAGTCAACTTGTTTTGAGAGGACATGGGCCATCAACCATGTGTAGAGACGGAAAATACCGTATTCTTGGTCCTCAAGAAACCTTTCTCTATCATGTTAAAATATTTTGATAAGAATATTAGGATTTTTATAGAATCTTGAACCGATAGGTACTCTCTAGGAGCTCTTAGACAAGCCCTCCATAAAGTACTACCATCTTCCCTAGTGTTGTCATAGACACACAAATACTCGTGTATACGAATCTCTAAATGAGGAAGAAAAATACCTATAAGAGAAACCTGAAAACAACAACATTGTCTCCCTTTGTAATTCTTTTCATGAGGTTGGATTCCTTAATAAATGCTTTTGTATTTATACTCATTTTGGTGCAATGTAAATATGTTTTTTTGTTAAATGGTGTCATATTGAGTGAGAATATTTAATTTAGACTGCTAGATTTTCATAGAGATTTGAGAAACATTCTTGATTTGCCTCTAAGATGTTTCAAGTCTTAAGTCTTAATCACTCCACCATGAAGAAATTCAAGCAATATCTTAATTTCATTTTAATCATTAATGGTTATTCTTATTAAAGCGGATCATAACCTTTGTCAAGATGTCCTCATTTGGGGTTTTTGAATATATCATGCTTCATTAGCAACGTTTCACAAGTTGAGACATCCAAATTCTTGCTTTTCAACATGCTATTGTTTCCATACTAGTATGCCTATGCCAACCTTGACTTATCGAAAGGACAACTTGAGATGGAGGTTTCGATGTATAGCGGTGATTGATAGGTAAACAATTAACTTATTATTGATTCATGTTTCAACATACATATATTGTAAAGCCTTTGAGTTTCTGCCTTTTTTTAGTAGTGTTGACAAGTGTTTGGTTAAAATCTTCTTAAATATCCCTATTCATCGGCTATTGGTAGTTATTTCTTTGGTATTGCTAAAGCTGATATACCAATAGCTATCACCTTGTGAGCTTAACTGTTAAATTTTGGACTTGACTTATACTATGTAGCTCATTTGGATAGAGAAAGTGTAAACATAAATTATAGATGCATACATTGTTAAAATAGAAGATATGTACCACTTGTGCCTATATAAAATGCTAATCAAGAAACCTTTGGTTGGATACTATAACTATAGAGGTGTCATATAATATAATATCTAACTAACCTAAATTATTTTCTCATATTGAACTGATCATTCAATGTGGGAAAATAAATATAAACAAGAGTTAGAATATAGACATGTGCTTTTAGATCTATCTCAGCACGGGACCAAAGGGAGAGAAGGCAATGGGTCCAAAAGGGAAATGGTCTATCAAAGAGAAATGGCCACATAATGGAGCTTATAATACCTCAAGTTTAGATTCATTAAATACCTCCAAAGGTTAGTGTTAAAAGTCATTAAACCTAGGACCTTAACCTTGAGGTAGGAACCCTGCCCAGCTTGAGGTGCTTGTCATGCTTGTTGACTAAGGTGCTTGAGGTGCTTGTCCTGCTTGTTGCTGACTAAGGATCTTGAGGTGATTGTAATGCTTGATGATTAAGGTGCTTGTCATGCTTAAGGGTTAAGGTGCTTGAGAAGCTTGAAGTCAATCAAGAAGCCTACAAAGTAGGGGGCGATCCCTAGAAGAAGGGGATGAGAGAGAACACTCTTGCACACTCCCAAGAGGCACCCCTTCCACAAGAGGCATATAGGACACATGTCAAGCCCCTCCCCATGTTGCCCTCATGATGTGCTTGAATCCTATAGGATAGTCCATAGAGAGGTCCAATGATAATTTAGTATAAT
The DNA here is from genome assembly GCF_014529385.1 of Adiantum capillus-veneris. NCBI lineage: Eukaryota > Viridiplantae > Streptophyta > Polypodiopsida > Polypodiales > Pteridaceae > Adiantum > Adiantum capillus-veneris. The sequence continues at coordinate 81,373,532 of NC_140944.1, forward strand.
TAAACAATTATCCATGCAATATTCAAGCCCTCTCTCTCAAAGGGGAAAGGAGGACACTTGTCCCAAATGCCACCGGTGTTGCTTGATATTAACAAAGCATGTGATTGGCTAGGCTTGAGGAGGTCCAACCAAATCCAACCAAAAGCTAGGAAGAGGGGTCTACCCAAGCAAGAGGGGGTTGCTTGTGCATATACTCCCTCACACACACACACACACACACACACACACACACACACACACACACACACACACACACACACACACACACACACACACACACACACACACACATACATTCATTCTAATTGTGTGAAGTGCAAGAACTTCATCTCCTTCTTCAAGATTGAGAAGCTGAGAGCCTACACCAACACCTCTTGGCTATGAAATCCAAATCCAACCAAGATCCATGCTTCAAAGTTATTCTTGACATCTTCTTCACCTCCATTACTATGCTATTCTCTATGAGTAATGGTATGGGAGAAAACTGCTTCTTTCTTGTATGTTACTTCTTCTTCCTCTTCCCTCTCTCACTCCCTGCTTGCTCTCTCCACCTTTAAAGGATTTTGAGGTCTTGGGATTGAGGCCAGGGACATGTTAATTATTTTGCAAGTTAGTTAAGGGCATAATTTTGGTGTATGAAATCTACCATCTCCATTGCACCAACAAGATCTCAATGAATGTCATAATAATCAATATCGAATTCTCCAAAATGATTTTCTCATGTTAAACTGATCATTTAATATGGGGAAGTGCCAGGGGAGAAAAATCTAGAATATTGGTTAAGCTAGAAGACCGGCCACAGTAGGGATCCAAAGGAGGGAAAATAGAGATCCAAAGGGGGGGGTCATCTGCAAAAGAGCTATGTGCAAAAATGGGCTTAAAAGACCCTAAGGTTCAGCCCATTAAGACTTCCAAAATGCTAAGGTTCCAAAATTCAAAGGCTGTGTCCAAAGGTCAAACATTAGGGAAATTCGATGCTTTGTGTGTGTCCCAAAAGTCTTCATTCATCCCTACATAGGAGGGGGCGAGCCCTAGTTGTTGGAGATGAGAGAGAAACACACACACACACACACACACACACACACACACACACACACACACACACACACAAGCTCCCTTTACACAAAGGGAATGAGGGACACATGTCAGCTCCCTAGACCAGATGCCCACAAGGTGTACTCAAATCCTATTGGATGACCTTGGAGGTGGACCAATTAGAATTAGGCTAGAGTAAATCTAGCTTAATCAATTTAAAAACACTTAATAGAATAACCAATAAGAATTAAGCTCTCTAGAAGACTATTGGACAGTCTCCCAAGGGGTCCAATGAGCATTCAATAGACCAATAGCTTGCCTGATTCCTATTGGCCAAGAGGCAAAGGGATCCAATGAGAGTTTAGTTGCATTTATTAATTACCTAAAGCTCTTAGAAAAAGGGGAAATGGGGACACATGTCAAAAGGCTATCACTTATGCTACTTAGTTTCCATTGGCTAGGCCTGGGGAGGTCCAATAGGACTGTAGCATGAGCAATTAGCAAGGGGGGCCGACCAAGAGAGAGAGGGGGGTGATTTTCTCAATCTATGTGTGAAGCAAGAAGACTCTCTCTCTCTCTCTCCTTCTCAAGCTTTAATGGAAAGCTTACCACCTACTCCAAGCTTGGGAGAAGGGAGGCCTACACGAACAACTCTTGGCTTTGTGATGCAAATCCAACGAAGAGCCAAGCTTCAATGCACGATCATCTTCTCTACCATGCTAATTACTAAGCTAAGCTACGTTAATATGAGTGATTATGTGAGGAGATGTACATTTTTCTCGTAAGAATACTCCTTCATCTCAATCTACTCTCATACCTCACTAGCTCTCACCATCTTCGAAGGTGTGTGAGGTCTTGGGTCTGAGACCGTGAGGGAATTGATGTTGTGTTTTATAAGTGTTTTGCTTAGTGCATGAAGTTTCCATCTTCATTGCACTAGCTAGTATTGAAGGAACACAAAGAATTGTATTGTAAAATGTCTCTCTTGATGGGAGAAACCATAATACAAAGCCTTTTGGAGGGGGGACCGGCTCCATGTAAATCCGGTCCTCAACTGTTGTCAATAGCTTAATTTCTCTCTCTTTGAAGTATTTTTCATGCTATCTAACTACGTGTTATGATTTTTGTTGCTCTCTCCACCCAAGCACTCTTGTTATTCTCATTAGGAATCTATTCTAATGAAATGCTCACTATGTTCATGCTATTTTCCACTACACACAAGCTACTAGGACATTAAATGTTACATTGGTATCAGAACACAAGGTTTCTATTTTTTTGCTCAAGAAGGGAGGTCCTCAAGCTAGCTATAAATGGTTGGTATTATTAATTGCATGTGAGTAAGTAGAATAGGGAATTTTCAACCTTGCAGCGCGCGTGCCTTTGTGCAGTTAACGGGGCATCATCGTCGAGAGCTATGGTCTTAATACTGGAGTCCTACGGGGCTTGCCTACGGCTTAACCACTTTTGAGCTATTAGAAGCTTGACAGGAGCCGGTGTTGTTTTGGTGTTGAACGACCCTCTCTTCTATTCCTTGCAATTAATGGTATTCAAGCCATGGGTACGATAGCTTACGTGCTTTTTCTAAAGGGGTAAAGAGGAGTAGCAACTAGGGCTTGAAGTGCCAAAGTACACCTAAAATGTCTACACATAAAAGTTGTTAGAATGGCTGACAATAGTAAAGAGAGTGAAATTAATGTTGATAACTTTGATTGTTCTAATAAGCAAGCTACTAATGATGCCCCGATGCTTGTAAACTATCTTGTTTCTAGGCTTCAACAATCCATGGGCAATCCATCCCTCCAAAGTGAAGTGAAACGGTAGCTTCGTGCTCATGGGATTCTCCAAAATCCCCACCATGACGAGAGAGCACCTAGGAAGCCTCCTTGCAAGACTTCCAAAAGATGCCTCTCTCCGATTTGGGAAGAAGAAGAGGATCCATATGAAGGGCTCAGAAATTTTCTCCTTGATGACGCATCTCCTTCTCAAAGGAGAATTCAAGAGCCTCCACCGAGGACGAGAAATAAGTGAGTCTCCTGCCACCTCCGTGCAGATGGCTCCACGAAGACGGCGGGCTAAAGGCTCTCCATCACCTCCAAAACGGAGAAGACCATCACATACTTCTCCACACTATACTTCAAAGAGGGATGAAGAAAAGCAAGAGAAGAAAAAGGCGAGAAAGAGGACACCCTCTTCTCCATCTTCTTCATTCTCTTCCTCTTATGAAAGTGATGGTGAAGACAAAGAAGATCAAGGAAAGAAAAAGGCGAGAAAGAGGTCACTCTCTTCTCCATCTTCCTCAAATTCTTCATCTTCTGAATAAAGTGATGGTGCAACCTTTGAACCATCAAAAAGAAGAGGCCATAGAAAATCCTATGCCGCATGGAAGAGGTTGTCTAAGCTCAAGAAGTTCAAAGAGGGAGGGAAGAGCATCTCTTTCCTTACTGTTAGCGGTTGGACACACTCAACGGAGGATGATTGCCCGGCGGGATACTAATTTCCTTTGTAATTATTCCTTAATTGAGAAGAAACCGTCATTTCACCTTTGTAAATAGTGGGGCTTGTAGAAGCTTCCAAATTGTATCCCATTTTTGACATTTAGACTTAGTAAATTGTTAAATTGGAACATTAGGGTTTGAGATTGTAAGGTATTTATATCACTTTTGACCTTAATGCAAAAAAAACTTTTGTCATTTTGATAAGTTTTGTCTGTGTGAGTTGAGCGTACTCTGTGTACGAGAGAGAGTGAGAGTTTATCTTGATGCTACATGCACACTAATGGTCAGAATCAAGTGCAGAGAAGTGCACCGTGTTGCCCCCGAAGAGAGCTACGCGCCAACACCTACATTGTAGGTGTACGACCCGGCTTTGCGACATCGACCCACGAGCTATATCTGGTGATTTAGTGAGCATATGTTGTCTCTTTTTGCATTTCAGCATATCCATGCATTCACAATGAGTAGAGCTACACATTAGGCACTTTAGTTTTCAGAAACAACGACCTGCAAAAACCTGTCAGACATACTACGTGATTCTGCACCGGGTGTTTAGGATTGGGCTTTTGGTTCAAGGACCTTAGGGAGAGCGACCTATTGGTGTTAATAGGATTTCCCTCAAGTTTCGTAGCGTTTTGAGAACGTTTGATGGGTATTTGGATCTTGAAAGCGTTGTAGGAAATCTCCTCTTGTGTACTCTGGAAGGCTTTAACTTAGACATTGGGTAGAGATCTCTGTAGGAATCAATAGTCGGTTGAGTGTAGGTTGACACCCTATGCTTGCTTCCATGCTCCTGCGGGTCGAGCTTCGTCCTTAGCTGACAAATCTTGTTAGGTGAGTTCTCTCTGTGCTGACGTTCGTCGCGGCGTATCCGCCAACATTGGCGCCGTTGCCGAGGATGAAAACCCTAGGTAGGTGACTAAGACTAGTCCTTGAGGATAGGGATTCTCTAGCTTGACAGAGTCTTATTTTACATTTAGATAGGATAAGAGGATGGGGGACTCTCTAGGTCTTAGGAGGAGTCTAGGGAGCGTGTGTTTGGCCTAGATCCTTCACCTTAAGTAGTATTAGGTAGGAGAGTAGGAGTTGGAGTGGTAGAGGTGGTGAAAGGATAGCTTGAGAGTCCAGGGAGACCAGGAAACAACCGAGACACCAAAATCACCATCTCACATAATGAGTAGGAGTAGGGTAAGTAGGACATCATGATTTATGATCTGAAGCACTTCATGCATGTTATATTTGTTGTTAGGCTCATCAAAGAGTTGTAAAAGATAGAAAAGAGTGTTTAGAATCTGAATTGAAGTTCAAAAGTTTCTTCGAGTATTTCTGAGAGAGCTGCAGAGCATATGGAATACTTCTGTCAGAAAAAATTTAAATTTTAAGACTGTAGACATCCTACGCGTAGCATGTCTCCAGGGGGTTTTTGGCAGGGAATTTGGGAAAACTGAGGTCACCTGTGCGTTCAGAGGGTAGGTTTCACCCTAGTAACATATATAGATTTGAGTGTTTTTCCCTTATTGGATTTCCCAAAATCTAAAAGGCGGACTCAGAAAACGTAAAAGTTTAGAAAAGGTTTAAATTGAGAGAAATTTGCATATTTTTGCACTTGTAAGGCATATTGACACTTTCTGAGAGCATAGGGAAGGCAAAGTAGCACTTTAGTCTGAGAAAAGGAGCAGTAGACATCCTACGCGTAGGATGTCTACAGGGTGTTCTGGTGAGAATTTTGAAAATCTGAGCTGACCAATGTGTTAGAAGGTAGCAATTACCCTATATTCACTTGGAAGGGGGAACTTAACCATATCCTGACAGGATAAGGTCAAAAGACGGAAGTTGCCAGACATCTTACCCAAATTGGGCCCAAGGCATAGTTTTTGAGACCAAAACCATAAGATATCTTCATGAGCATGATCTACATGATTTATTGAGTGCATGAGAAAGATTTCATCTCAATTGGGTGAGAAAATTAGGTTTTAAGCAGACTTTAGCATTTTTGACAGAAAAAGGCTAGAATAACTAAATTTGGGGTCTTTTGAAATCCAAACTAAAATCTAAGCATAACATTGGGTTGCTGACATCAAGGGGAAGCTGTGGCTCAAGTTTGGAATCAAGCAGAGCACTTAGACATCCTACGTGTAGGATGTGTTCACAATGATTTAGCACTCCAAGTCCAACTGTGAGCATACCAGAGTGATCAGCACCTTAAGAGGAGTCTGTGGTTTGAATTTGGAGCAATTTTGAGCAGTTAAGACATGCTACACGTAGTATGTCTAAGGAATCTTATTGAAGTCAAAATCTGACTGTGGACATAGCAGGGTGTTGTATAGCCTTAGGTAAGCCTCCTAGTCAATTTTGGTCCAAATTGGAGTTGATTTGACTGGTGAAATATCAGATCAACCTCAGGCTACTAGAACATATTTCTGATCAATTGACCAGCTTATAGGTGTCCAAATCAAAAAGTGAGAACAGTTATGGACTCAGCACATCAAGGGGAATCTATAGTGCAAATTTCAGCCAAAACAGAGCAGGTAGACATCCTTCGTGTAGAATGTCTACAGGGTCTTATTGAAGTCAAAATCTGACTGTAGACATAGAGTGGTGTTCCAATTGACTTAAGAGTTCTAGAACTTCTTTCAGAAGTGAAATTGGACCTTGTTTGATCTTTTGACAGAGCAAAGACGGAATTAACACTTTATCTCTAGACTGATAAACACTTGGGTGGTGTACAGTTCCATATTAGCAGACCTAATCAAGAACATCCGATGTGTATAGAGTACAGTAGTGGTTGAGGTTAACCCTCCAATTATACCAATCATTACTAAGACCACCTCTAGCGGTTAAATGCTTTGATTCGATTGACGAAATTAAATGCTTGTGTACATGTATATTCAGCGGCAAGGTACGAAGTTGTGCGGAAGTTGATCCCTTGCCAGGTGAGTGGTTGGATTTGTGATAAATTGCATTGCTAAGTTTGATGAATTTAAGATCAGGAAGACACATTCCTAGAGACCAAAAAATTGCAGGTGATCAGGGTAGCTTAGTGTCCACTGAGGAGAGTGTAACTTAGGCAAGGCTAGATCCATTAGCACCAATCATTGAGGAGGGTAGTGATACTGACACTTCATCAGATAAGTCCTTCTTCGTGATGGGTAGTCAACAGCCAGGAGGTTTCTCCGGTGAAGGACCAATACTAGGAGGAAGTACCTCCCAAAACCCTTTGAACGATGCCAGCTTCACTATAATCAAGCTTAGAAGGAACAAACTCTAGGGGAGCCCTAGTTTATTCTGACTATCAGGGACACAAGTGTATTTGTATAGAAGAAAGACCGTCTCAAAGACTGGAGATAATTCAAGTCTATGATGATGGAGATAGATTCCGAGACGAAAAGAGGAACCACTATCTGATAGTTAGTAACCCTGAGGATTACAATATATATGGAGATAATGTGGCAAAAGGAAAAATGGTCTCAGAGGTTCAAGAGCCACCTCCAAAAATTCATCGACTTGGAGCTCTTTTTATGTATGATAAAAAAACAACTAGGGTCTCTACCTATAATGAGAATGTGGGAATTTACAAGCATGCGAGCGAGGGAGTGGTCTCTTATTTTTGATGCAAAGAACACTACCCAAATGAATTAAGCAAAGTTAAGGTTCTTTACTTATTCTCATGAAATTTCTATGGGGAAGGATATCATTTTTGTTGTGACAGGTACGGGCGAGAATACAAACGAATTCTCCCAAAGGAGGTAGAAAGGGCAACAGTTCTAGAAACATCAACATATGCCCCCGAAGAAGTACCAAGGTCCACGGCCTATACCCCTAGCAAGTCAACAAACCCATTTTCAAAAGAGTATGACGCAACATCACATTCTAACCGACAACAGACGTTCAACTACCAGAACCAACAAGCAACCCAACCATCATTGCATGCATGGCTTCAACAAAGTGCTAAATTAGAATAAGATCAAAACAGAGATGGTTATTCAGCCGCAAGAGGGCTAAGAGATTTACAAGAACCACCACTCTATTCACAGTATCAAGGCGAGAGTAAGCCAAAAACTCAAGAGTCGACAGAGCCTGGAAGACAACCCATAGAACGAGTTCGAAGAGATGAACCACCTCTTGCAAGAACCATCAGAAATTATGGCTTAGGGGCACCTCTGGGAGAGGAACCCTCCCACTACCAAAGACTAGAGGAGGTATATCGCGTAGGACGAGGAGAACCAATGATGAGATTTGTAGACCATCATAGAATTAGACCTTCTCAGGTGCAAAAATGGGTAAACAACAAATACACAGGAAACAGAGATCCTAGGGATCATATAGCAGCCTTTGTGCGTGTAATTAGAGTTGAAGAAGTTTTGGACTTCCCTACTCAATTTGCAGGGTTTGGACTTACCCTAGAAGAGGATGCCGCTACTTGGTTTGACTCTGTGGAGAGTAGAGACTTTGAGTCTATGGAGGAGGTGTTTGACGAGTTTATTGAGGAATTGTCACGAAGGGGGATAGCTTATAATACAGTCTCACAAATCCATAAATTCAAACAGAAAGAAGGGGAATCTAAGCGAAAGGTAGCCCTACGACTAAAAAGAAGTTCTACCCTGTGGAAGAACTGCCAACTCATTCCAGACTAAGGAGGCTCTTTACCTTGTAGACAATTGTGCGGTCTACAAGGAGGGTGAATTCAAGGATCTTGATGACGATTCATTCTCACAACAAAGTGGAAGCAAGTCTGCTAAGACAGCATCGAAAGGAGAAGTAGTTGTAATCCAGGAGAAGCTTCTAGAGGAAGTGATAAAAAAATTTAATATGTATGCCAAGCCTCAGGCTAAGCATCCAAAGTGGTGTGCTATTGAAATAAAAGACAAACCATGTGATGGAGGAATGTTATTATAACAAGGGCTATATGAGAGAGTGACCATATGCTCCCCAAGCTCGGGTAGCTTGGGCAGCTTGTTATTATAACAAGGGATATATGAGAGAGTGACCATATGCTCCCCAAGCTCAGGTAGCTTCTCCTCAACTTCCACCGATGCCTAGGTATCAAGCAGGCAACCTACCAGGACCTGTAGGTGTTGAAAGACCACAACCAGTATTGGAGAAACAACCACCCCTACCAAGATTACAACCGGTCGGCATAAGATACACACCAACCGTAAACGAACCAAAAGAGAAGGCTTTGGTACCTATGCATGCATATTACGACGATTCCAATGGATATGCAGCAAATCCTGTCTATTATCCATCGGAAGAACCCCCAACGCCAGAACCTTGGAGCATGATTGGAAGTACAAGACCACCAACAGTTGCACAGGCAGCAGGAGAAGGAAGATACAACTTGTATGAACAAACATTGTTTCTCATAGCCAACGGAGGCATGGGCGGGCACAGGCATGCATACCAACAAAGAGGAGCTCAAGGAGCACCTCAACAGCCTAAGGGACCTTGCTACAAGTGTGGTGGAGACCATTGGCTAAGAGACTTTCCTCATGATGAAATCATTAAAGTCAATGCGTATTGCACCGATTGTGGAATTACTTACTTAATTCCTGATTGCCCTAAGAATCCGAGCAAAGGAGCAAAAACTACTTTGAACATGCTGGAAGCAGTGCCTTCCAGTGGAGGGTCAGAAAACGAGATAGTAATACCTATTCAAGCAGTGACACGAGCCCAAGCTCAACGAATGAAAAACGAACCCATAATTGAAGAGCCAAAGACCGATGCCCCAAGTGCAGAAATGAAACATCAGAGAAGCACTTGGAAATGTAGAAAGGTGTGTATGAAAGCCAGGAGAGAACGAGAGCAAACGGCTCTATCCGAGGAGTTAAAACACACAAAGGATAGATTGGATCAGTTAGAGGATCTAACTAGTTTAAGTTCACACGCTGCTACAACCAAAGGAGCCAAGGAAAGAGTAGAACCCAAAAGTGCAGGATCGGGAGGATCAGTGCTGGTAGAAAAAGTAAATGAGCAGTTGGACGCACTTTTAAAAGCATACGAAGCCAGACTCAAAAACAACCAACCCAAAAGCAAAGATGGATGACATATCCATATTCAGAACTAGAAAAACAGAGATTGGAAATGTGTCGAAAGATGATTGAAACAGCCCAATCCTTGATAGAAAATCCGCTTGGTAAACCTGCAAGTTGGCACGAGGTACCATCACCAACCCCTATCAAACCAACTCTAGAGAAATAAGTAGACACAAAGGAGAGACTCACGACTACCTCTGAGTCTAGGAGAGAACCTATCATGGTGCCAAATACAACAGATGAGACAATTGATGGTTTCCAGCCTAAAACATTGGTAGAAATGGGTAAGGATTGTAACGGTCTAGATGACCTGTGAAAGCAAATCCGGGAAGCAAATGAAGGTAACAGGGTGAACCACCAAATAAATATCATGAGAAAGGAGAAAAATGAGATCTTACCTCCCATTGAAGCGTTTGAGGCAAGATCACAAATGAACTTTGATATGCATTCACAAGGGGAGACCAGGGTTCAATTAGTTTGGGGCACAACCAACCATACTCGCTAAAAACTACACCCTCCTACCTAGGGGAGTATGAAGCTAAGTCTGAGGTGAGAGAAATCCCATCTCAAAGAGTTTCTTTTAACAGAGTGATGTATTCACAAGGGTTGATTGAGTTATTGTCCACACCTGTGGCATGCACAATCACGTTAGCCGAACTCTTGAGGTTATGACCAAACATGTGGACCACCGTAGGCAAATCCTTAGAAAAATTTGGAGTAAAAGACCCTACCTCGAAGCTTCAAGAAGGGATCAGAGAATTGGACAAGCCTCAACTAAACACTAGGCCAGTACCTTTAAACAAGGTTGGAGAATATTGCGAGGGAGAAGATGGAAATACCACACTACTAGTAGAATTACAGGGAGTAGTTCCCAAAGCTATTATTGACAGTGGAGCGGGAGTCGCTATTGCCACCAAAGAAATCTGAAAAAAATGGGACAAATCGGCTTTGAGAGCTACCAGAATGAAATTGCAATTGGCAAATGGGTTCATGGAAAAGCCTCTAGGACTTTGAGAAAAAGTAATTGTCACCTCTTGCGGGATCGAGTATGAGCACACATTTGCAATAGTTGATTTCGACAAAAAGAACAATTACGAGATCATCTTGGGAATACCATTCATGAGACAATTAAAGATGGTCCAAGATTGGGGTTACGACTACATATACCTCAGACGTGGGGAGACTACACGCAAAATATACCTAAAAGACCATAGTTACAAGGATGTAAACCAGACACCAGTGGAAGATTTTGATTCATCTACATTGGCAGGGTCCAAACTCCCAGCATGGTTAGGGCAGAAAAAGGAGCTATAGATGTGCGGAGCTTCACATTGTGGGAGGTCAAAAAGAGAGAAATGCATCTTAGAAAGAGCTATTGAGGACAAGGATTACATTCCGGAACCTTTTTCTGAAGATGCCTTAGAACCTCTGAATTGGGAACACATACTAGCAACATTGGATGTCTGTACCATTAGAGATAGCCCAACGACAAAATTTTGCGATAACGATGGCTATGATGTGCTACCCTATTACATGGTATGCCTTATACCAACAGGAGATGAGAATGTAGACTCACCAGAACAGGAAGAATTTTATGACTCCTCTGAGCATCTGGAATTAAGTAACGATGCAAATAACGAGTGTTTAGACAACTCAAGCGAGCATGGGGAGACAACCACGAGTATCAAGTTTTATGATTTTGCAAATCAACACCCTAGACACGAGGAATGCTATACATAAAACAAAATTAGAGAGAGCGTGATGCCCAGGATAAAAGATAAAACTCACTATCTAATGCTTGTCAAGGCAGAGGATTGTGTAAAAAACCAAATATCAGGAAGATTCTCAAGAGTTCGAAGGGAAATAAATAAAACAAGCACGAAAGACTAAAAAAGAAACAAAATCAAGAAAATCTCAACAATCAAAACAGGAAAAGACAAAAGATCCAGAGTGGACCAAAATGGAGCGTAAAAAGAAATGCCAAGAACTAAAACGGTCATTACGAGAGGTATAGACTACTGAGGGAGAAAGTGACGGTAAGGAGGATTCAAAAAAAGGAAACATGAATGTACCATCCCACTATCGACAATTCACCATCCAAGACAGAAAAATCATAATGACACCACCAATGAGGGAAAGAATAAACCAGGAATCTTACGATGGGTCGGAAAATGCAAAATGGATAGACCTCACTGTGCCAAGCGAAGAGCCGCAGCCTGTCTATATAGCAACTTATTTAGAGCCTGAAGAAGAAGAAAGGCTAACACAACTTCTCAAGAAGTATAAAGATGTGTTTGCATGGTCCTAAAAAGACCTCAAAGGAGTTGATCCATCGATATGCCAACATACATTCCTTTGAAATTAGATGCCAAACCTAGCAAACAGCGTCCTTACACATATAAATGACACATTCGCTCAACGAATCAAAGAAGAGATTGACAAGCTGAATTCATCTATGAAATCGATCATACAGATTGGGTGTCACCCATTGTGGTTATCCCAAAAAAGAACGGCACTACAAGAGGCTATTCATATTAGCGACGCTCACACGGCGACGCTAAAAAAAATAATTCCCGGCGTCGCTATGAGCGTCACAAATTTCTTTGTAAATTTGCAACGCTCATAGCGACGCCGACTGGGCTAAAAAAATAACAGAGCGCGCCCCAAAACTCAGATCTCAGATCTCAGATCTGAGTTTTTCGGCGTCCCCAAGCAAAGAGCAGGTAACGCTCTCCCTCTCTCTCTCTCTCTCTCTCTCTCTCTCTCTCTCTCTCTCTTTTTCTTCTCCACACATACACACACACACACACACACACACGAGGAGAGGAAGGAGAGCCAGGTATGCTCCTTCCCTCTCCTCATTCTCATGTTCCCTTCCCTTCTTTCTCTCTCCCTCTCTCTCTCTCTCACACACACACATACACACACACACACATAGTGTTTTTGAGAGAGAGAGAGAGAGAGAGAGAGAGAGAGAGAGAGAGAGAGAGAGAGAGAGAGAGAGAGTACAAACATAAACAAAAACGCACACACACATACATAAACAAAGAATGCACACACACATTGAGAGAGGAAAAGAGAGAGAGAGCATGCATAAACAAAAAATGCACGCATTGAGAGGAGAAAAGAGAGAGAGAACATGCATAAACAAAAAACGCACACATTGAGAGAGGAAAAGAGAGAGAAAACATGCATACGATCCAAAAAAACGCACACACATTGAGAGAGAAAGAGAGAGAAACTAATTTAACGTCGTAGGAAACTAATTAAAATTAAAAGACCTAAAGATCTAGCCGACGAGGAGTTGAACTCAAGACCTATTATTCAAGAGGGAAATGGCATAATCAATCTATCATACTTGGCATGGGTGATAGAAAGGTTATACCATTTATCTCTTTTTATTGGCACACACATCCACACACACGCACACACACAAGAAGAAGAGAGTTATAACGTCGTAGGAAACTATCCTAAAAGACGTTAAAGATTAAGTTAGATGTAGACTTACGTTAAATTAGATTTAGGTTTATTTAAGTTAAATTAGATTAGATTTAGGTTTATTTTTAATTAGATTTACGTTTATTTACGCTAGATTTAGATTTACGTTATATTAGATTAGATTTAGGTCTCCATAGACTGCGATGCCTGCATGAAGCGGGTGAAGAAAGCCCTCAATGGAATATAGGGTATTGCTGCCTTCACTCATGGTGGGCTCCGTCGATCCAAAAGTACTGGTGAAATGTCTTCAGAAGATAGGGAAGAAGGTGGATCTTCAGGGCGGCAAGAGTCACTACATCCCCGACACAATGACCATCTAGACAACCTCTAGTCATTCAACAGCAACTTCAAAGTTAGTAACAAGAGCAAGAACGGTCTAAAGGGCCAATTGCTGTCGTCAGATGTGGATGGAGATGAGGCAGCGTCACCGCCGGAAGTTAACTCTCACATCTTTAGTGATGAGAATGCCAACTCTTGCCGAGTTATGTGAAAAATTATGTGTTAAATCAGTTTTAAGGTTCTTATAATCCCTGTTAGTTTAGTTCTTTGTTTTTAATATAACATAATTTACGTTAGATTTAGATTTATGTTATATTAGATTAGACTTAGGTTTATTTAGGTTTACCCACACACACACACACACACACACACACACACACACACACACACACACACACACACACACACACACACACACACACACACACAAGAAGAAGAGAGTTTTAACGTCGTAGGAAACTATCCCAAAAGACGTTAAAGATTATGTTAGATGTAGACTTACGTTAAATTAGATTTAGGTTTATTTTTAGTTAGATTTACGTTTATTTAAATTTACGCTTATTTACGTTAGATCGAGTCCACGCAAGAATTACTTACGGTTTAGGGTTTAGAGTTAGACGAACAGTGAAAAGATCTACTGTGAAAAGATGTTAAGATGCTGTGAAGTGCTACAGCTAGAGAAGAGGCAAAGGGGTTTTGTCCACTACATGCAATATCATGTAGACGTGGGTCTGTAGATTTCTTGTACCCACAAATATAGGTATTGACCAATAAAGACGAGATTATAACCCGGTGGTTCTGATCTCCGTGCACCTCTAGACCGAGGTGTGCATGGATTGGACATGACTAGAGAATGTGAGGTAAAGAGAGAGAGAGAGAGAGAGAGAGAGAGAGAGAGAGAGAGAGAGAGAGAGAGAGAGAGAGAGAGAGAGAGAGAGAGAGAGATAAGACGAAGAATGCCAATAGAATATTAAATTTGTTGTCCAGGTTATAAGATTTTTATCCTCATTATGAGTAGTGACGAGGATGTGGGACCGTCCAACCGAAACACCTATCTCTCAATGAGGGTCTTATGTCCTTGTAATCAATGCAAGCATGCTGTGCGACGGACAAGACGTGTTTCTTTGCAGCATGTTCGCGAATTTGGCGAGTTCGATCCATCTATTATAGATCGAGTTGTTGCCAATTATAACTCGTCGGACTCTGACGCTGGCCAACAAGCAACAATCTTGCAACCCAATAGACGTGTTCGCAGGCGCTTTGGTCAAGCAGCATATGTGAGGCCACAAGATGTAGCCTCTGACAGCTCGGGGGATGATCATGCAGAGCACATTCCCAACGAGGCAATGTTTGAGCCCGAGATTGATGAAATGATCGAGACGATCATGGATTCAGAAAGGCTTATCTATGATGATATGAAAAGTGAAGCCGATACGCCATTGTATAATGGAGCACGTATGTCTAGATTGAAAGCACTCCTGGTTCTTCTCAACATGCAGGCAAAGTTTGGATGGAGTGACACTAGCGTCACAGCGCTTTTCAGGTGATCTATTACAATTAGTTTACTTTAATAAAACTCTAAATGTATAATGATCTGACAGATTTTTACACGACTGTATCGTATTTTTATGTTGTGTAGATTGCTTAAAGAGCACATACTACCAGCTGACAATGTGATGCCAGATTCCTGAGATGAAGCAAGAAAGATTTTGTGAAACTTGGGGATGGATTACAATTCTATCCACGCTTGTCCTAATGACTGCATTCTTTTCAGAGGGGAATACATAGACATGGAGAAGTGTCCGAAATGTGATTCCGAAAGATATCGAGTAGATCTCCACGGGACAAAAATTCCACAAAAGGTTTTACGACATTTTCCTCTGCTTCCTCCCATCAAGAATTTCTTGGAATGTAAGTCCATGGCCGCCCTAGCATCATGGCATGAGGAGAATAAATCTTTGGATGGTGTGCTATGAATTCCTGCAAATTGCGCAGCGTGGAAACATATAGATGGAACATGGTCGGATTTTGCCAGGGAAGCTCGAAATTTGCGCTTAGGCCTGGCTATGGATGGCGTAAATCCATTTGGTCAAAGATCAACATCTTACAGTGTATGGTCCGTTGTCATCGTCAACTACAACATTCCCCCGTGGTTGACTACAAACTATGGCTAAGCTTGATTGTGCCAGGGCGATATAAAGTGGGGAATATGGATGTGTATCTTCGTCCACTATTGGAAGAGCTACAACAATTGTGGATTGGCATAGAGGTGGTGGATATGAGCCGACACACAGGACGACGGAATGCTTTGATCAGAGGCATTCTAATGTGGATCATGCATGACTATCCCGGGCTAACAGAATGCTCAGGTGATCTATTGACACTCCTCACTCAGACACTGTAAATCTTGTTTTTTCCCATAGTTGATCTATTATCATGTGTATACATGCAGGGCTTCAAACAAGCGGATACAGAGCATGTGTCACATGTGGACCTAGACTGAATGCACGTAGGGCGCCCTCACTGAAGAAGAAAATCTACGAAGGTCATCAAGCGTATCTTCCAGAGAATCATGTGTTACGCGATGGCTTTTTGGGAAGAGAGCCACCAAGGATGTCTGCACAAGCATGGTTAGAGCAGAAGGAGATGTGCGATGACGGATTGCCTCCAGGGATGAAGAGACTATCTCTATGGTACGAGTTACCATACTGGCCCCGAGTCATGATCAATCACTTGCTCGATCCAATGCACATATTCAAGAATGTGGGTAATCTACTATGGGACCATCTGACCGGCAAGAAAGATACTTTGGGAGCCAGAGTTGACCTTAGAAATGTGGATCGTATGGAGCAATATTGGCCGCAAACAGCGTCTGATGGATCGATTAAACTCCCTAAAGCACCATGGATTTTCATAGGAGCCCAAGAACGCAAAGTAAAAGAGACCATTCGATCTTTGCGGAACCCCACTGGCGTAATGCACTCGCTCCGAACGTGTTTTACTAAAGAAGGAAAGCTTACCGGTTTGAAGTCACACGATTGGCATAAAATGTGTCAGGTACGTTCATAGTGGACTTTAATATCATTACATAAAATGTGGACTTTAATATCATTGCTGCACATACTTTACAGTTTATTTTACCGGTTGCCATTGAGGGATGTTTGCCTCTCGACATCCGTAACACAATCTACAAACTTGCAAAGCTGGTGCAATGGATCTCACAAAAGGAGATCAACGTAGACTCCATACCATTCGCCAAACTAAATGCTGTGGAGCTTGTGTGCATGTTTGAGAAACATTTTTCTACTACCATGCTAACCATTCAGGTGCATCTTCTTGTTCACATAGTTGATGAGGTGGAAATAGCTGGCACAGTTCATTCCAGATGGATGTTCTTCTTAGAACGTTTCATGAAAACGCTTAAGGGATATGTGCGTCAAAAGGCACGTCCGGAGGGTAGCATGGCAGAAGGTTGGTTGGTATCAGAGTCCCTAGTGTACATTGGAGAGTGGCTAGACGGATTTGATAAAGCCCGGGACACGCTATGGCGAACCATAGATGATGAGCGCATATCTGGGATTTTCATGTGCAATCTCGGTGTTGAGAAGAAGATGACGGAAGATCTAGAGGCTAAAATCAACCGATTTTGCATGCTTCACAATCCAGTGATGCAAAAGTGGATTTCACAATATGAGGATGCAAAGCAAGAGCGACAAAGGGCACGAATCGAGTGGAGACGGGGAAGACGACCACCGATGCACTATCCGACGGTTCTGGAGAG
The DNA here is from genome assembly GCF_014529385.1 of Adiantum capillus-veneris. NCBI lineage: Eukaryota > Viridiplantae > Streptophyta > Polypodiopsida > Polypodiales > Pteridaceae > Adiantum > Adiantum capillus-veneris. Next base: position 81,390,649 of record NC_140944.1, read on the forward strand.
CCTACCAACCTTCATGAGCTTAAGATGGTTGCACAACCAATTGAAAAGCGCACAACAATGCGGTGACGAAGTGACTGAGGAAGAGTGGGAGTACTCTCGGGGTTGCGCGACCAAGGTTTTGCATGGTTGACTGTTCCTAGCAGCTACACACCTCTACCTACTCCGCCTGGAGCCACCCCACTCGACACTCCTCGCTTCGGGGCCCAGACGCCGGTGGAGACACCTGACGTCCGTACCCCCATCGACACGCCGCTAGAGACCCCTGCCGGGACACCCAGGTTCACGCGTCACCGGCCAGAGAGCTTGTCTTACTCCGTCGACTTTAGCGGCGGCATCATCATGGATGATGACGACAAGAAGGTGATCTCGCGCATGCGTGGTCTTTGCTCTCAGCTGTTTAGACACTACATACTAAACAAATGGAGTGAAGTACCAAGTGATTTAAAAAACAGAGTCATCAGCATACTTCATGATGAGTTTCCCGTTCCAACACGGGATCAGCGCTTCAATGAAGACCTGATGAAGATTCGAATGCGCGAATACTGCAAACACAAGCGTTCCGAAGTGCAAAAAGCAATCAAGAATGGGTGGAACAGGCCAGATTGGCTGGCCAAAGAAGATTGGAAGAATGCGAAGAAAGCAGCGCGCGAGAATCCCGACAAGTGGAAGCAACAAAAGGATGCAGCCAGAGCGCGAGTAGAGGCAGGGAGCTCGCACCACTTGGGGAGCGGTGGATGGGCATCATTTGAGGCCGATTTTGTAAGTGTTTTCACATTGCTCTTTATATTCGATAGTTTAGGGTTTATGAGTTTTTTAATTCTAACATAATGAAATCTTTGTATGTTTTGACAGTGGTCGATGACAGGACATGATCCCACACCGTACGAGCGCGAGTACGCAGGCAGGAAGGGCTTAAACGCCCTGATGGACATTCTCAGTTCTCACGGCGGCATGGTTAGTATTAGGGTTTACTCTTTTCTATTTTTTGTATTGTTTTATAAATGTCGTTATATGTTTATACTTACTGAAAGCTGTCTTATTGTCTTTTTTTGCAGAATCCGACAGATACACCGCTTGGACGCGATGAGACGTCTGACTAGACGACGTCAGTTTAGCCGTAGCTAGATAGCATTAGTTTAGGGTTTCTCATAGCTTATGTATCATGAGACGGATTTTATACGTCTTTTTGAACCATGTATATTATTACATTTCTCACCGCAGTTCTTTTTGCCAATCAATTCTTTATGCCTATGATGTTGTACAATTGTCATTATTACATTTGCCAATCAATTCATTTTGCCTATGATGTGTACAATTGTCAATTTTGCAAACAATGCGTCTTGTGGGTGACTATTTTGGGTCTATTATCTGCCCTTGCACTTTTTTTTAAAAGTGAATCAAGTATAATATGGTTGATGGGTGGCAGGGCATTCAATGCCCTGTCACCAAAAAAAAATTCTCTCGGGCGTCGCTATAACCGTCGCTATTTATGGCTCTGTAGCGTCGCTATGAGCGTCGCTATAGTCTTCTGTGTAACCGTCGCTATAACCGTCGCTATATAGAGACGCTCATAGCGACGCTTATAGCGACGCATATAGCGACGCTCGTAGCGACGGTTTTAGCAACGCCGGGGGTTATAAAACCCCAGTGTATTTCCGTCGCTAACCGCGTCACAAGAGCACACAACCTCTTGTAGTGCGGAAAGCTGCATGTGTGTGTGAACCTCAAAAAAGTGAACGCAGCCACAATAAGGGATAATTATCCCTTGCCGATCACAGAACATGTGCTTTAGAGGGTGGCACGAAAACGGGCTTATTCCTTTCTAGATGGGTTTTCGGGGTATAAACAATTGGCAATTGCAATAGAGGATTAACACAAAACAGTATTTGCCACAGCGTGGGGAATATATGCGTATAGAGTTATGCCTTTTAGCCTAACCAATGCCCCAGCTACCTTCCAAAGGTTAATGACTCATGCGTTCAAATAATACCTGAGAATATTCTTAGAAATATATATGGATGATCTTTGTGTCCACTCTCTTATACGAGAAGAACATATTGACCATTTACAAAGGGTATTTGAGAAGTGCAGAACATATCGAATCTATCTCAACCCAGAAAAGTGCATTTTTATGGTAAGGCAAGGCCGCATCTTAGTACATATTGTCTCAAGAAATTGCATAACCACTGACCTAGACAAAATTAGAGTCATAGCAGACTTGCCTAGGCCTACTAATTCCAAACAAGTACAATCTTTCATAAGACACTGTGGATATTATTAAAGATTCATATATATGTATGCGGTCATTGCACAACTTCTATATCGCTTATTAGTCAATTTCGACTGGACTGAGGAGTGTGAAAATTCATTCCACAAGCTTAAGGAAAACCTTGTATCAGCACCTGTACTTAAAGCACCAGATTGGGAAAAGATATTCCATGTTCACATTGATGCCTCTGCATACGCAATTGGGAGTACTCTGGCTCAACCTGGAGACGGAAAAATGGATTTCCCAGTTTGTTATGCGAGCCGACAGCTAAATAGTGCAGAAAAGAACTACACCACCAATGAAAGAGAGGGATTAGGAATGATTTATGCTGTAAAGAAATTTCGGCATTACTTGCTTGCAAACAAATAGCGCCTCCGGGATATAAAACGCACGCTCAACATAATTGTGGCAACAGATTATCTAACAAAATGGATGGAAGCTAAAGTAACAACCAAAAATGATGCAAAAACGACATCACAGTTTTTGTATGAAAACGTTTTCACCAGATAGGGCTTACCAATTGAGCTAGTGAGCGATAGAGGAACTCACTTCATCAATGAGGTGATCGAATTCCTATTGGATGAATTCATGGTAATTCATAGGAAGTCAGCTCCCTATCACCCACAAGAGAAAGGCCAAGCCGAAAGTACGAATAAGATTTTGGTAACAATTCTCACCAAAGTTGTTGGCGAATCGAGAGCTGAGTGGGATCAAAAGTTGCATTCAGCCTTATGGGCATATAGAGTAGCTTACAAAACGTCAATTGGAAAGACTCCGTTCAACATGGTTTATGGAATTCAAGAGATTTTTCCACTTGAATCCTTATCCCCATTCTTCGAGTCGCTAAACAATTAGAATGGACGGGCCATGAATTATCCAATCAGGTAGATCTCTTGGAAAAACTCGATGAAACTAGATTGAGAGCCGTTGCATTCGAGGTTGTGTGTGATCATTCGACAGGAGCGGTATAAATCAAAGAGAACGAGAAATCAAGGGCGAATAAGCATAATCCGATGCCTCTTGTCAATGACAGAACGGGATATCTAAAGCTTGTCAAAGATGAGGATTGTGTCAAAGACGAGGTCACTGGCCGGTTTACCAAAACTAAACCGGGGAAAAACAACAAGAAGAACAGACACGAAAAGCGGATGACTAAGTCGCAAACGGAGAGGAAAACAGGGTCTGGAATGACCAAAACAGAGAGGAAAACAGAGTACAATAAGCTCAAGCTAACCCTCGGAGACATATGGACGACCGACTTTGAAACGAATGAGGACACGAGTTCTGACAAGATAGATTCACCATCCCATTATAAGAAATATACCATACAAGATAGAAAAACCTATGAGGGAATTGAAGGAACCGGGTACATCGTACGACGGTCCTGAAAAAGCCAAACGAATAGATCTAGCGGAGCCAGAAGAAGATCCAAAACCTGCATATATTGCCACGGATCTTACTGAAGAAGAGGAAAAGCTTTTGGTAACTACTCTTAAACAATATAGAGATGTGTTTGCGTGGTCGTAAAAAGATCTTAAGGGGGTGGATCCTAGTATCTGTCAACACATGATACCCCTTAAGAATGACGCCAAACTCAGCAGACAACGTCCCTATACTTACAATGAAACATTTGCCAAAAAGATCAAGGAGGAGATAGATAAACTTAAGGAGGCAGAGTTTATTTACGAAATTGAGCACACCGATTGGGTTTCACCAATTGTGGTCGTCCTGAAGAAAAACGGAAAGTTGAGAGTGTGCGTCAATCTCAAGAAAGTAAACGTTGCTACAATTTGAGACAACTATCCCCTGCCCATTACTGATCATGTAATAGAAAGGGTGGTAGGAAAAGAGGCTTATAGCTTCTTAGATGGCTTTTCGGGTTACAACAAACTCGCAATAAAGCCAGAGGATCAGTACAAAACGGCTTTCGCAACTGAATGGGGTATTTTTGCATTCCAGGTAATGGCTTTCGGCCTAATAAATGCACCAGCCACATTTCAAAGGCTAATGGGTCATGTTTTTTAAGAATATCTAAGACAATTCTTAGAAATTTACATGGATGACTTGTGCGTTCACTCCCTTGTAAGACTGGAGCATATAGAGCACTTGACAAAGGTGTTCGAAAAATGTAGGCTGTATCAGATTTTCCTGAATCCAAAAAAATGCGTCTTCATGGTAAGACAGGGCAAAATATTGGGACATATAGTGTCCAAAAATGGGATTTCGATACACATGGAGAAGATCAACGTCATTGTTGATCTACCACGACCAGTAAAGGTAAAAGAGGTACAAGCATTTATGGATCATTGTGGATATTATCGCAGATTTATTTACTCATACGCTATAATTGCAAAACCACTTTACGTGTTGATAACTAAATTTGAGTGGATAGAAGAGTGCGATGAAGCTTTTCAAACGTTCAAGCAGAGATTAATTTCCGCTCCAATTTTGAAGGCTTCAGATTGGGAAAAGATCTTTCACATTCACGTGGATGCATCAGCGTATGCAATAGGATGCATACTTGCACAACCTGGAGAGAACAACATGGATTTTCCAATAAGTTACTCTAGTAGACAATTGAACAATGCAGAGAAGAATTACACGACAACTGAGAGGGAGGGATTGGGTATGGTCTATTCGGTAAAAAAGTTTAGACACTACTTACTTTCCAATAAATTTGTATTCTTCGTTGATCACCAAGCACTGTTGTACTTAGTAAACAAACCTTGCAGTACGGGGAGGATTGTTCGATGGTTCATCATGCTGCTTGAGTTTGACTTTACAGTAGTGGTCAAGAAAGGAACTACACACAAAGAGCGGATCATTTATCTAGAATGATGCATGGAGAAAACCCTGTAGGAGTTGATGATGATTTGCCAGATGCATATCTTTTCAACATAGAAATGGTTCCAAGATGGAGCGAGGACGTAATTCCTTTGCTGACTATCGGGTATTTGAATATGACAAGACAACCATCTACCATTGCAGCATCCAGATCATTGGTAATGTTGGTGGGCAGGCTATACAAAGAAGGATCGGATCAAATCCTTAGGCTTTGTGTTGAATCTAGTGAACGGGAATTGTACCTAAACCAAGCTCATGTACAAACAACGGGAATTCACAATGGGCATGCACAGATGTACCAGAGATTGATGAGAATGGGTGTGTATTGGCCAAAAATGCAACATAGTGTTCATATGCATGTCAAATCTTGTGTGAAATGCACGCTTCAAAAGCTAATAGAGCACGTGACTCTATTCAGATTTTCTGTAGCACCCCGATGGAGTAACTACATCGTTGAATACCTCACCACCAGGATACTGCCTGAGGGGATGAGTAGATCACGAATCAAAACGATCATGAAAGAGGCAGAAAACTATGTATTGATTGAGGACGCTATTTACAAGAGGGGAAAAGAAAATCAATTGAGAATGTGTGCGACTGAAGAAGAATACATTCCTATCTTAGAGCAAGCACACAGCGGACAAGCTGGTGGACATTTCTTAGTTGACAAAACGGCCAAAGCAATTCTTATTGCAGGCATATGGTGGCCTACACAATTCATGGACGCTGAAGAGTTTGTGAAATGATGTGATGATTGCCAGAAAACAAAAATTCCGAGAGTGCAAGATGATATGCCCTTAAGGCCAATGATGGGGGCAAGAGCGTTTGCGAAATGGGGAATAGATTTTGTAGGACCGATAGCGCCTCCGGGATATAAAACGCACGCTCAATACATTATTGTGGCAACGGATTATCTAACAAAATGGGTGAAAGCTAAAGCAACAGCAAAAATGATGCAAAAACAACAGCACAATTTTTGTATGAGAATATTTTCACCAGATATGGCTTACCAATTGAGCTCGTGAGCGATAGAGGCACTCACTTCATTAATGAAGTGATCAAATTCCTATTGGAGGAATTCATGGTAGTTCACAGGAAGTCAGCCCCCTATCATCCACAAGCAAACGGCCAAGCAGAAAGTACGAACAAAATTTTGGTGACAATTCTCACCAAAATTGTCGGCAAATCGAGAGCTGACTGGGATCAAAAGCTGCATTCAGCTTTATGGGCATATCGAGTAGCCTACAAACCATCCATCGGAACGACTCCATTCAACATGGTTTATGGAATTCAAGCGATTTTGCCACTTGAATTCCTTATTCCCACGCTTCGAGTCGCTAAACAATTAGAATGGACGGGCCATGAATTATCCAATCAGGTAGATGTCCTAGAAAAACTGGATGAAACTAGATTGAGAGCCGTTGCATCAATCTATGCGCAAAAACGAAACATGAAATCATTCTTTGATCAACATGTTATCAGCAAGGAATTTGCTACTGGGGATTACGTCTTAATGTATACCCTGAAACAACATTCCCAAAAACTCAAAAAGCGAGGAGATGGACCCTATGTGATTCATGACATATCAACTAGCGGTGCCATCAAACTTTCTACATTAGAGGGAGAGGAAATGCCTAATTGGATTAGTGGTTGCAGACTAAAGAAATACAACTTACCACTAACCACAGAGATGCTTGCCAACATACACGCTACGAAGGAGCGCAAGAACAAAGAAAAATAAACAAAAGCACAAGCGCAGGAGGAGGCCAAAGTCAGGATTTTAAAAAGAAAACAAACCTTACAACAACAAAGACTTCCTCCACCAGCGGACACGGCTCAAATTCCTTTATCTATAATTCAAACTGATGAGCAATGGGAAACAGGAATCGATGTTCGCATGAATGTCAGACTCCCGCATGGCAGGTATCAGCGAGCATTAATTGACACAGGAGCAAGAGTTAATGCGCTCAACTTCTCCACTCACAGGATGCTTATAGATGAACCCCTCGTGCAATCCACACGTGATCTACAAGCAGCAAACGATGCAACAATGCCAACATTGGGGATAGTAAACTTACCAATCAATCTTGATGGAAATAGTTGTCCTCATCAATTTTTCGTCATGAAAGACGGAGAAATCACAGAATCAATATGCTTGGGAGTTCCATGGATGAGAACGTACAATGCATTCACTGAATGGTCAGAACATGCAATAAGGTACACACACGACTCTAACGTGTACATGACTCCATTCGCCAAAATAGATCACTCGTGGCCAAGTATCCCCATCGACAATAAGCAACCGTCTATTCAGCCAAAAACACCCCCAAAGGTTATTCAGAAGGTCTGGATAAAGAAATCATTGCTGACCAACAAACCGAGCAAGATATGGCTACCTAAGGACAAACTCCAGACGGAGCAGCATCATCTCCAAAACCTTCAGAAGTTACTTCAAAGTGGAAATGGCAACCAAAAAAAGATAACACTAGAGTTTCAATGCCATAGCTCGAAAGGAAAACCAAAACTCAAAACAAGAAGCCTGAATCTTCCAAATGGCACTGGAAACCGGTGAAAACTAAAGCAGAATCTGTAAAGAAACAAACCACATATAAATGGGTTCCAAAAATAGTTGCTAGCACAACACCCACAATCAAGGAAAGAGCAATTCAACTGCAAGATCTCGTGTTCCATAAACAGCTACCCTCGCCATCAAAAGCCACTCAAAACTACGTTCAGTTCCCGCATCTTGCACAGCATGTCTTTACCCAATGCATTGTCTCAACCATCAGAATAGGGCGACATTACACGGCCATGCATAGACACAGAGTTCAAAACCCATGTAGATGCACCACCCTTCGTCCGGGACGACGCAGACAAGGAAGGGGGGAGTAATTGATGAATCTGATGAATCTAGCAACAGTCAGGGCCATTAAGGGATCCAATGTGTATATATGTACATAATGTGTGTGTTTTTTCATTATTTAGAGTTCAGTTTTGAACAAATTCGATAAAAAACTGGCATTTCTAGCGGTTTTTTTGTATCATCCAACTAGCATAATAATGAGCTGGAATGACAAGTCCGGAGCATTGGGATGCTTCTAGAGAAAATATATGCTTAGGGGTGAGTATAATAATTTTGGCTAATTTTTGCCAGTTAATCATTATTTTCATTTTATTGTGTTTGATTTTCGCTCGTTAATAAAACATCAAAAATTTTAAAAAAAATCTCGCTCACAAGTGTCGGAATCAAGTTCTGGAAGCAAACGCCGAAGTATCATGATAAGGTTATCAAGCATGGAAAATATGAAGCTAATCTGAAGATGTCAAATTTCGGCCTCAATGATCATGACTACATTTCGCCAAAATCGCATCAAACGGTCATACGACGCCGGAATGATAAACGGTTTGACCCACAAGTGGTATGCAGATTAAATCAGGATCAATGGTGAGAAAAATCAACCTTGTGTTATGAAAATCTCGGGAAGATATAGGTCAGGTAGGCCAAATTCTAGCTCATTGTTCATTTTCACCTTTTGAGAGAGAAGGAGAGAGATTTTTCGAGCTGCCACGTTTCTGCCCCGTACGGACAATCGGAGCCAGCATTTCACACCAGATTTCACAGGTATGTTCCCTACCAAGTAAAGATCAAGTCTATTATGCATGCAAGCGCGAATCATTGCACAAACGGGCGAAGGGATCGAATCAAAGTCGAATCGGGTCAACAAGGTCGAGGGCCCTTAGAGGCATCCATACAAAACTTTTTTCAGACACAAAACACATCAATGTGCTCCCCACAAGGTCAGAAACAAAGCCATTTGGTCAAAACCAAAATTGGTGGTGGTACACCGATCGCGATCGGTGTACCTCCCTGACAAAAACTGGGACAGATCTTGAAAAACACCTCCCCTCAGCCTCGCCTAAACCTGCTGGTGTCAAAACCAATTTTGGCCTCCATGGTACGATCGCAATTGGTGCCCCCAGATGCCGGTTTTGCAACTTTTGTTTTGGCACAGGCTTGGAACTCAGTTAAAAGTACACTCTCTTGAAATTTCAAGGAAAATGCAGAAATTTTGCTCAGGGAATGGACCCAATTTGTCAAACACAACCAAAAAGGGAAAATTTGACCTACAACTACCAAAATCTGGTTAAAAATGATGATGGATGGCTTGGAAGGAACACTTGTCCAACTAAGAGTCAGGACAATTGCAGAAAACCTCAGATGGATATCAGAATCTCCTACAAGTACAGATATGGTACTTTCAATCTCGAATGATCACACAAAGCTAGAATTGGAGCCGAGCCAATGCCAAAACCAAAAGGTCATTTAAGGATGCTCAAACATCACATGGATATCCAAGAAATGCATGAAAAATGCCCAAATCTGGAAAACCTCCTAAGACAGGGTATAAAGTGCCTGATAAGGTCAAAATCAGACAATGGAGTAGGCTGATGATAGCAGAACATCATGGGAGCAGTGGGAGCTCTAAAACTAACTTCAACTAACTCCAGGATCCAACCAAAATTCATCAGGAAAACCAAATATGGTTAGACTTAGTAAAATATGGTCAAATAGTAAAAAATTGCTCTAAATTGCTCATTTTAAGTCCAAACTTGAAAATAAATCATTAGTGGGCTAGGCAAGCATAGGAGTTCATGACCATCTAGTTTTCACCAAAAAAAGGCCCAGAACACCGATCGCGATCGGTGTACCTCAGCTTCAGATTTTGAACAAAACCTAACAGATCCCTTGTATACATCTTGTTCAAGTCACCAACCAAGTTTCAAGCCATTTGGACATCAAAAACTCATAAAAAATCAAAGTCTAGTCCAAAACTCCCTTGTAACCCAGAATTGGGACCTGTAAACTCAAAAGTGGTTCAAATGAAACACAGAGTGGACCAAAATGATCCTCCAACTATCAGCAACCCACTCATGTGATCAAATCTAATTTTGGCCTCTGTATTACGATCGCGATCGGTGTACCTCAGCTCCAGAATTGGCTCAGATTTTAATCAGTCGTAGCTCTAGTTTTCCTAGTCCCACTGGTGAAATATGGACAAGAATGGATGAAAATTTGTTCAAGTTATGGTCAGTTTTAAATTTTGAACTGTTTTTTACTAAAAGTCTAAATGCGATTGATTGCGAAGGGAAAATCCTGACAGCTTGTGATTCTCCTGACACAGAATGCCTTGCCAAAAGAAAGAAAGGTAGTGGACAATAGCACCATATGAAGTGGAGGAGCACGCTACAAATGAAAACGCTCACATCTCGGATGAAATACTTGCTCAAATCACTGCCCACATATTCATCTCGAAGTTTAAGGATGATGATGGTGACTTGGTAAAGACAATTATCATGCCACGAGAGATATGGAACCTCCACCGAAGGCCGGAGGTAATAGAGGCAGTGCGAGCTGTGCACTTGGAGCAATTTTTCAGATTACAGCCATGGGGAACAGATTACATGAGGGCCCACGAGCTCATGAGCTCGATAGAATATGATGGACAAGCAATGATCACGAACAAGGATGGATCGAAGGTGAAAGTAAAGATCACGAAAGAAATCATCAACGAAGCTTTGCATTTCCTCCCAAGGCAACACGATTTGCTGGCGAAGACAAAGTCACTGGATAATGAGAAGGCATTTGTCAAAGCAAAGGGAAACAAATACAAATACAGTGACATGATATATGGAGAGCTGGAATTGCCGATGAGATTGATCTCTCAGCATTTCAGAGTAAAAGCCTCCTCGCTACACCGAGCTAATCCTGCACATTGCCGTGGTCATGGCTCTAGCGACGGCCAAAAATAGAACCATTCGCTGCGACTACGGTTCTTACATTTTGGAAAACCTGATTGAAGTAAATTTGAAAAGCTCGGCAAAAAACAAAAGCTACATGAACGTAGGGCCGATGCTAACTAGAATAGCATACCAGGCTTTGGGAATGATTGAAGATTTTCCAGCTGCCAGTTCTCAAACGGCCTTGATACAGAAAGCAAAGCTCGTTGCTCATTCCATAAGGACGACCCCTTGCGTGACATCATCGTGCTCGGCAAAGGCCACCAACAAAAGCTCGAGTGATGAAGAAAAAACGGAGACAGATGATGAAGGAAAATCTCAAGAGTCGAAAGACAAAGGTCCATCAGATTTTGAAGAAAGCGAGGAGGAAGACTCCAGAAAGCCGCTCGAGAGAAAAAGAGGGGAGAGAAGTGCAGTACCGCAGTCGGACCTGCAAAAAGCATATGTGGAAGCTCAACAAAGAGTCGAGGAAAGAAGAACCAAGTTAAGGGCTGACAGACAGGCTAGAGCGACTGCAACACAACAAACACAAAAAAGAAGATTCGAAAGGGAAAGGCAAGAAAGAATAGAAAATGCAACTCGCTTACGCGTGGAGAAGCAAAGTTTAGAAGCAGAGAAAAAGGCCGCGGAAGTGGACATTTCTTCGCAGTCCACTAAAGGAATGAAGGAGAAAGACGCGGCTGATGAAACAAACCAGGTAGAGCAGCTAAAGAAGATCCAAAGAGAGAGGAATCTGGAAGCGCGACGGGCGGCGGATCTCACCCGCTAAAGAATCATCAGGATTTTAGAGAAAAGAAAAGCGGAAGCATCTGCTTCGCAACAAGGGGAAGAGACTTCAAAAAAGAGGCATGTACGAGAAGAATCAAGCCCACCCCCTCCCTCGCCCAAATCACCTCCTCCTCCCCCTTCTCCATCGAACAAAAAACAACCAACTCCTCCCCATTCAACCTCGCAAAAGGAGTTTATACCTCCTACAGAAGCAATCGGGTACCACGAAGCCTACCAGGCAGTGGGTGGTTTTGATTACAAGCAAACTCTAAGGGAATTAGAACGGCAATCCCAGTGTCAGCACGTGGTGCTGAGTGAAAAGGAAAGGCACGTACAGGAGGCCCAGCAAAAGCAAGCATCTGCGCAAGAGCAGTTAGAAAGCTTGAAGGTGCAACTAGAACGCACAACGGAGGAAAGAGACCTTGAGCGACAACAAGCTTAGCCTCTGATCAAAGACTTGGTGGACGTCAGGACAGACTTGACCGCCAAAGAAAAGGAGTGCCAAGAGTTGACGGCAAGAGTACAGAAAGCAACGGAGCAGCTTGCTTACGAGAGCGCAAGATTTCAGAGACTTAGCAATTCATACAATATTGTCGAAGGCACTCTGACAACTTTGATGGCGAATCAAGAACCTACTGGGGCATTGGTCTCCACATCTGACGATGCCACAGCAGTGAACACTATAGCGGCACTAAAAGCGGAGCTAGATCAAGAAAGCTTCAAAGACAGTTGCTCGTATCAGAAATGGTGGCCCAGACGGTGGCAAATGAGCTAAAGCTAAAAGAACTGGAGCAGCAATTAACTCAAACAAGCGCCGAATTACAGACTCAAAAGCAGATCGGTAACATGCTACTAAAGGAAAAAGAAGATCTGCTTTTTCAACAACAAATCAAAGCAGACAAAGTCCAGAGTCAACCACAATTGCTGCCCGGACAACAAGTGCCAGATTTGCCTGGAACATCACACCAAAGGCAATAGGAGCATGAGTTTGAAGGGCCAGATCTAGATATTAGGGATAAGCTCAATGAGAGCATTGAGGACATGCCAGAGGGGCCAGCAAAGGAGTACATGCTCTATGAAAAGAAGATAATGGAGTCAGCAGCCCTGGCATACTTACAACCAGAAGAGCAGGTGGAAGGATTTGGCCATGAGTACCTCCCGTTTCCTCTGCTATGCCATGAAGCAATTTTGTGGAAAGAAAAGATGCGGCCAGCCTTGACACAAAACAAAGATGGGGGTTACGAAGGCATTGCACTAACAACAGAAGAATCTCATATGCTTGTCGATGACCACCCCAAGTGGAGGCAGAAGTGGTTGGACAAACGGCCACAGGATCTAACAAATTACCACAACGCTCCTAACCATATACAAATAGATCCCACTTTCAGCCCAGTCCCTAGAAGACGCACATGGAAAGACTTCGCCACATGGAAAGGGTCAAGGCCGCAAAAACTGAATTACCCGGTCTTGACAGCGCAGCAACCCCCTACGGTAGCCTACATGGTCATCACAGTGAATTCGACAATCACATTGCTGCGGGATGTCCCCGACTTGGCGTGTCAAATGCTAGTAAAGATAGCCCAGATGATCGTCACCAGTATCCAGGTGTTTCAAGACACTGAAGGCGACGATCATCCATGGAATCTATTCTTGGAAGGACACAGAGGCATCTGCTGAAATCTACAAGATTCACCGCCACAACACATATTGATGACCATGTACTCCAGGCTAATGTACCTGCCCTCACACTACTTGCAGACATTCAAAGAGGCCTTTGTCACAGGATTCTTCGAAATTGACTCAAGGATTTTCTATCCTATGGCGAAGGACCTCAAGGCAAGGTACGTAGCATACCAACACACGTTATCTGAAAATCCATTCAGACAGCATCAAGAAGCCCTGGAAGCCGTCCTGCGAAGAAGAAGTTTTTCAGCGACACTTGCTTCGTTGGAGCCACATCAACGGCCAAAGCACTGAACATGCACGAGGGCGTGCAAGGATAAGGAAGGGGGGAGTGTTTGGCGGACGAAGCAACAAGCGGCCGTTTCCAGAGAAGGATCATATTTTTCTGAGAAACCATTGTAAATATCTTTTGTAAGGAAGCATCTCTAAGCCGAGAATTTGTCAAAGGATGTATGATTATTCTTATGGGAGCAATTGTATATTAGAGAGCCAGTTAGAAGTTTAGGAGCTTATGGCCGGACAAGCCATTTGTAAAGACCTAATCTATAAAGTTTATTTTTTGTAAGTTGGGAGATAATCTTTTTGGATGGAGAACTGAGAAAACATCGTACGTTTGAGAGCTCCTTCTTGTTCAAACTTGTAATCATCCAAATTCAGATTTGTTTATTGCATTGTGTACCTCTCATCTTGCTCTTCCATTCAAGTGTAATCATTCAAGATTTGGTGTAGGTTTTCAACTACGAGTTTGAGGCCTTAAATCGTTGTTTTGAGTGTCTATTTGCGTGTTTTATGTTGTTTTGACCCTAGGAGGGGCTTTAGGGACCCTAAAACGACCCATTAGGATCATCTGTTCGTTGTTTTTGCTGACTTTGGGACGAACGATCGCGATCTTTGTACCTCTCCAGAATGCTCTGACAGTGATATTATATGTTCCTGATAATCCCCTATAGCTTCCCTTCAATTTTCGTGCGATTCCGATACGATTTGCATGGTAAACGGGCGTGATGACTGTAGAGCTATGTAGGAGGACATAGGCATATTACTTGGCGGTAATGCGTTTAATTTGCTTGTAGAGTTAGTAGTTGCATCTCTTCGAGTTCACTTCACTTCATTAGGAATGACACCCTAGTGAGTTACCATGCCTCATCCAAGTCACTTCCCTTGTATTGATAAATATGTTGATGCTTGAGAGCTATGCTATGGACGTCCGTCGCGGCGACCCGCAAACAAAGCTGAACGGGGAGGCAGATGGGGAAGCAACAAGAACTGCAACATGTTTTTGTAGATCTGTTTTGGCCTACCAAAACATCTTCATTCAAGCCAATTCTCCCCAATCTTGTACGGTTTTTTGTGCTCTTCAACTTTGCATAAGAAAGTTTTATCAAAATCTTCACCAATTTTGAGATACGTCACTGCTTGCACATCTAGGGTACACAGGTGCAAATTTTTACAGATCTATTTTGACTTGTAAAAACAACACATTTCTAGTCCATTCTCATGACCCTCAACCGATTTTGCATGGTCTACAACTTTGCAGAAGGAAGTTTCTGCAAATTCTGAGAGGTTTGGAAGATATGGGCTGACAGGCTGCATGGTATCGGAAAGTTGAAGATTATGTATGCCTATTGTGGTGATTTGCTACATTCAGAGAGCTCGAATTGAGCTTTTTGTAGACATGTAGTAGTGTTAGTGTGTATACGCGCTTCACCAGGGGCACTTTTCTCCCACTGGGTTTTTCCCCCTGGACATCCGGTGTGAAAGGACACCTTATCTCTTAGGGTTTCATATAAGCTTTGTAGCTCTGAGTTTGTATACACTATTATTCCAATACAGAGAGATAGACTACAGAGATCTCATACACAAGCTCTGTGTCTTCTCCTTCTCCATCTTCTTCCTACTCTGAGTTGCTGTCTTCCTTCTGTTTCCTGTTTCATCATCTTCAACAATTGGTATCAGAGCTTGGTGATTTCCAGAGCCTCTACTTGCGTTTTCGCGTCCGCGCGCGCAATCACAGTTTTCAGGCAGTTTTCGGAAAATTTGCTCGTGGGAGCATCCTCGACGTTCCGGGGGTATTCAAGTAGGTGACCTGAGGTTTTACCCCCCTTTCGAAGACGTTCGAGCCCTCAGAATTTTGTTCTGAGCAGCGTAGCAGAAGTTACTTTTCGGAGGCGTTTAGATCAAGAGGGTGTGCTTTTTGACAGATTTTCTTCAGGTAAACAGTTCTTTTGGGAAGCAGCTTGTCTTAGCTTTGTGCTGAGATTTTGTGTAGAGTTTTGCTTGCATTGGAGAGGAGATTTGTGAATCTCTTGGAGGTACTTTTGCTCTCTTGTGTGCATCCACAGTTTGGCTCAATCTACGGAGAAAGAGATTTTTGGTGCGCTTACATCCGAAGACAAATTGGATGGTACCAACTATTCTCTTTGGTCTTTTATGGCCAAAAATGTTTTGGTTGGTAAAGGATTGTGGGATTATGTATCTAGAGATGAAGTTCGTCCAGGTAGCATTGCACCTGCCACGCCTGGTCGTGGTGCAGCTGTTGGTGCAGGACCCTCACAAGTCACTCTAGAGCAAAAGAGATGGGATACTAAAGATACACAAGCTATGGCTGTGATTGCCTTAACCATAAAGAGGACAATCACACCACATATCAGATCTTGAAGAACTTTTGAGGATTCTTGGAACACTCTGCAAGCTATGTTTGGAGGAAGAAACGCTGCCAGAATAGAGTTTTTGAAGAAACAACTTGACAAAATACAGATGGACGAAGGTGACGATATCGTCGAGCATCTTACAAAAGTCAGGGATCTTAAAGAGCAATTGCTTAGCATTGATGAAGTGATTCCAGAGAAGGACTTGGTTTCCAAAACACTCAATTCACTACCACCATCTTATTTGACTTTTCAGACTTCTTTGACTCTGTCTTTGCGAGCTAATCCTGAGCCTCTTCATTTTGAAGAGTTAGTGGCTTGGCTATTGTAGGAGGATCAATCACGTAAGAACACGTCTTTACAGGTGGATGGTATGGATCATGCTCTTGTTGTACATAATAAAAACAAGGGTAAAGAGAGTGCTCATCACTCCAAGTCTAGTGCAAGACAATCTTCAGAGAAGTCTAAAGGTGATTCCGACAAGTCCAAGAAGAAAGGTAAATGTCACTACTGCAAAAAACCTGGTCACTACATTAGTAAGTGTAAAAAGCGAATTGCTAAAGAAAAGAAGAAAGAGTCAAGTTTGGTTGTTTCATCTTCTGGTGATTCTTCTACAGCTAAAGAAGAGTCTGCAAACTTTGTGCAGGATTCTTATGCTTTTGTAGTATGTTCAGATTTTTCTGCTTAGAGTGTTGACAAGACACAAATGATTTGGTACTTTGATAGTGGTGCATCCAGGCATATTACTTCAAGGAAGGATTTGTTTTGTTCATTGGATGCAGCTCCAGTAGAAAAGAAGGTGACATGTGCAAATAATGCTTCTTATCCAATCAAAGGCGTTGGTAAGATTTTGATTACCATTTCAGATGGTTCAAATTTATGCTTGCCAAATGTCTTATATGTTCCAGGGATCAAGAAGAATTTGTTGTCTGTATCCTCTCTTGAAAAAAATGGTCTTCGGGTCATTTTTGAGGATGACAGATGTGTTGTACGAGATCGAGAGAATGGTTATTCTCTTATCACTATAGGTATGCTGGAAAATGGACTATTTGTGCTAGATCGTTATGAAAAGCAGATTCAGGTATGTATTACAGAAACAAAGACTCAGGCCATGCAGGATGCTGAGTTGTGGCATGCTAGATTTGGGCATGTTAGTTCTGGCAGTTTGATGACTTTAGAACGTCATAATATGGTGCCTGATTTGTCTTTATTGGAGATGCCACCAAGACATGTATGTGAAGGTTGCGTTCTTGGAAAGATGCCTAGATTTGCATTTTCGCAGGATGGTTCAGTTAGAGCGACACGAAAGTTGCAGCTTGTACACAGTGATGTATGTGGTCCTATGAGGACGCCATCTATAGGAAACAGCCTTTATTTTGTGACCTTCATTGATGACTTTTCCAGGTTTTGTTGGGTGTATCCACTCAAAGCAAAGTCAGATGTGTTTGCAGTTTTTCAACATTATGTCGCCATGGTTGAAAATGAAACAGGTTGCAAAGTACAGACTCTTCGTACCGATCGAGGAGGTGAATACATGTCAGGTGCATTTAAGGATTTTTAGGGAAAGAAAGGCATTAAACACCAATGCACTATGCCATACACACCACAACAGAATGGTGTTGCAGAAAGGAAGAACAGGTCTTTAATGGAGACGGCTAGATGTATGCTCAAGGCTAAGAGTTTGCCTCATAAGCTATGGATGGAGGAAGTTGCTTGTGCAGCACATGTTTTGAACAGGTGTCCTACTCGTGCCTTGAAGACCATTACTCCATATGAAGCTTGGTATGACAGAAAACCTTCAGTCAGTTATCTTCGTGTTTTTGGTTGTCTTGCTTATGCTCACATCCCTCAGCAGTTACGTGGGAAGCTTGATGATAAGGCAATCAAATGTATATTTGTGGGGTACAGTGGTGGAAGTAAAGGCTATAGACTTTACAATCCTGCTACAAACAAGATTTTTGAAAGTCGTGATGTAATTTTTGCAGAAACTACTGCTCAACCTATGGTTGCTTTTGATGTACCGCGTATGTAGACACACGATGTATTTGAAGGATTGCTTTCTTCTTTTGTGGAGAATCAAGAATCACAACAGGTTGATAATCTTGATCAATCTTTTGATCAGCATGTGACACCTCATGATGTAGAGGAAATTGTGCGTGAAGAGCAAGAAGTTCTCAGGGAAGAAAGAACCTTGCCTAAATGGGTTCAGAAAACTTTGCAGGATAGCAAGTTGGATGCACCATTGCCACGAAAAACACGTGCTGGTACTACTTTTGGCAGAGAGCAAATAAATTTGGCTTGCTTTAGCACTCTTTGTGATGCAGATGAGCCTGATTCATTTGAACAAGCTTTAGAGTGTGTTCAGTGGAAAGATGCTATGCATCAAGAAATTGATTCTATTCATAAGAATCATACATGGGATCTAGTGGACTTGCCTACAGGTACAAAGCCTATCGGTACAAAGTGGGTTTTTAAGGAAAAAAGGAAACAAGATGGTATTGTTGGCAGGTACAAAGCAAGGCTTGTGGCAAAAGGCTATGCGCAACAGAAAGGAATAGATTATGATGAAACCTTTGCTCCTACTTCTCGTGTGTCCAAAGTTAGATCACTAGTTGCAATTGCTGCTCAACATGGTTGGAAAGTGCATCGGTTGGATATCAAAACTGCTTTTTTGAATGGTGATTTGCAGGAAGAAGTTTATGTAAGTCAACCAAGTGGTTTTGTTGTAAAAGGTCAAGAGCAAAAGGTATGTAGATTGCGTAAAGCTTTGTATGGTCTCAAACAGGCTCCAAGAGCATGGTATGAGAAGATACATACTTATTTGATTGGCCAGGGATTTCAGAATAGTCCAACAGAAAGTACTTTGTATGTCAAAAAGAGAGATGGAGTTCTCATTCTGCTAACACTTTATGTGGATGATATGCTTCTTACAGGCAATACTGCAGATGAAATTGAAGCGTTTAAAGATGCTTTGAGAAAAACTTTTGAGATGTCTGATCTTGGTTTGCTACATTATTACTTGGGTATTTAGTTTGTGCAATCAGAGGATGGCATATACATGTTGCAGGCAAAATATTTGCATAAAATTTTGGACAAGTTTGGTATGCAAAATTGTAAGCCAATCTCTACACCCGTAGAAACTGGATCAAAGTTGAGCATGCACGATGCTGGAGAACCTTTTGATGTACATACTTATGCAGCAGCCGTTGGTTGCTTGATATATTTGGCAGGCAACACTCGTCCAGACATTCAATTTGGGGTTTCACAAGCAAGCATATTTATGCACAGCCCAGGTATGCATCATTGGCAGGCTGTGAAGCGCATACTTCGTTACCTTTCAGGTACCCCTAATCTTGCCATGTTCTTTCCAAGGGGGGATATGTATGGAAAGCACAGTTCTATGCAGCTTCTTGGTTACAGCGATTCAGATTGGGCTGGTGATTTTGACACACGACATTCCACAAGTGGCAATTGTTTTTTCTTGGGAAATGAATGTATATCTTGGCTAAGCAAGAAGCAACCCACAGTGGCTACATCAACTTGTGAAGCTGAGTATAGGGCATCTTTCACGGCAACGGTTGATTGTGTATGGATACGCAGATTATGGGCAGATCTTTGTGAGTGTCAACAGGCACCCACTACCATTTTCAGTGACAGTCAGAGTGCTATGGCAGTTGCAAGGAATCCAGTATTTCATGCAAGAACAAAGCACATAGAGGTTCACTACCACTATGTCAGGGAAAGGCTACATGCAGGGGAGATCACACTAACTTACTGTCCTACAAAGGATAACATTGCAGATCTATTTGCGAAGGCGTTATGACGAGAAAAGTTTGAAGCTTTCCGAAAAGCTTTGGGCTTACTCTCATACACATGATGATCTGCTACCTTGTACGGATTCACACTATCACTACAGGGGGGATTTGTAGACATGTAGTAGTGTTAGTGTGTATACGCGCTTCACCAGGGGCACTTTTCTCCCACTGGGTTTTCCCCCCTGGACATCCGGTGTGAAAGGACACCTTATCTCTTAGGGTTTCATATAAGCTTTGTAGCTCTGAGTTTGTATAGACTATTATTCCAATACAGAGAGATGGACTACAGAGATCTCGTACACAAGCTCTGTGTCTTCTCCTTCTCCATCTTCTTCCTACTCTGAGTTGCTGTCTTCCTTCTGTTTCCTATTTCAGATGATGAAACAGGAAACAGAAGGAAGACAACAACTCAGAGTAGGAAGAAGATGGAGAAGGAGAAGACACAGAGCTTGTGTACGAGATCTCTGTAGTCTGTCTCTCTGTATTAGAATAATAGAGTATACAAACTCAGAGCTACAAAGCTTATATGAAACCCTAAGAGATAAGGTGTCCTTTCACACCGGATGTCCAGGGGGAAAAACCCAGTGGGAGAAAAGTGCCCCTGGTGAAGCGCGTATACACACTAACACTACTACATGTCTACACTTTTGTCATTCTCTTGTTTTGCGAATTGATTTTTTTCTCTCAGTGAAGAGAGTGTGGGTTGATATTTTCAACACATTTATGTGCATACGTTGAGAACGCTTCTAGATGTATGCATTCTTGTGGACTCTCAGGATTCGAGAGTGGCTTCATCACAGGTTATGTGCATTGACTTATGCGATTGAGAAAATTTTGGAAAGTGTGGTGCACGGATTTGCAGAGAGTTTTTGCAAGCATTTTTAGCATGATTGAGAGCTGAATTTTCAGCTGATTTGGATGCTCTTTGATACACATTTGGTACATGCTTGATGCTCGTTCATATTGCCATGTGGATGCACATGATGTGCGCTTTTCAGCGGATGGTATTCTTCCCCTTGCAATGGCATATGTGGGCTGATTTTCAGCTATTTTGAGCATTAATTTGTGTCATATTTTGGTTGGTTTGTATCCAAGTTTATGCTAGTATATACCTCACTTCTAGAGTGCGGTTGATGCATTGTGTTTCGGATTACAAGATTGTTTTCCAAGTTTAAAGAGTTGAGACTTTGGGGCAGCTAGTGTATACTTGAGTGCATATTTTGCACATGATTTGTTCATGGTTTTGAGCATATTTATGGCATGTATGGTTACTATGGTTAGATAGCCAAATACTGCCGAAACTCTGTCGGATTTTTCTTCCGGGTTTATTTGTTTATGCGCATGGTTTGCAATTGTATTTTGATTGCATGTGACACTCATTGGTTGCTTTGCCATAGTGTTTTGGCATCGAATTGTGAGAGAGTTTTCTCATCCGATTATGTCATTTGACATACATGTGGTAATCTCTTCAGGACGGAGATTGTTGAGATAGTTTCATCCATTACCACATAGTGCTCTTGGATTAGAGTGGGGTTTTTGGCATCATTTGAGCGGTTTTGCTCACTTGTTCGTTACATTGATCGCCATATTTTCTGGTACTTCTCTTCGATAGCTTATGCCAACTTATGTTGTATTTTGACAGTCCTTGGTGTATGAGTTATCCAGGCTTTGGCTATTGTCAATTGATCAATTTGTGTTTGGTCTTGTCACAGGTTATCGCCATGGATTTGGCATGTACATCATTGTCAAGGTTTGTGTTTTTCCATACAAAGTTTGATGGTTCAAACTTTGAGCATTGGAAAGCAGGTATGCATGATGCATTGACTCAGTTGGGCCAAGTGTTGCCACTACATGGCATGGATGCTAGGCTAGAGTCTATGACTGACGATGAGTGGGAGGACTTGGATGAGCTTGCACGTTCGACGATCATGTTACACCTTGGTGAGTCTGTCTATTGCATTGGTTTGGATGCATGTACAACTAGAGAGTTATGGCAAAGATTGTGCAATTCTTTTGACACAAATGAGTCTAGAGAGATGCCTACAGTCAAAGGACGCTCTTGCAGACATAGAGATGTTGTGTGTTGGCAATGTGGTCATATAGGGCATGTACGTAGGCATTGTTTTCGGCGGATGAGATAGTGCAAGAGAGAGCACAAGAGGGATGTTATTAGTTTGGATGATGTGGGAGAAAATGTAGCATATGTGGCTACGCATGACGGAGATGTTGACTTTTCTTCCATGTTTACTCTTGACTTTTTTATGTTGTTTTTTGATGACACATTACCTTCGCATTGGATACTAGATGTGAGTGCTAGGTTTCACGTCACGCCAAGTTGTGAATGGTTTAGCACATATGCTAGTGGTATGCTTGGATGTGTGTGTCTAGCTAATGGTTCAATGCATGACATAGTTGGTGCAGGAGATGTTAGACTATCATTGCCGAGTGGTGCATCATACGTGTTGCGAGATGTATGCCATGTGTCAGGTTTGACACAGAGCTTGATCTTTGTGAGTCACTTACGAGACAACGGATGCCAGGTAGTGCTGGATGAGCACAATTTCAGATTGTATCGTGGAAATCTAGTCATAGCTAGAGGTGCTAGTGTTGGCACGATTCATGCGATGCGAGTGCGTCATGTGCGAGACGACACAGTTTTCGTGAGTACACAGCCATGCAGAGAGACGAGGCATGTCTCCTTTACGGATAGGTTGCATGATGCTCCAGTTTGTGAGCATGTTGAGCTAGTTTTGCAACAGGGCATGTCATTCATGGATACGATGATAGATATGGATGGCTTGAGTGCTGAGGATTCAGCCGTGATTCAGTGCTTAGGCCAGAGGCTGATGTGTGTGAGTTAAAGCTAGGCATTGCTCTTATTACACAGGGTTTATGACAGACAGATGCTCTTGGTGTGTATGTGACATGCGATGGACACGAGGATGGATTCCAGGGATCGGAGTTTGGGTGTTAGGGTGATTTCCACGAGTGCAGTTCTGAGCCAGATTTGACTGAGATGGTCAGATTGGAAGATATTGCTAGGATTGCATCAACATTCGGGAGTCTCATGTACAAGATACTTATCTCAAGACCCAAGATTGCATTTGCAATGGTAGCAGTTAGTCATGCAATGTGACTGACGTTGACCTTGACTCATAGGGGCACTTTGCAGCGTATGGTGAGATACCTGCAGGATGTATGTGGCTTTGGTGAGGAGTATGGTGTCGATCGCTCTATACTTTCTCTACAATTAGAGCTGGATGCACACAGATTCAGTGAGCTAATGGGCGTTGGCTGTGGTCATACTTGTGATGGTCTTGTACAAATTTTGTACGGTTTTCTTTTCTCTCTCAAGGCCACATTGGCCTTTACGTGGGAGGTTTTTGTGGTAAAGCTCCATGTGGCCGGTTAGGCCAGTGCCCGCCCACTATACTTATTCATTATGTACATAATAAAATAAAGGGGCTCACATGTAGAGAGTGAGTTTTAGCCCCTGAAAACACAAGGTCTCCTCTTCTCCTCTCTTCTCCATCGTTGCGCACACTCACACACGCTCTCGCTTGTGCACTTCTCTCTATACCCGGTAGAAGGGAACACTCACACTCAAGTTTTTTTTGGGAAGCAGAAGCTTGGCAGACCATCACACACAGAGATTTTGTTCTCTTCAACATCTCTAAGAAAGAACACACACACCTCGCACGCGTCTTACGATCTCGCTGATGGCACCCCTACACGCTCATGCGCGATGAAGTACTCCATCAAACAACGTTGCATCCGCATCGTCGAATTTATTCGACGAAAATTCTTAACTCCGAATCACGATTTGTAGCAAATCGATTTGACTATTAATTTTCTCCCTCGTGTGATGGAGACGAAGGTGCCAGTAACCCTTACGATTGGACCACCGATTCACCTCTCTCAACACCGACCTTGGAGCAACAAGTATTCTTACTACAACAAGAATTAGATGTTGCGAATCAACGCCTTGCAGCAAATGATCAGAAAAGAGCACGCGAAGACGAAAACGAAGATGAACGTATGATCAAAATTTTGAAGGCCGCGTTCGAAGCTCAACAATCCAACAAAGAGGCAAAGATAAGTCAAAAATCTTTCACATTTTTCAAGGTTGATGGTCGCAAAATTGGTAAAACAGTGCTATCTTGGTTAACTCAATTCGACGATTATTTTGCTAGCAAATATTTCGGTGAAAAAGATAAAATTAAATGTGCTACTAATCACCTTTCTGGTCAAGCTGCACTTTGGTTGAGTGTGCTTCGCAAGACGGTAGAACGAACATCAACTTGGGACAGTTTTCAACAGCGGGTCAAAGATTCCTTCCTACCCCCTCAGTTCGGCCTTGATGCTTGTCGTTCTTGGGCCAAATTCTCTTGGATGAAAGAAGACACTATCTCTCATTACGCTGACCGCTTTTGGGAATGTCTTCTACTCCTCTGTATGGGAAAAGAAGTACCTGTAGACTCTCTCCAATGCAAATATGAAGATGGTCTTCCCAATGGTATACAATCAAAACTCAATGATCTCAAACGGACATCTCTTTATGAAGCTATATCCTTGTCCTACAATGCTGAGAAAGAAATCAACTCTATCGTCCATGAAGTGCGCAACACGCGTAACCCCAACCGTCCCAATTTTCAACCTCGCAGTCAGTGGGGTAACAACAACCGCAATCGCAATAACAACGGTAATAATTTGAATAGGTATACTTCAAATCCTCGCACAAATAATTACACACAAAACTGTCCAACACCTTTTCCTCGTACTCACCAAAATAATCATCGACCACAACACAATTCCGCCATTCTACCCACACACATTGCACCTCAAAACTCAAACACACATTATCATCCCAACCCCCTTGCACATCGCAATGGTGTTTGGTGCTTCAATTGCCGCCAATACAGCCATGTTGAATCCAACTGCACCAACAATTGTCCACCCGGTCCTCGCCAACCCACAACTCGTATACACAATATTGAAGATGCGCCAGAACCCCTCGACGATGCCATGGCTGACTGCATAGCTGCAACACCACCTTACGTACCAAGTAAGCCAATTTCAATTCATGCCTTGCTCCATCAAACAGGAAAAATTCAAGATTCAAGTGTGTCTATTTTACACTATGATGGTAGTTCACACGATTCTATTTCTGAGAAATTGGTTAGAAAATTGAATTTAACCACCACACCATCTACATACAAAGTAAAATGTGCTTTTCAAGGAACTAGGTACAATGGCACACGTGAGATTAAATCTCTCACAATTACCATTGGTGATTACATAGAGCAACGTGATTTTTTAATTGCACCATTGCAATCCACCAATATCATTTTGGGCATGCCTTTTCGTCACCAACATAATCCACAAATTGACTATCGCACACACACAATGAATTTCACTTTCAATGGAAAATCTATTTCCCTTTTTGCTGATGCATCACTTGCTATGTTCCCCTTGATATCACACACACAAGCAAAACATGCACTACGAAAGGATGACAAAGCATACATGATATTTGTTACTGAAGTGGAGCACACACAATCATCTGTCTCTCACACACATAATGATTTTCTCTCATAGTATAATGATTTCTTTGTGGATGATTACCCCCCTAACCTCCCACCCTCTCGTGGTGAATTAAATCATAAAATTGAAATTTTTCCAGGCTCACAACCTCCACATAGAGCACCATATAGACATAGTCCCTTGCACCAAGAAGAAATTCAAAAACAAATCACCGAACTCCTAGACAAGGGCCTCATCCGTCCTAGTGCATCCCCTTTTGATGCCCCAGTTCTCCTAGTCCAAAAGAAAAACAAAACTTTTTGCATGTGCATAGACTACCGCGCATTAAACAAGGTCACTGTCAAAAACTGCTATCCCATCCCATGTATAAACGACCCCCTAGATCGCTTATGAAGAGCGAAACTGTTTAGCAAAATTGACTTGAAATCGGGATACCATCAGATCCGTATGCACCCCAACGACATTTTTAAAACTGCATTTTGTACCCTGTCTGGTCAGTATGAGTTTATTGTTTTACCGTTTGGTCTCACAAATGCACCTGCCACATTTGCTAGGATGATAAACAAAATATTTCTTGATTATCAAGACTTTGTTATTGTGTTCTTTGATGACATTTTTGATTTTCAGTTGTGATGAGTACAAGCACAAAAATCACCTGCATATTGTCTTTGAGCTATTGCATGAGCACCAATTGTTTTTGCAAATCCTGACAAAAGTACATTTTTTCAAACACACATTGATTATTTAGGCCATATAGTCTCAGAAACAGGCATCTACGTTGACCCTCAAAAGATTGACACTATTAAAACATGGCCTACCCCCAAAACCGTGCATGACATAAAATCCGTTCTAGGTTTAGCAGGTTTTTATCGTAAATTTGTCAAAAACTTCTCACACATTGCATCACCGATGACCACTTTGATTCGTCAGAAAAGCCCATTCAATTGGAGTCCCACACAACAAAAATCATTTGACACTCTCAAATATCTCCTCACACATACCCCCGTCCTACAATTACCCGACTTCACACAACCCTTCATGTAGTTGTTATAGATGCGAGTGGCTCAAGCATAGGCGCAATCTTAATGCAAAATAATCACCCACTTGCCTTCGAAAGTCGAAAACTCAAATCATCTGAAACCAAATATAGCACATACGATAAAGAATTTCTAGCTATAGTCCACACTCTAGACATTTGGAAACACTATCTTATGGGTTATGAAGTTCTAATCAAGACCGACCAACATGCCATTAAACATCTTTTTACTCAATCCACCATTTTTTAACGTCATATCAAATGGGCTGGTTCCATTCAAAATTTCCATCCCATGATACAATACCAACCAGGTAAAGCGAATGTAGTAGCAGACGCATTAAGTAGAAAACTAAAGTGAATGTTCTTTCTATTACTCGTTCATGTGTCTACGATAAAATCAAGCATGTATATTTGAATCACATTTCTGTGAGTGATGTGCAATCATTTCATTCTATGCCTAGCACATATGCTCACAATCCACATTTCTCACGTGCTTGGTTTGACATAACTCACAATAATGGTCTTCACTATGAACACTACACCTTGGCAAATGGTTATCTTTATTTTCAAGAAAAGCTATGCATCACAACACCCTTTAAGGAACTAGCAATGATTGAAATGCATGCACCACCATATATGGGTCACCGAGGGATTCAATCCACACTCACTGCATGTCTAGATCATTTTTTTTGGCTTGGAATGAAGCACGATATCACAAAATTTGTTTCAGAATGTTTGATATGTCAAAGAGTTAAACATCATCATGGTCTTTTAATGCCTCTCCCTATCCCTGTTGGCCCTTGGGAGCAAATCTGTAGACATGTAGTTGTGTTAGTGTGTATACGCGCTTCACCAGGGGCACTTTTCTCCCACTGGGTTTTTCCCCTTGGACATCCGGTGTGAAAGGACACCTTATCTCTTAGGGTTTCATATAAGCTTTGTAGCTCTGAGTTTGTATACTCTATTATTCTAATACAGAGAGACAGACTACAGAGATCTCGTACACAAGCTCTGTGTCTTCTCCTTCTCCATCTTCTTCCTACTCTGAGTTGCTGTCTTCCTTCTGTTTCCTGTTTCATCATCTTCAACAATTGGTATCAGAGCGAGGTGATTTCCAGAGCCTCTACTTGCGTTTTCGCGTCCGCGCGCGCAATCACAGTTTTCAGGCAGTTTTCGGAAAATTTGCTCGTGGGAGCATCCTCGACGTTCCGGGAGTATTCTGAGTAGGCGACCTGGGGTTTTACCCCCCTTTCGAAGCCGTTCGAGCCCTCATAATTTTGTTCTGAGCAGCGTAGCAGAAGTTACTTTTCGGAGGCGTTTAGATCAAGAGGGTGTGCTTTTTGACAGATTTTCTTCAGGTAAACAGTTCTTTTGGGAAGCAGCTTGTCTTAGCTTTGTGCTGAGATTTTGTGTAGAGTTTTGCTTGCATTGGAGAGGAGATTTGTGAATCTCCTGGAGGTTCTTTTGCTCTCTTGTGTGCATCTACAGTATGGCTCAATCTACGAAGAAAGAGATTTTTGGTGCGTTTACATCCGAAGACAAATTGGATGGTACCAACTATTCTCTTTGGTCTTTTATGGCCAAAAATGTTTTGGTTGGTAAAGTATTGTGGGATTATGTATCTGGAGATGAAGTTCGTCCAGGTAACATTGCACCTGCCACGCCTGGTCGTGGTGCAGCTGTTGGTGCAGGACCCTCACAAGTCACTCCAGAGCAAAAGAGATGGGATACTAAAGATGCACAGGCTATGGCTGTGATTGCCTTAACCATAAAGAGGACAATCACACCACATATTAGATCTTGGAGAACTTCTGAGGATGCTTGGAACACTCTGCAAGCTATGTTTTGAGGAAGAAACGCTGCCAGAATAGAGTTTTTGAAGAAACAACTTGACAAAATACAGATGGACGAAGGTGACGATATTGTCGAGCATCTTACAAAAATCAGGGATCTTAAAGAGCAATTGCTTAGCATTGATGAAGTGATTCTAGAGAAGCACTTGGTTTCCAAAACACTCAATTCACTACCACCATCTTATTTGACTTTTCAGACTTCTTTGACTCTGTCTTTGCGAGCTAATCCTGACCCTCTTCATTTTGACGAGTTAGTGGCTTTACTATTGCAGGAGGATCAATCACGTAAGAACAAGTCTTTACAGGTGGATGGTATGGATCATGCTCTTGTTGTACAGAACAAAAAAAAGGGTAAAGAGAGTGCTCATTACTCCAAGTCTAGTGCAGGACAGTCTTCAGAGAAGTCTAAAGGTGATTCCGACAAGCCCAAGAAGAAAGGTAAATGTCACTACTGCAAGAAACCTGGTCACTACATTAGTAAGTGTAAAAAGCGAATTGCTAAAGAAAAGAAGAAAGAGTCAAGTTTGGTTGTTTCAGCTTCTGGTGATTCTTCTACAGCTAAAGAAGAGTCTGCAAACTTTGTGCAGGATTCTTATGCTTTTGTAGTATGTTCAGATTTTTCTGCTTACAGTGTTGACAAGACACAAATGATTTGGTACTTTGATAGTGGTGCATCCAGGCATATTACTTCAAGGAAGGATTTGTTTTGTTCATTGGATGCAGCTCCAGCAGGAAAGAAGGTGACATGTGCAAATAGTGCTTCTTATCCAATCAAAGGCGTTGGTAAGATTTTGATTACCATTTCAGATGGTTCAAATTTATTCTTGCCAGATGTCTTATATGTTCCAGGGATCAAGAAGAATTTGTTGTCTGTATCCTCTCTTGCAAAAAATGGTCTTCGGGTCATTTTTGAGGATGACAGATGTGTTGTACGAGATCGAGAGAATGGTTATTCTCTTATCACTACAGGTACGCTGGAAAATGGACTATTTGTGCTAGATCGTTATGAAAAGCAGATTCAGGTATGTATTGCAGAAACAAAGACTCAGGCCATGCAGGATGCTGAGTTGTGGCATGCTAGATTTGGGCATGTTGGTTATGGCAGTTTGATGACTTTACAACGTCATAATATGGTGCATGATTTGTCCTTATTGGAGATGCCACCAAGACATGTATGTGAAGGTTGCGTTCTTGGAAAGATGCACAGATTTGCATTTTCGCAGGATGGTTCAGTTAGAGCGACACGAAAGTTGCAACTTGTGCACAGTGATGTATGTGGTCCTATGAGGACGCCATCTATAGGAAACAGCCTTTATTTTGTGACCTTCATTGATGACTTTTCCAGGTTTTGTTGGGTGTATCCACTCAAAGCAAAGTCAGATGTGTTTGCAGTTTTTCAACATTATGTCGCCATGGTTGAAAATGAAACAGGTTGCAAAGTACAGACTCTTCGTACCGATCGAGGAGGTGAATACATGTCAGGTGCATTTAAGGATTTTTTGGGAAAGAAAGGCATTAAACACCAATGCACTATGCCATACACACCACAACAGAATGGTGTTGTAGAAAGGAAGAACAGGTCTTTAATGGAGACGGCTAGATGTATGCTCAAGGCTAAGAGTTTGCCTCATAAGCTATGGATGGAGGCAGTTGCTTGTGCAGCACATGTTTTGAACAGGTGTCCTACTCGTGCCTTGAAGACCATTACTCCATATGAAGCTTGGTATGACAGAAAACCTTCAGTCAGTTATCTTCGTGTTTTTGGTTGTCTTGCTTATGCTCACATCCCTCAGCAGTTACGTGGGAAGCTTGATGATAAGGCAATCAAATGTATATTTGTGGGGTACAGTGGTGGAAGTAAAGGTTATAGACTTTACAATCCTGCTACAAACAAGATTTTTGAAAGTCGTGATGTAATTTTTGCAGAAACTACTGCTCAACCTATGGTTGCTTTTGATGTACCGCATATGCAGACACATGATGTATTTGAAGGATTGCTTTCTTCTTTTGTGGAGAATCAAGAATCACAACAGGTTGATAATCTTGATCAATCTTTTGATCAGCATGTGACACCTCATGATGTAGAGGAAATTGTGCGTGAAGAGCAAGAAGTTCTCAGGGAAGAAAGAACCTTGCCTAAATGGGTTCAGAAAACTTTGCATGATAGCAAGTTGGATGCACCGTTGCCACGAAAAACACGTGCTGGTACTACTTTTGGCAGAGAGCAAGTAGATTTGGCTTGCTTTAGCACTCTTTGTGATGTAGATTAGCCTGATTCATTTGAACAAGCTTTAGAGTGTGTTCAGTGGAAAGATGCTATGCAGCAAGAAATTGATTCTATTCATAAGAATCATACATGAGATCTAGTGGACTTGCCTACAGGTAAAAAGCCTATTGGTACAAAGTGGGTTTTTAAGGTAAAAAGGAAACAAGATGGTACTGTTGACAGGTACAAAGCAAGGCTTGTGGCAAAAGGCTATGCGCAACAGAAAGGCATAGATTATGATGAAACCTTTGCTCCTACTTCTCGTGCGTCCACAGTTAGATCACTAGTTGCAATTGCTGCTCATCATGGTTGGAAAGTGCATCAGTTGGATATCAAAACTACTTTTTTGAATGGTGATTTGCAGGAAGAAGTTTATGTAATTCAACCAAGTGGTTTTGTTGTAAAAGGTCAAGAGCAAAAGGCATGTAGATTGCGTAAAGCATTATATGGTCTCAAACAGGCTCCAAGAGCATGATATGAGAAGATACATACTTATTTGATTGGCCAGCTATTTCAGAATAGTCCAACAGAAAGTACTTTGTATGTCAAAAAGAGAGATGGAGTTCTCATTATGCTAACACTTTATGTGGATGATATGCTTCTTACAGGCAATAATGCAAATGAAATTGAAGCGTTTAAAGATGCTTTGAGAAAAACCTTTGAGATGTTTGATCTTGGTTTGCTACATTATTACTTGGATATTCAGTTTGTGCAATCAGAGGATGGCATATACATGTTGCAGGCAAAATATTTGCATAAAATTTTGGACAAGTTTGGTATGCAAAATTGTAAGCCAATCTCTACACCCGTCGAAACTGGATCAAAGTTGAGCATGCACGATGCTGGAGAACCTTTTGATGTACATACTTATGCAGCAGCCGTTGGTTGCTTGATATATTTGGCAGGCAACACTCGTCCAGACATTCAATTTGGGGTTTCACAAGCAAGCAGATTTATGCACAGCCCAGGTATGCATCATTGGCAGGCTGTGAAGCGCATACTTCGTTACCTTTCAGGTACCCCTAATCTTGCCATGTTCTTTCCAAGGGGGGATATGTATGGAAAGCACAGTTCTATGCAGCTTCTTGGTTACAGCGATTCAGATTGGGCTGGTGATTTTGACACACGACATTCCACAAGTGGCAATTGTTTTTTCTTGGGAAATGCATGTATATCTTGGCTAAGCAAGAAGCAACCCACAGTGGCTACATCAACTTGTGAAGCTGAGTACAGGGCAGCTTTCACGGCAACAGTTGATTGTGTATGGATACGCAGGTTATTGGCAGATCTTTGTGAGTCTCAATAAGCACC
This sequence comes from Adiantum capillus-veneris, assembly GCF_014529385.1. Lineage (NCBI taxonomy): Eukaryota > Viridiplantae > Streptophyta > Polypodiopsida > Polypodiales > Pteridaceae > Adiantum > Adiantum capillus-veneris. The sequence continues at coordinate 81,422,485 of NC_140944.1, forward strand.
CACTACCATTTTCACTGACAGTGAGAGTGCTATGGCAGTTGCAAGGAATCCAGTATTTCATGCAAGAACAAAGCACATAGAGGTTCACTACCACTATGTCAGGGAAAGGCTACATGCAGGGGAGATCACACTAACTTACTGTCCTACACAGGATAACATTGCAGATCTATTTACGAAGGCGTTATCACGAGAAAAGTTTGAAGCTTTCCGAAAAGCTTTGGGCTTACTCTCATACACATGATGATCTGCTACCTTGTACGGATTCACACTTGTACGGATTCACACTATCAGTACAGGGGGGATTTGTAGACATGTAGTAGTGTTAGTGTGTATACGCGCTTCACCAGGGGCACTTTTCTCCCACTGGGTTTTTCCCCTTGGACATCCGGTGTGAAAGGACACCTTATCTCTTAGGGTTTCATATAAGCTTTGTAGCTCTGAGTTTGTATAGTCTATTATTCTAATACAGAGAGACAGACTACAGAGATCTCGTACACAAGCTCTGTGTCTTCTCCTTCTCCATCTTCTTCCTACTCTGAGTTGCTGTCTTCCTTCTGTTTCCTGTTTCATCATCTTCAACAAAATCTCCATGGATTTTATCACGGGACACCCCACCACATCCTCACACAATGATATGATATGTACCATAGTTGACCGTTTTAGCAAACAAGCATACTTTGTACCTTGCAAAAAGACATTGTCTACACCACAGGCTGCAAGTCTTTTCCTCAAAACCATATTTCCCTACCATGGCTTCCCCTAGGTCATTCTCTCCGACCGTGATGTACGCTTTTGCAATCATTTTTGGGTTGCCTAGGAAAAAACTTAGACTCTACAATGGATTTCACATTTGCATTTCACCCTGAAGTAATGGTAGCCACAAATAACACTATTATGGACCTTCTTAGATCTTATACCATTGAAAATAGTGTAAACTGGGACCAACACCTCCCTATGCTTCAATTTTCTTACAATAACACCCCTCACTCCTCCACAAACCGTGCACCCTTTGAAATTGTCTATGGGAAGAAACTCCCTATCCCTGTATCCACTATTAGCACTAATGTCCCTGCGCGGCTGACACATTAGCAAGAGATCACACACACGTTTTACAAGAAGCCACAACTTGCATTAAACAAGCACAACAAAGATACACTACACAAACCAACAAGAAACGAAGACCTGCACTTTTTAAAGAAAATGACCTTGTTTGGCTTAGAATAGAAAAACGACGCTTAAAAAGCGTAGAAAAACATCCCAAAGTAAAATTGGCCCCTAGATTTTATGGCCCATTCAAAATCCTTCAAAAGATAAATGACAATGCGTTCCGCTTGGGCATTCCCTCACATTGGAAATTACACAACTCCTTCCATGTTAGTTTGTTGAGACCACATAAGGGACCTATTCCCGACACTCCTTCCACAACTGACCCCCCCTTAATTGAGGATGATGAAGAAATTATGACTCCCGAAATAATTTTAGATCATAGACATGACCACTACCCACAGAGGAAACCAGTACAGAAGATATTTGGTAAAATACAAAAACCATTCTTTAGAAGAGTGTTAATGGATTTCTGAACAATCGCTACGTCCTCACTATCATCACTTGATACTTACATACCACACACCTAGAGACACAGATTCACTGATTTAAGCAGTGCCTCTCTTCTAGTGTAGATTCGCCGATTTAGGCAACATGAATTTTAAAAGTGCAAATCCACCGGTTTAGGCAGCACTAGTGTAGATTCACCGATTTAGGCAACACGAATTTTAAAAGTGCAGATCTACCGGTTTAGGCAGCACTAGTGTAGATTCACCGATTTAGGAAACACGAATTCAAAATGCAGATCCATCGATTTAGACAGCATTAGTGCAGATCTGCCGATTTAGGCAGCATGCCGATTGGTGTAGATCCGTCGATTTAGGAAACACCAATTACTAGACCACTCTACCAGTGTGGCTGGCCACCACTGTCGCTAGTTTGGTTTTGGTAACAATTGAGGACAATTGTCTTTCAACCCTGGGGTACGTAATGAAATTGGTATTTTGATGATATATTTGTGAAATATTTGATATTTTGATGAAGCATGCAATGTTGATTTGAATTGTGGAATATGATCACTTGTTGAGTGTTGTGTGAGCAGATCAGTGGTTGGCACATGCTGAACAAGAAGGCGATAGCAGTTATTCAGAATAAAACTGCTTCCATTGGATTTTGTGGCAATCCTTAGTATTTTATGGTTCAGTTATAAGTTGAGATGTAGAAATCTATTAATTGTTATATTGAGCTCTTTACGAGCCATGACTATTTTATGCCCGAGTGTGAACTGATGTAACTCATTTTTTAGCATGAACTTTTCTATAAATTAAATACATGCAAGAGAGACATGCTCACTCTTGCACGGGGGGAGATTGCACCTAGCGTCTGTGTCTTTCCTTTCCTCCCTCCCTCCTCTCTCGCCCTTGCCGGCGTAGCACTCCGCTCTAGGAGGTGCGCTGCACGGTTTCTCTTTTTCTCTCTCACGTTTCTTCTCTTGATGTACGCGTATATCTTGATCACGTGTATGTGCGACGGTTCTAGTATGCCAGTTTATCATTTTATGCGTTGTAGCATGTTATTTTATCCATTTTCAGGGCACTCCGCGCATCCATTTGTAGCAGTAAGAGGTAGGACATTTTACCTTCACCATTGCCCAAAACTAAGGAAAATCAGCTATCATCAAATTCCGATCATCAAATAAGATGAGCGAAAGACATTAAGACGATCAATATTCTGAGCAACACTACATCTATGGTTAGCTCAAATAGCTAAGGGAATTCTCTTGTTCTATACTTTCCTACTGGCACATACCTGTGAGTTTGACAAACCTTATGATGTACAAGATTGCCACAGTTGGCAAACCACATACATGTGTGAAATGTCAATGTGTGTGCATGTACTATGTATTTATGCTTTGTAAATAATGTAATCCAACGGCCATCATCCGTAAATAGAGGGTATTCAAACACACACACTCTCTCCTATGAATTGCATCACCCTTGCTCAAGATCCCCCCATTATTTTTCATGCTTTAATCGTACATCTGCAACATACCCTATGAGTGCCTAAGACCTGCTACCAAGAGAAGGAAAGTTTCTTCTAAGGGTATTCATCATACATCTATAACAAAGCCATTTATGTAGATACAACAATTTTCATTTCACAATATAGTCATACAACTATGATGAAGTGCCCGTTGTCAAGACAAAGTAGTCTTCTTATTGCAACAATTAGTGAATTGTCATTCAATAATCAAGAGAAATATACTACCTATCAAATTCCTTTAAAAGCACAAGCATAGGAGTAGCTCTAATCACCACAAATCTATCTGGCCTTGTCAAACGGCCAGGGTTTCGGAAGATGCGCACAACATCAACTACTTTTGATATTTCTAATGGATGAAATTTAGGAAGATGGTAAGCTTGAGGAACTCCTGAGCCAATAGCATTCAATACTACTTTGCTACAATGAACCAGTGCTTGAAAAGAACTTGTATGGCAAAGCAGTGAGAAAAATTAATCACGAGAAACTAATTCAATGGTGACAACGTAAAAATACGAACAAAGCAAAACCTTAAACTGATCTTATACCCTTTCAGTTGCACACTGCTTGTAGAGATCTCAGAAGAAGCGGAACCAAATCCTCTCTGCATAGAAGCGACTCTCAAATTACTCCTCAACAGAAATAGAAATAGTTGAGTCGCAGATACTCTTTAGACCAAGGGCCATGAACTTTCTAAATCAGGTAGTGGGAAACTAGAGAGAAGTGAAACCCTAGCTCTCTCTAAAACGGATCATGCCACGTCATTTGGAGAAAAAGAGATTGTAGAAAGGTCCCCCGGTGGCGGGCCAAAAATTGCAAACAAAGAACAAAAGGCTTGAAAAAGATTGTGAAAGAGTTTCAATTGAGAGAGAGAGAGAGAGAGAGAGAGTCAACTTAGAGTCTCTCCAAGTGAAACTCCCTCCGCCTCTATCTCTCGTCGAGAAGGCAAAGTGGGCGGTGCCGTGGTAGGTCCACTAGTTTTTTTCATAGCAGTGTGCAAAAAATAAAAATCGCTATGAAAATTGTTTTTTGTGACTTCAACGCATTGAAAATTTTAGGCCTCTTGAGTCAAGGGTATTTGCATGTCAGAGACACTGGACCAATATGGAGAGTTGGAGTCCCTCCCTTTCCGACTTCAACGCATTGAAAATTTCGGCCCTCTTGACTCGCACGATAGGCATGGTAGAGACACAGTACATGACTGGTCGAGACTTGGCGAGAGAGAAAAGTAGAGGTTGCACCGTTGCAAAAGGGGCGCTCTCTCCCCATCATCGTCTTCAACACGCTCCTTTTCCAGCCCAAGACAAGAAGAGGCGAAAGCCATCTGCGTCCATGGAAAGCTGCTCTTCCTCCCCGCTCACCAATTTGCAACCCATCATTTCTGACCCCTCGAAAGAGCAGCAGACATTCACCCGTCTGAGCTCTTTTGCGCGGGACTTCTACTCCGTCAACAGCGATGATGATTCTGATGATCTAGCTTCCCTTTGCAGCTATGACGACGAGGAAGTCCGGAAAATTGTGGAGAAAACCTGTGCGCTGACGATGAAGGAAGCTCGAGCAAAGTTTCGGTTGGAGCTTCTGACGCCTTCGCAGTGGGACATTGTGATGGAGAGCTGCAAGATTGAGGTGCAGAGAGATGCAAGCCTTGCAGACAAAGTGGTGAAGGTGATGGGATGGAGAAGTGAGAGGGGGGACTTTGATATGCATGATGCAGGTGAAGAGGACGGGGATGAAGAAGGGCTTGCAGGTACTGATGTGGATGATGATGATCAAGTACCAAAGCTTTGTGATGATATGGAAGGAGTGAGTGAGGCATGCTTGGAATTGGGCTTCCTCAAGAGTGATTTGCAAGTGGAATGCCTGCTAAGAGGAATTTCATATGACGGCCGCGACACAAAGGTGCAACTCATATCCAAGCTCATGGAGCACAAGCAATCCCTGTCCCTCAATTGCCTCAACTCCTTTCAATTCTTGGCAAAGCAAAGCGAATGATTTTTCTCTTGCTGCTATGTTGATGGCTTACGGTTTCTATCCTTTTTAACCCTTCCACTATCTCTAAACATACCCATTACATTTTCTAGGGAACACACTCATGTACATTTCTATACCCGGAGTGCATTTTCAACTGGTAATCGCCCACAATTCCTATAAGAAGAATCCTACAAAACCAATTTCTTCATGTGCGTGGAGAGCCTTGATTGCTTTACAAGCTTGTAATGCCACCTCTTAGGCTATGGTCACGCGAGGCTTAGTTATCATATTTGTTTGGATTGATAACTAAGCCTCATTCTTGTTCACACACAATAAAGAGCATCAAATTAATAATTGTGCCTACTCTTTGTAGCTATGCTGATTTTGGCATAGTTGTGAAGTTCAAAGCATAGTTGGGAGGTTCAGTGACCATGCAAGAGGCTTAGTTATTCGTTTAATGCTTTGTCTACGCATGGTTATGTATAGTTGATGACTAAGCTTCACGTGACCATATCCTTAAAAGGGATCAATGATGCTCTCACTCTTCGTCAAGGTCCGGGTCGTCGGGTAGGCCATCTGAGTCGTTTATCTAGTAGCGATTCTATACAGTACTTTCAATCGATGCCCGTCAGATGTTAGACACATTAGCACTCATAATCTCAATGGCAATCATTTCCAATGATTGTACACCATCTCAGCTTGCAGAATAACTGATTAGTTGCGTTGCAGGAATGTACGACACCTTAGCATGCGGAGGAATAACCAACTGTAGTTGCTTTCAAGGGCTGCAGGACAGCAGGAATGTATCTGGCGTTGCAAAGCTGTGGTCAGAGACCAGTGCTTGGCCCGGCTCCCCTGGACCTTGACAACCAGGACTTAAATGACCATTCCCATAATATTGACTCCCACCATGGCTCTCGACCTCCGTCGGTCGCCATGGGGTCGTCAATATTATGGAGAATGGTCATTAAATGACCATTCCCTACCCCATAATAATTGCATGCAATGTATTTCTAATAAACACATCATGCTGAATTTATACATTTTTATACAATGCCATTAGAAGCGAGGAGTGAAGGACTGTTTTATGAATTAGGGTTGAAAGACCAGGAATCTCTTTCATTATCTCTTGGGGATGGTTCATGCTTCATCATCTCCTTTAGGCCTTTGTCTCGCCTTCCCTCCACTCCAACCCTGCATTGCCTTCATCGCACATTCCCTCCACTCCAACCCTGCATTGCCACCTTTTGTGAACCTTGCAATCCATAATTTTTGAGAGCATCTAGAGGCTCAGGTTTCTCAGTGAATCTCATTTGCTTCCTCTTCTTTGTAGATTTAATTTCAGCTGGTACCCCTATTTTGCGACTACCTTTTAAAAAAATCATTAATTCTAGGGAAAATTAACAAAATACCCCTCTAATTTGAGGAAATTCCCAAAATACCCCTCAAATTTCAAAAATTCCCAAAATACCCCCGATATTTTGTCATAAATTCCCAAAATGCCCTTCAAATTTTCCAAAATTCCCAAAATACCCCTGGTTGTGAGAGTAAATTTCTCGAAAAATATATTTTTTTGTAGGTCTTCACAAGAAGAGTGATTGTCTATCATACAAGATGCTAAAACTAAAATTTGAGTTGGTTATGTAGGCTTTGGAGATGAATTGCTTCATTATTTTTAGGCATAATTGCCTTTTTTGTGATGGTAACTGGTGGCAAATTACATTCTGAGCACTCAAAAACGGATCTCAATTGTCAAAAACGAATGAAGATTAGAAAATCTTGAACAATCCAACCAAAATAGGTACAAGGGTATTTCGGGAATTTTTGAAATTTGAGGGGTATTTTGGGAATTTCCTCAAATTAGAGAGGTATTTTGGTAATTTTCCCTTAATTCGAAGACCTGCTCCACCTGCTCTCCCACCGTCGCTCGGCGTTCACCTCTAGAGCCCTACCGGATGTGCTTGCCATCGGAATGAGTCCCTACTCCATGCCATAAACGATCATACATTGTTGTGCTACTGCCAAAATCTAAACCAACCCCTACTTTGCGCATCTCTTGCTTCTTCCAACCCGCAAATGCACGTCGGCGCCTAATAGTGGAGTGGTGTGTGTGTGTGTGTGTGTGTGTGTGTGTGTGTGTGAGAGAGAGAGAGAGAGAGAGAGAGAGAGCGAGAGACGAATGCAACAAAATAGAAGACTCATGAAAGAATCTCTTCACATTTGATTTAAAAAGGTGTTAAACATGAATAGTGGTCAAATAAGTCTACAATTGCTTCAAATGTGGATCTAAACCCCCCCAAATCAATCCGTGTCACCGTGTCGCCGCCGACTGGTGACTTGAAGGGTTTTGGCTTCTCAAATTTTTATAAATGTAAGGTTATGTTTGAGGGGTTTTGGCTTCTCAAAAGTTTATAAATGTAAGACTATGGTCACGCCAGACATAGTTATTTATTGGGATAACTATGCATTTTCTCTCATTAATGACGGTAGCAAAAGTCCTTTGTGTGGTCAGGTGGGGCATCATAAGTGGCGAGGATGACTTGCAGTTGGAGGCTCGCTATCAATGAGAATGGATATTGATGACATGCAGCTTGAGGTTTGCTATTAGTGGGGATGGATATCGACAACCCACAACCACAAGTTGTCAAACTTGGGAGGGAGCAGATTGCTGACAACGTGTGGCCATCATGATGCAACGAGAGGCATGATTGGATCCGTCTTTCTAGCGGGTAGTTTTTTTTTAAATTTGAACTCTTTTTTTCAATCATTAAATGCTCCTAATAGGTTACTTTTGCAACTATGCCAAAATTGGCACATTTACGAAGCAGTAGGCATAGTTCTACTTTGTCTCTTCTAGAGGCGACCTAAATACAGTAGGCATAGTTCTACTTTGTCTCTTCTAGAGGCGACCTAAATACAGTAGGCATAGTTCTACTTTGTCTCTTCTAGAGGCGACCTAAATACATTATGAAGCAGTAGGCATAGTTCTACTTTGTCTCTTCTAGAGGAGACCTAAATACATTATGAAATGCTACCATTCACTCGAGGGTGGCAAAGAAAGCAACAGGTCTTGCAACACTCTCACTCACCATTTATATCAACTAGTAAAACGGCGCCGCCTTCGGCGGCGGCATGGCCCCTATTATCCTCAAACCCTTTGCTTCCACTGCCTATTCAGAGAGGGTTTGGGACCACTGGCCAAAGTAATGAGATACCAAGATCAACGATGCCTTGGGCTTTTTTGATTGGAGCTGCATAGACATAGGGAAGTAGGAGACACTCGTAGAGGGAGATCATTGATTTCTTCAGACTACCCCTCTAATTTGTGGAAATTCCTAAAATACCCCTCAAATTCGAAAATTCCCAAAATACCCTTGTATCTATTTTTGTTGAATTGTTCAGGATTTTATAATCTTTTCCTTTTTGACAATTGAGATCCTTTTTTGAGTGCTTAGCATGTGATTTGTCACAAATACCTCGCAAAAGAAGGCAATTTACGCATTCTAGGAATTTATGACTAAATTTTGGGGGTATTTGAGCAAACTTCGATGCTTTGCACATGCCTTGATTTTACAGAGATGGCACCTATCCTAAAAGCTCGATAGTCTTCTACTCGAGCTCTGAGCCTCTAACTGCTACTGCTCGACGGCCTCTCTCAAGTTTGCCTTTATGTTTTTGGTTAGGGAAAATCTATTTCTTTAGCCCTGCCCGTGCTCGACGGCTGTCTCTCTCAAGTGTTCGGGAAAAATGTGTCTCAGCTTAATATCGTGTCGTTTTCAATTTCAAAAATGCCGTTGAGGGCAAGGGGAAAGGAGGAATTCCGCCCCAAAATAGAGCCCCTCATGTCTTGTAGGATGTGCGTGAACTTTGAAGGTTGAAGCAAGAGGGAGAAATGGAGCAGGCCCGTATTGATTTAGTGTTGGAGACCATTGGAGTGCTGGCACAAAGTCACCGGCTCACTGAGATCCACCCGGCCTCTTCCCTGTAGTGTGCACACAATGCTCTCAATTGGAAGCTTCTAAGGCTCTATTTTGCAAATCTGAGACAAACACCATGTCGTACTGATTTGATCTTTCATCCAAAGAGGAGATGGCCACACGCAATGCTTTGCTTTGATCCTAGCACCGGAACCCTCTCTCTCTCAGGCTTAGCCTCTCTCTCTCTCTCTCTCTCTCTCTCTCTCTCTCAAGCGTCAGTGTCCTCTATCATGGCTAGATCATAGAGGACTCTCTCTCTCTCTCTCTCTCTCTCTCTCTCTCTCTCTCTCTCTCTCAAGCACCTTATGCTGGTTGAGGGCAAGGGGAAAAGGATAATTCCGCCCCTAAATAGAGAAAAATAGTGTAAAAACCCAAAAAATAAACCTTATTTTTTAAAATCTTTGTCTCGCTTTCTCTCTGTAACTCTCTTTCCCCCCCACCAATGTGTGTAACTCTCTTCTTCTCCGAAGTCTCTCTCTCTCTCTCTCTCTCTCTCTCTCTCTCTCTCTCTTTCAGCCGTTTTTTGACCTAGTAGACAGTAGTTCACTCTTTTGACCATAACTTGCTCATCCGAACTCCGATTTAGGTGATCTATAGCCTCAATCGAAGAGCACGAAGCCCTCTACGCATTGATGTAAAGACAAAATTTTTCTGTGTAATGGAAGGCTTTGCTGTAACAGCATCTCAGAACTGAAAAAACTGTCAAAACTTTGCGTTTTTGTTGCCGACTTGAAGGCAATGTCAGACAAAACTCACAAGGGTGGAAAAGCCACACTCGCCATGGAGAATGATGCAAAATCTCCAAGGAATTTGGATGCTAATCCAACCACATCGTCTACAACAACGGAAGCAATGATCATGGCTTACTTGATCTCGTTACAAGAAACCGTCAACAAGCAAGGTGAAGAGTTGCGCGCACTTGCAATGGAGAATGGTACTTTAAGAGTTCTCGTTGTGGAGAATGAGCACCTCAAGAAGGTTCTTGAAATGCAAACAACACGCTTGATGCATCTTGAGAATGAAGTTCAAGAATGTAAACGCTCTCTTGTTGACATGAATGTAGTGAAAGAGCGCTTGAGCAAAGTTGAGAGTGATCATGTATTGAAAGAGGAAACGATAGATACAATACGACATAATGTATGTGAGATGAGAAATGCATCCAAATCATGGGCTGATATATGTAAGGATAATGTGGTTTCTACATCTCCTATCACGCAAGCCGTTGTCCAAGCAAAGAATGTAGAGAATGTGGACACTCAAGAATTGCAAGAACGACAAAAACGCTCAAAGAACATCGTCATTCGTGGAATCAAGGAGGAAAGCATGGAAACACCCCAATCTCTTGCGGTTGCTATTGAAGAGTTTTTTGCTACACACTTTGGCATGTCAGGAATCATGGCTTATGGTGCACATCGAGTTGGAAAACAAGGAGTCCCTCACTCGGGAGAAAGACCTATTGTATGTACCATGGCTGATGAGGTAAAGAGAAAGATCATCCTTGACAATGGTTGGATCTACCTCAAAGGAACGGGTTGTAATGTATATGAGGATCGCACTCTTATGCAACAAAATGTACGTCGCAAAGCATATGAGGAAAGAAGCAAGAAGGTTAAGGTATCATCTCAAGAAGAAAAGGCACTTGAGGAGGATGCAAGTCCACCCAACAAATAGGGACACATGATCTATGAGACCAACTCACGCTTGCGAATAAGCTTTTGGAATTGTAACGGGTATCCATGGAATGCGGGAATTGGCATTGATGAGCTTACCAATGACTCCGATGTGATACTTCTTGTCGAAACATGGGAGCATGATGCGCAACGAATTCTTGGATTTGACAAATACGATGTGCATTCTTTGATGTGGGCCAAAAATGCAAAGCAACGAAGAGGCCAAGGAGGCGTAGCATGTATGACCAAAAAGGGTTTGAAAGATGTTTCCATTGTCAAAGAAGATAAGTATAAACGCTACTTATGGCTGAAAATCAGCCCACCAAATAGTCAAGTCATGTTTGTGGCCGGCTGCTACATTCCTCACTATGACTCCAACTTTTATGCTTGCTTGAATATGGATAGAGATCAGCCCTTTGTTGAACTAGAGGAAGACATTGCTCATTACAAGGATCAAGGTGAAGTCATTGTTTTTGGAGACATGAATTCTTGCACAAATATGTTACAACACGACACACAACAAGTCGACATGCCGCATGTCTCAAGAAGAGTGGATGACTCATACATGTATAATCGAAGTTCTAATGATGCAAAAGAAGTGGATCACTATGGAAAGTCACTTCTACATATGTGCAATAGTACCGGAATACTCATTGCAAATGGTGTATCTCTATGGCAAGGCACCAATGACTTTACATGTAGAAAGCACAATGGTGCTAGCGTGATTGACTATATGTTGTTCTCAGAAGCCACTTTAGAATGCATACAAAGCTTTACACTTGGTGAATGGAATCCGGAATCGGATCATAGGATGTTATGTATTGACCTCAAGTGTGGTAAACGGCCCGAGCATGTAGCCTCCAATCATGATGTGAATCATTTGTACCTACGTCTAGACTTCAAACGAGCACTTATATATGCTGATATGGTGGACCAAATGTTAAGCATGATAGAGCATCAAGGGAGCCCAACATTAGAATGCAAGTGGAAAGTTTTCAAAGAAGTAATTTTCTCTTGTGCGAAGGAATGCTTTTCGGCAAAACACATGTCTTGCAAAAGGTCTAAGAAGGGTAGCACCAAGAAGAAATGGTTTGACATGGAATGTAGTCAAGCCCGAAAACACTTGCTAAGATTGGATGCAATCAAAGACAAGGAAGTTTACTTGGAATGTTCACACACATACAAAGCACTTGTTCAAAAGAAGAGGAGAAGGTGGGAAGTCGAAAAACAACTTCTTTTAGCACAAGAGAAAGCACATGCATGTGGCAAGTTTTGGCAAAATCTAAAAGGCAAGCGCGTTGAGAGCTTTGGTGACTTGACTCTTGAGGATATGTATATGCATTGTAAGAACCTCTATGAGCAACCCAATGTTGATAAGATGGAGGGTTGTAGCTCCCTTCCATTTATGTCTCCCTTCTTTACCATTGAAGATGTATGCTGCGCGCTTGAGAAACTTGCTACTCGCAAGGCAGGTGACCTTCAAGGTGTCAAGGCTGAAATGATTAAATGGACAAGCAAGAAAACACGATATTGGATATGCGATATGTTTAACCTTGCACTTCAGTATGGCATGCCTCATGATTGGAGTGCAAATTGGATCAAACCTTTGCACAAAGGAGGAGATGTAAACAATGTGAATAACTATCGCACTATAATGGTTGGTTCTTTGATGGCAAAGTTATTTGGATGTATCATGGAGATGAAGATAAGTGAATGGGCTGAAAAGAATAGCAAACGTGCGCTTGGCCAAGCAGGTTTTCGAAAGCATCATAGCACTATTGATCACCTTGTCACTCTTCGAGTTCTTATGGAAGCGTCTCGATTGAAAGGAAAAAAGTTGTATTGTTGCTTTGTGGATTTCAAGAAATCTTTTGACATGGTACCGCGAGGAAATCTTTGGAGACGTATGCAAAGCCTTCAAGTGCCGAGAGAATTTATGCATGCAGTCTTTCGCATCTACCAAAAAGTGATATGTCGATTACGTATGGGAGATGGAATTTCAGAATTTTTTGCAAGCACTATTGGTGTCAAACAAGGATGCCCACTTTCCCCAACCCTCTTTGGGCTACTCATTGATGAATTGGAATACATGGTTCTTGATTTTATGCAGCAAGAAGGCATAGAAGAGGTTAAGATTGGAAATGCGGTGATCATGCTTTTGCTTTATGCCGATGATGTAGTGCTCTTGGCACATACCTTAGAAGATGCACAAAAGCTTATGAGTGTCTTGGAACGCTTTTGCCTACATAGCGGGCTGATCGTGAATGGATCCAAAACCAAGGTTATACTTGTAAAGACCCTCAATGACGAAAATCCATGCATTGTATACAACAATGAGAAACTTGAAGTGGTAGATCACTTCAAGTACCTTGGCCTTGAGGTTCCATCCAATCATAAATGGAAGGATTGTGCAATGCGTCGCTTGGAAGCCGGAAAGAGGGTTTATTATGCATTTGAGAACATGTGCAATGCAGGAGAGATCAAGTGTTGGGCTCTCAAAAAGTACCTCTTTGACACATTGGTGACACCGGTGCTTCTTTATGGAGTGGAGGTGTGGGGTGGAAGCATCGGGAAGTCTACTTGGAAAGAGTTTGAGAATGTCCAAAAGCGTTTTCTCACCAACTTTCTCCAAGTCAAGACACAAACACCCTACATGCTCTTACTTCTTGAGTCCGGATCGCTTCCCATTGAGGTCTTGGGCATGGAAAGGGTTGTGGAGTACATGCGTAAGACACAACGTAGCCCTTTGCATCGACTTCCTAGAATCGCATATGAAGAAAGTCAAAAGGTTCAAAAGACATGCAAGAGCAAAATACTAAGTTCGGGGTGGATGCTTGATATCAAGAAATGGTTTGGAAGATGGGATGCATGTCACTTGGTCAAGGATGCGTCGATCGATTCCCAAGTTAATGAGGCCTTCTTACAATGCCAATGTATCATGGCTTGGGAGAAATCCGGAGGTTCTCGCTTCAGCCATTACACCACACACGTTGCCCCAAACTACAAATCTCTCTTCTTCTCGGAACGAGGTAACCGAACCCATTCCTACATCCTTGAGCCCATCCCGTTGAGTGCGATCCTCACCATTGCCTCCATTCGTCTTAGCTCCCATTCTCTACGCTGCGAGACAGGACGTTGGGGCACTGGCGAGGAGTGTCATCGACTTTGCATCTTATGCCCTCGTCAAGTGCGAGAGAGTGAGTACCACACACTACTTGAGTGCTCAGCTTTTGACCACATTAGGTCCTCTTTTCCCCATATATTCAGCCATGAGCTCTCCCTACATACCTTCCTCTCCCAAACACGATGTGGACTCTCTATTGCGACGCTCATTTCAGCCATTTTTGAGCATCGAGAGTCACTTATGAACTCCACTCACACCACGTGACATGTTCATTTGGTCCCATAGGTCATATTTGACCTCTCAGGACGATAATAGAACTATCTATCTATCTATCTATCTCTCTCTCTCTCTCTCTCTCACTCACCAGTGTTAATCACCGTGCGTGCAAGTCCAAACTTTGAGGCTGCGGAGTGCAAGTCGATCATTTTGAGAGTATCTCCTCTTTCAACCTACCCTAAAGCATGAAGACGTTCATAAAAAGTTCGGAAAAAATGTGTCAGCTTAATATCGTGCCGTTTTCAATTTCAAAAATGGCGGTTGAGGGCAAGGGAAAAAGGTGAAATTCCGCCCCAAAATAGAAAAAAATAGTGTTAAAACTCAAAAAATAAACCTTCTTTTTTTAAATATATGTCTCGCTTTCTCTCTGCACTCCCCAAATGTGTGTGTCTCTCTTCTTCTCCGGAATCTCTCTCTCTCTTTTCTTCTTGACTAATAGACAGTGTTCGGGAAAAATGTGTCTCAGCTTAATATCGTGCTGTTTTCAATTTCAAAATTTCCGGTTGAAGGCAAGGGGAAAGGAGAAATTTCGCCCCAAAATAGAGAAAATTAGTCTAAAATCCCAAAAAATAAACCTAATTTTCTAAGATTTCCTCTTGAAAAATTCAAGAAAGGAAATTTTGTATATTTGGAGAAATGATTTTTCCCTAACATTGCTAATAGGTCTTGAGTTCAACTCTGCTCATCGGCTACATCTTTAAGGTATATCATGGGATAGTTTCCTAGGACGTTAAAACTCTCTTCTTCTTTTCTCTTTTCTCTCTCTCTCTCTCTCTCTCTCTCTGTGTGTGTGTGTGTGTGTGTGTGTGTGTGTGTGTGTGTGTGTGTGTGTGTGTGTGTGTGTGTGTGTGTGTGTGTGTCAGTCACCAGTGTTGGCTTTGAGGCTTGCGCCCAGTGTTCGGAAAAAATGTGTCTCAACTTAATATCGTGCCATTTCAATTTAAAAAATTCCGGTTGAAAGCGAATAGAAAAGGAGATATTCGGTCCCAAAAGAGAGAAAATTAGTGTAAAAATCTGAAAAAATAACCTAATTTTCTAAAATTTCCTCTTGGCAAATTCAAAGAAAGGAATTTTGTATGGTTGGAAAATTGTTTTTTCCCGAACACTGCTTGCACCAGTTCGTTTCTCTCTCTCTCTCTCTCTCTCTCTCTCTCTCTCTCTCTGTGTGTGTGTGTGTGTGTGTGTGTGTATGTGTGTGTGTGTGTGTGTGTGTGTGTGCGAGGAAGTCCAAGCTGTTAATGAGCGTGCATGCAAGTCCTCAGAGTGCAAGTCCAAGCTAGGCAGGCTGCGACAATTTGAGTCTGCGGCTGCGGCTGCGGACTTTGAGCTGCCTCGAGGCTTGCGCCAGTTTGAGTCTCTGTGTGTGTGTGTGTGTGTGTGTGTGTGTGTGTGCGAGGAAGTCCAGGCAGTCATGCGACCATGAAGTCTCTCTCTCTCTCTCTCTCTCTCTCTCTCTCTCTCTCTCTCTCTCTCTCTCTCTCTCTCTCTCTCTCTCTCTCACTCACAATCTCACTCACTATTTCGCTCAGAGTACAATGCCCGAAGGCGCCGGAATGAGGAGCTTTGGACACGTGTCCGGGGGGGGAGCCGGAATCCCCTCCCCCATTATCTATTAGTATAGATTAGAAAAACATTTTTTCCGAGTAGTGCTGTGTTCGGGACATATGTGGCTCACCATAATATCGTGCCGTTTTCAATTTAAAAATGCTGGTTGAGGGCAAGGGAAAAAAGGAGAAATTCCGTCCCTTCGAGAAATGATTTTTCTTTCACACTAACTTGGTGGCACCTCTCTCTCTCTCTCTCTCTCTCTCTCTCTCTCTCTCTCTCTCTCTCTCTCTCTCTCTCTCTCTCTCTCTCGCACGTACTAACACAGACACAACACGTCGGATCGAAATTGAAAACGACACATTTTCTCTGAACACTGAATCTCATAGGCAGGTTTGCCAAGTTATTAGAAAAAAGTTTTTTTCAAGCACTGGATCTACATGCTGACACAGACACAACACGTCGGATTGAAGCCGGAGGCGGTCAATGCTCGAAAAAACCTAGGTTTAGTGTAATCCCACCTCTAAATTTTATATTTGAAGGTGAGAAAAACCTTCAAATTTTGTCGATTTACCTATGCTTTCACATATGTAGGTTTGCCAAGTTTCTGGAAAAAAGTATTTTTCAAGCGCTCACATAGAGACGCTCTCCCTCCCTCCCTCTCTCTCTCTCTCTCTCTCTCTCTCTCTCTCTCTCTCTCTCTCTCTCTCTCTCTCTCTCTCTCTCTCTCGCTCGCACTGGCTCGGGGGGGAGGGGCCGCCTCTGGCTGTGGGTGCAGGGCTGCAACAGGCGTGTGCTCTCCCTCTCTCTCTGGTGCAGGGCTCCCCCGTACACACACTCATGGTGCATGGCACGTGCCAGACACACGGACCTCAAGGCACCATATTAAGCTGTATGACGCGACAGAGAGGGAGGCTCTCTCTCTCTCCCCTACTGCACGTGCGCACTGTGCATCCATTTTTCTCCTTGCTCTGAAGCTGCACGCAGGCACTGCGCATCCGTTTCATTCAGTGCACACCAGCAAGAGGCTGCCAGACGATTTTGCTGCAGATACGTGTCCGGGGGAGGGGGCCGGAATCCCTTCCCCCATTATCCATTAGTATAGATTCCAATAATTGAGGGATTTTCTAAAACTGAGGTCACACTTTATGAGGTTTTTTTTTTAAAAGGTGTATTTATCGGATTTTCTGCGAGAATGAGGGCTATTTATTATCATCACTAATGATTAAGAGTGGGGGGTACAAACATGTCGCTCAAGTTCATACTTCACCCCAATGCCCATACGCGAAATGGCAGGCCGCAGGTGCATCAGGAATCGTGTAGCTTGCAGGAAGCAGCTTCGGCCTTTTATCGTCTTCAACTGTCTCCAATGTTGGGGCGGAATTTCTCCTTTTTCCCTTGCCTTCAATCGGCATTTTTGAAATTGAAAATGGCACAATATTAAGCTGAGACACATTTTTCTTGAACACTGGCTCTCTCTCTCTCTCTCTCTCTCTCTCTCTCTCTCTCTCTCTCTCTCTCTCTCTCTCTCTCTCTCTCTCTCTCTCTCTCTCTCCCGCAACCACAAACAAGACGGCCCGCACGACGCTCTCTCTAGTTAGAGAGGCATTTTGGTAATTTTCCTTGGCAAAATGTTTTTTCCCGAACACTTGCTTGACACCCGCAATGGCCAAGTGTTGACGATAACGCTTGTGTTGGATAGGACACTGGGTGGTGCCTTAGGCAGTGGACGTTGAATCTAGTGTTGCGGCATCACCTTGGAGTAGTGTTCGGAAAAAATTTGTCAGCTTAATATCGTGTCGTTTTCATTTTACAAAATACCGGTTGAGGACAAGGGGAAAAGGAGAAATTCCGGCCCAAAATAGAGAAAAATAGTGTAAAAAAATGAAAAAGTAACTTGGTTTTCTACAATTTCCTCTAAGAAAATTCAAGGAAAGGAATTTTGTATGTTTGAAAAAATGATTTTTCCCCAACACTGCATCGCTTGCCTTCCCTCATGCTGTCATGCCTGCACCGTGCGGCCATGTTTTTGGGATGCTTGGGAAGTTGGGGTCAGTCCCGAGACCACCACCGATAGGAGGTATGCAGGCCATGAGGAGATGGGCACTGGGAGGTGGCTCGCAGGCCCGCAGGAGGTGGTGAGTCCTACACGTGGGCGAGGCGAGGGGCCCAACTCTCTCTCTCTCTCTCTCTCTCTCTCTCTCTAAGACACACACACTCGCGCCTGTGTACACCCACACAATCTCTCGTCTGTCCTCCCTCTGTCTCGCATGAGGCTCAGAAAACACTGGCCGACTCTCTCTCTCTCTCTCTCTCTCTCTCTCTCTCTCTCTCCAGCTGTGCGCACGCAGCAGCCATGCCGGATTTGCAGGGCACACACACCGGTTGAAGCCGGACGATTTTGCTTTCGCCACATGTCAAGGGGGGGGAGCCGGAATCCCCTCCCCCATTATCTGTAGTATAGATACTCATGAGCACATTATAGAATGTTAAGAGCTGCAACACATCTACATCATGTTCAACTCCACAACTACTAGATAATGCAAAAATTGTCTAGTGGGTATTAGCGCCCTTCCTCCTCCCCGTGAAAGCTATCACCTCTACCGCCTCCTTCACCTCCATGCCTACTAGCCCCGAAGCCAAATGTCGTCAATGCGCTATCGTCAAATTCCCTATGCAGATGTTTCGAATGTCCTTCAAGTCTTCAAATGTCTTGCACCAGCCATCCCTTGATCCTTCCACCACCTTTCCTTGGTGCTACCGTCTTGCCAAAAGTTTGTGTGTGTGTGTGTGTGTGTGTGTGTGTGTGTGTGTGAGAGAGAGAGAGAGAGAGAGAGAGAGAGAGAGAGAGGTTTCTTTATTACTCTCAAAGGTCAAATACAACCTATGGGCCCAAAAGAAACATATCATGTGACAGTGCAAAGTTGATTATTAGCGACTCTCAATGCTTGTGTGTGTGTGTGTGAGAGAGAGAGAGAGAGAGAGAGGGAGGGAGAATGAGAGAGAGATATACATCGAATGTGCACACCTATAAGAAAATTTTATTTTTCTTGCATATGTGCAAATGCCTCTAGATGTAGAGAAATAAAATGAGCAACTTTTATAGTGTTTGCTAAATTTATGAAATCTCACATGAAATTAAATATTGTCAAAATGTACCAAGATTTGACAAATGATATGTATGATACCCTCTTTGATTGGATGGTTTTGCTTGATTTTTAATTCACTCAAAAAATCTTGCTTGGTCTTTGGAATTCCTCCCCACGTTCACCGACTCTCTTTGGGATACTCATTGATGAGTTGGAACACATGGCACTTGAGTTTAGCACCAAGAAGGCATTTAAAATGTTGTGATATAACAATCATGCTTTTGTTGTATCCCAATGACGTAGTGCTTTATACTCAGAAGATGCCTAGGAAGAGAGCCTACTATGGATTTGCAAACATATATCATTAGGATGAAGGATCTCCACATGGTCTATAGTAACCATAGATCTAGAGTTAGTCGGTAGCACTTGTGCTTAAGTTTATGAAGTTGAAGTAGGGGTAAGTCAACTTGGAAAGGGTTTGAGAATGTCCAAAAGTTTTTCCTCAAGAACTTTCTCCATGTCAAGACACAAACACCATACATGCTTTTACTTCTTGAGTCCAAATCACTTCCCATTGAAGTTATGGGTATTGAGAGAGTCGTGGAGTACATGGTTAAAATGGGGCAAAACCCTTCACGTCGGCTTCTACGAATTGCATGGTAAGCAAGTAGAAAGTGCAAAAGGCACAGATAAGAAAAAGCATAAGTTCAGAATGGATACAAAACATCAAGAAGTGGTTTGGAAGTGATAGGATACATTACAATTGCTTCATGATGCCTAGACTCCAAAGCGGATGAGGGTTTTTTACAACACCATTGTATCATGGCTTGGGAGAAATTCGAGGGTCACATTTTTATACATTACACCACATATATTTCTTTTGACTACAAAACCATGTTTTTTTCTAGATAAGGGAAGCACAACCACCCTTGCATGCTCAAGATTATCGAGTTGGGTGTGATTTGCATTATTGCCTCCATCTGGCTCAACTCTCATTCTCTATGAAGTGAGATAGGGCAATTGGGCACCAACGAGGATTCTCATCAACTATGCACTTTATACCCCCATAAACTTTGTGAGTTGGAGTATCATTACACCATATATTTGTTTTGACTACAAAACCATGTTGTTTTCTAGATAAGGGAAGCACACCCACCCTTGCATGCTCAAGATTATCCCCTTGAGTGCGATCTGCATCATTGCCTCCATCGGGCTCAACTCTCATTCTCTATCATGTGAGATAGGGCAATTGGGAACCAACGAGGAGTCTCATCAACTATGCACTTTATACCCCCATAAACTTTGTGAGTTTGAGTATCATACTTGAGTACTCAACTTTCGATTACATTAGAGATTTATTTCCCCATATTTTCAACCATGAGATTTCCTTGCAATATATTCCTCTTCCAACCATGATGTACACTCTCTATTACAATGCTCAATTCCACAGTTCTTGAGCATTGTTAGTCACTTAATGCCTCCAGACTCTCCGCATTTTGTTCCAAAGGTCATATTTGACCTTCAATGGTGATAACTCTCTCTCTCTCTCTCTCTCTCTCTCTCTCTCTCTCTCTCTCTCTCTCTCTCTATATATATATATATATATATATATATATATATATATATATATATATATATATATATATATATATATATATATATATATATATATGCGTGTGTGTGTGTGTCTCTGTGGGACATCTTCTTGAGTAATTGGCCTCAAAGATTGCTAGAGAGGGTTTTTTTGCTTTTGAGTACAACTAAAAGTAGAAACAACGCAGACACTCAACCCTTGTGTGGTAGAGGCAAACTTGACTTGATTAACCCTTGAGAGCTAGATGCATTGTGACCATCCTAGCCCCACTTAGAGCCTTTTGCTCTAGTTAGTTGAGCTATCACTCATTGGCACTTGAGAAGGCTTTTGTAAACTATGGTATGCTAATGAAAATTTAAAAGGTATTGCAATCTTCAAAAATAAAACGTTTTCTATGAAGAGTAATGCTACTTCCTTGATTTAATTAAGTCCACAAAATTCTATCCTTTTCTTCACTTGGAATGTGATGCTTCACATTAGCTAATTCTACGGGATTGCACCAACACACCCACACCCGCATGCCACACGGGTTGAAGAAAATCAGACACACTTAAAGCTCTTTGTCAAAGTATGGAGCATTCAAAAATATCAAATTATGTGAGGCAAAGAGTAAATACTCAGTAAAAATTCTCAAGTTTGAGATCTTGTCTAAGTATAGAGCATAGGTAAAAAATTATAGGGTGCCCTCACACTTCCTAAGGAAAAGAAACCTCCATGGTTGCTTGTCCTTGAGGAAAGGCTCTAATCCAATTGGTTTATCAAAATGCCATATTGAAATTTTCCAACCCTTTCCAAACTTGGTCCAACTGCTATCATGAAAACTTAGGGTGTATTCAGAGTGCATAGGGGATGATCCTTTTCTAGCATGTGTCATTCACCTATATTGAAGACCATTGAATATACAAGAAAGTTGTAGTATTGCAATCAACAAATAGCCAACAATCACTTTGCTAGATAATTTGCTGCATCTTTCTGTTGTCAAGAGTACAATGCCAACCCATATTTGGTACTCAAAAGTTCCTTGACATGGCATGCTTTTGAGGATGGGAGAGCACTCATGTCCAAGGTGAGTTTGAAATCTAAATATTTCTTTTTGATGAAAGGGATTGAGATTATGGAAAAAAACGAGAGTGTGTTGTTCATGGTGTAATTAGCGTGATAGTTTACAAGAGATTAGAGAGAGATAGACACTAATGAAATTAGAAAATCATAAGTAGATTAATAAAAAACTAGAATGAAAATGGTGGATACAATGTGGGCTCAAATGATGGCTAATGAGAGGATGCAAAGCGTGTAGCTTAGGCTTCTTTATAGAGTAGACAAGAGATCATTTGATGGTATAAGCAATGATGTCAAAGTATAGGCTTCCAAAGTATAAGAATTTAATTGGGATCATGGATAAAACAAGAGTGTGTTATTCATGGTGTGCTAATTACAAGATATTAGAGAGAGATAGACACTAATTAAAGTAGAAAATTATAAGTAGATTAATATAAAACTAGAAAAAAAATTGTGGATACAAAGTGGGCTCAAATGATGGCTAATGAGAGGATGCAAAGTGTGTAGCTTACGATTCTTTTATAGAGTAGAGGAGAGAGCATTTGATGGTATAAGCAACAAAAAATATAGGCTTTCAAAGTAGACAAGGTTTCCAATAGTTCATGGTGTGGATGTGTCACACATCCCAACAAGCCTCCCCATGTGTGTCATAGTAGCACTCAGATAGTACAAAGGTATCCTCCCCTAGTGAATTTAGCAATAGTGTGGTGCATGAACAAATGCCTTTCCCTAGAGAATTTAACAATAGTGTATATTCCATAAAACACCTCCCCTAGACAATGGCAGGCAACGAGGTTGTAGGTCAAATACAAATGGGATAGGCTTCAATGTTGAAGATCATGTTGAAAATGATCACACACAACATCTAGCTGATATTTGTTGATACACACAAGACCAAATTACTAAAGGCTAATTTAAAAGCAAACACACTAGGGGCTTGCAAAGATACTGGGAAAGCAAGCAGTTATTACCAAATTACTAAAGGCTGATCTAAAAGTAAATACACTAGGATCTTGCAAAGATGGTGGGAAAGAAAGTACTTATTGATGTAATAATAAAAGGGAAATGAATTAATGATGATTGGGAACCACCTCAACTCTAATGCATTTAGCCCAAGCAAAGGGTATTAGCTCAAGGCTTAAGCCAAGAACATGTCCAATAAATCAAGTTATTATTAAGCAATCAGAGGATGGTGATTATTGGATCAAGGTTAATCAAATGAGTGATCAAGAGAATTCTTAAGCCAAGAACATGCCCAATAACTCAAAAAATTAGTAATTGATTAGACGAAGGTGATTATTAGATAAAGACTAATTAGATAAGTGATTAAGAGTTTATTGAATAAGTTATGGCGTAGGAGTAATCATAGGGTTTGATATCACATGAAAGGGATTGGGATAATGGTAGAAACAAGCCTAGTGGCATTCATGTTGTAATTAGTGTGCTAACTGTAAGAGATGAGAGAGAGAGATAGACACTAAAGAAAGTAGAAAATCATAAGTAGATAAACGACAAACCAAAACAAAAACAGTGGATACAAAGATGATGACTATTGAGAGGATACAAAGTGCGCAGCTTAGGATTCTTTTATAGAGTAAAGGAGAGAGCATTTGATGCATAAGAGATGATATCAAAGTGTATGCTTTCGAATTAGAGGGGATTTCCACTAGTTGGTGGTGCAAATGTGTCACACACCCCAAAATTTGATTGAGTAGCTTTATGCCACAAGTATGTCACACCCCCATGCAAGTTATGTTTTGGACATGCTAAATGGGGCTTGAGACGTCCTTACTATGCTCACTATATTATTAATACCACACATACTCCATATTTTTGTTGGCTCAAAGCCTATGGAGGATGGTGCCTTGCAGAATCCATGGAGAGCAGGCTTGCAAAGAAAATGAGAGAGAGAGAGAGAGAGAGAGAGAGAGAGAGAGAGAGAGAGAGAGAGAGAGAGAGAGAGTTGATATTTCACGAAGACTGTACGCTATATTTGAGTGCTTGCAAAACTATTGCATATATAGTTTGAACATGCAATTGCCATGCAAAATAAGAAAGGGAGATTGAGTTCATCTACATGCTATAAGCAATGTTCCCACATGCTTGGAAACCTAACAATCCCCCCTCAAACTGGAACAGACAGGCCACTCTCATGATACCTCGAGTTTTTGGTGTACTCGTCAACCATGAGTTTTAGTTCTCTCACAACAAAGGATTTCTGGTGTATCCATAACATGGTGCTATGATAGTAAAACCCCCCCTTGAACAGATAGGGTGTAGGTCAAAAATTAGCTACCAACAATGAGTGGAGTTTTCGGTTCACTGCCAAACCTTGGGTTTAAGCTGTACCTAGTAACCTCATGAGAAGCGAGAAAAAATAGGCCTTGATAACAAAAAACTAATAATTTGGGAGGTCTTACCACTCATGTGTGGCAGTGTCTATGGCATGCACAATTTACTTTGACTAAAAAACATGAAAAAAGTTGAACTAAAGAACGTCATTGTCAACAGAATATATCGCAGGTTCGATGTCTCTCTCAATTATATGAATTTGATTTTTACCATTTTGAAAGCATCTATTTGATGGATGGTTTGTTTTACCACAATGAATACAAGGATTCTTCTTGAAACAGTCTTTTGTCTGACGATTCTTGCTCCCGAAAATGGCACAAGATCTGGTACCAATGGATGGTCAAGATGAATTGATGCGGGATACTACATTGGAGACTGTATATGCACTAGGAATAATAGGAGAATTGGTATTAGGTACCCTTTTTTCTTCTTCCTGCAATGAATTGATGATACCATCCAAGGAGGGCAGCGGATCTTTCTCCTTTAAAACAGTAACAATCTGACAAAATTTTTCAGGTAGACTTTTTAACAAAACGGATATGAGATCTTCTTCTGGTACTGGGGCTTCTGCATAAACAAGTTGAGTTTTAATACTCTTCAGTAGGTTAATTAAAGATGTAATATTTTCATCAGCACACATAGCAAGAGAGTACAACTCCATCTTTAGACTCATCATTGAATACTTAGCTTTACACCAAAAACCTTCTCTAGATGTAGCCAAGCAATGTTGGTAGATTGCATGTCATCCAGATAATGAATAAAATCATCTTCAAGAGATGTCATAATGATACCTAATGCTTGCTCGTTCTTGCATTGTTGCTCGGCAAATAATTCTCTGGTAACTGCAGCGGGTGTGCCTGCTTCGTCGACTGATAGCGGCTTGACGACGCTCCACAAATTCTTGTGCATCAGATATCCCTTCACTTTTATTTTCCAGGTGTGGAAGACGGATCCATTAAATTTATTGATTTTTGACACCATGTTGAATTCTTTAGAAGAAGCTAAAGGGTTTGGCAAGATTCGTCTTGTAGAAGAATTCAAAGCCAATCAATTTTTGAAGTTCCAAAGATGCTTTAGGACATGGCTAATACCATGTTATGTTAATTTAGTGTTTTTGAGCTTGTGGGGGCAAACGCCTTCAAAATCGCAAGCCAATAGTACTGAACATCGAGCACGGATACCACAAAAGGTGTAAGCCCTTGCATGTGTGGGAATGCTCACTTTGCTTGAAAACTTTAAATGGGTGGCCACTTTATTAAAGTGTGAAAAGCAAACCCAAAACCGTAAAATGGCGAGCTCTGGTTCTGTCTCAGTCGATTGCGCTTATGGTGTGTGTGCTTCTGTGTAGCATGTAGAGGACAAACCGATAGGTGCTACAGTGACGAAGCTGCACTCTCAAGCCAACACACTACGGGTGGTTACGCTTGGTTTGCTGTAGGTGAATGATCTTGCTCTCTCCTCTGTTGGCGGCAGTTCTCGCCAGTTGAATGAAGCTATAAGAACCCTAGGAGCTAGAGACCCGGATCCTCCACCCAACCGCCCATACTTATAGGCTCTTAGCCCTAGGATCCCCTGTCCACACTGCTAGCTGGCCCGTGGCCGGGGTCCGTGACCCCCCTTTAGGGTAGGGCCCTGCCCGTAGGATCCGTGTCCTAACATTACTCCCCCCTTCGGAAGAGTTTTTGTCCTCGAAAACACAAGTGGTGGTATCTTCATAAGAACACTAATGTTTTCCACCGTGGCATCCCTCATGGATCCAACGGTTTGTTGAATCAGAACCCTGTTTATTGAGAGGTTCAATGAAATCAAGAATAACATCTTGATTTTCCACATTGTTGTCCCTGTACAACCGTCTTTGTTAATCGACCCGTAACCAACATAATGTGAAGACTCCATTTAAAACTCACTTGAGTATGTTAAACGAGTTATCATAACGAAGAGGTGTCTAAATGTATACCCAAGTTTCAGACTTTCTGGAGGTACTTGAATGTGCAATATAACCTCGGCTCATCTTTCCATGAAAGTACTATGATGACATACTCATCAACAGCAACCAAGTCCTTGACTTGCTATGGTTTCTTGCCATTAGCCAACCGCATCAAAACTGATGATTAAGGTTGATAAATTGAGAATAACAGGCAGAGACTAAAACTAGCCGTAACATGCCTTGCATCATATGAAGCAAACTCCAAACTAGAAAGGTAATCGATCCAGTTGTTCCACTTCTTGCTAACGTATGCACTTAGCATATCCTTTAGCGTGATTTAACGTATGCACTTTGCATATCCTTTAGTACTAAATAGAATGCTTGTAAACTGCCCATCCTATGCGGGGTGAATAGCAGCAGTAAGAGTGAGGTGCTTTCTCCCAACCACTTACAAAAAGTCGCCCACAACTGACGACAAACTATGACTCAATCATTGAGTATCCAGCCATATACTCGATATGGAATGGAGACAACCAACTAGGTTGAAAGCAGATTGGAATTTCAAGCAGCCAATCACAAACACCCATACTCAGCCATCACCTTGTATGACAGGGTGTAAACTCATACTAAGTCTGCAAGAGAGATTGCACTGGCAGTGCAAAAAATTGCAGAAAAAATAATGTCCATGAAGTTGCATGCCGCTCCGAATAAATTTGTGTTAAACACTAGGGCCCATAACACCTAGTGTGCATGCATTTAACATAAACATATCGGAACCGCAATTCCATGACGAGACTTTGGACCATAACAGAATGTGACAACCCGGTCACACCTAGGTACCAGCCATGAGAAATTCTCATGGACATAGCATACTTAGCTATATGTAGAAACAACCCTCCGTTAAGGTGGTTTCATAGCACTTGTAATCGTAACAAGTTTGTACTTAGTACCTGACAATTTCTGGCCACTGAAATTGCTCTAGATATTGTGTGCTCAAAATGGTCGAATCCATGGATGCGACCAACACCTAGGGACTTCGTCGCGACACATTGTTAGATAGTTGGCGCCAGTGTCAGTCCCAGAGACTCATATTCTCCACATGTGGAATATGTCTCAAACAAGGATATCAAGAAAAGAGACATCCATCAAGTACGAGCTGGTACTTGTGTGTGGAGGTAACTACAAACACTCTGCGACAAGAGTGAGAGGGACCCTCATTATCATGGTCCACAATGGCTAAACTGAACCCCTTGAGTTCCTAGACCATGTTGTATCCCATGTGACAAAGCAAACCCTACAACTAGGTTCGTAACAGCATAAGGTATAGTGGACGCTACGGTCCAAAATACTATGTTCCAACATGCCCTTGGCATGGCTTTGAAACATTCAAGCGTATTTATACGACTTGCACTAGAAACTGTGGGTTTTGCCTGCGCAATCCAACCCCTTTGGTTAACATCTACGTAGTCAAACCCCTTGGTAAGACCCTCTGTAGAAACTGCTCAACTAGCAGGCAACGGTAACCAACATAGTTAACCGTGTACATAATGATTGGAATCGACTCAAAAAGTTGAATTCGTACGCTACCGTGTGGTAGAATGCGGAATTCTTTCCTTGAAAGTTTAACTGGGAGAGATCAATTTGTGATCCTCAATGCCTATGGGGTGATTTAGCAGTCAGCCTCCGGGTCGTACCCCAAACAATATGTCCATAAACACTCGGTAGTGCTATAGAGAGAGCAAGAAATCCACACAAGTGAACTGCGTAGCTTTTGTGGACAGCCATGCTGTCTTAACTGATTGCTGCATCTATACTTCCTTGTAGAGATCAGCTGCTGTGAGTGGAAGATTTATCAAAAACTCAACTTGAGTGTCGCACTGAAAACATGTAGTGCAAAAATGACACTGTAAACATCCTGAATGACAAGACCCTTGCTTGTCCATTAACGTTGATGTATACTTCCCTAGGTAGATCTATTCACTCTTGAAAACAATCACCCAAAGAATGCCAATAGTTGGGTCTTACCCTTGGCATGACAATAGCTCTTAGCCTGTGTGGCTCATAGCCCTTGTGCAAATTAGTGTTCAATGGATGAACCGATGAAGACTAATTTGAGTAGCATCTTAGACACGTGCTAGATGAGAGTTAGAGCACCTTGGCTCAGGCTGACTCACGAGCAAAACACGTATCAAAAGCTTCTTAGAAGATTTTCATTATTCCCTTAAAGAGAGAGAACGAGAGAGAAGAAGAGCATGTTGGGCTACAGAACTTTCCTTGAACGACTATGACGTGTATAGTTGATTGCCATGCTCGTGTGCATCTTATGCCTAACGTGCAGCATATCCTATAAGCATGCAACAAGTTTCTATTATGACTCTCTCATTGAGAGAGGTAACAGAAAAACACAACCACATCTTGATCTACCTGCCTTGCAGGGTCGTGATTGTATGAAAATGACTTAGCATTGGCACATTTCCCGTGAAAATAAGTCCTAGATTTAGGTTCCTTTTAGTGCTGTTGGGTGTTGATAGCAACCAACTAGCAGGTTCAACAATCCATCACTTAGTCTGTCCTTGACAGAGTTGCGAGTGTGATAGAGGAAGCATAATACATAAAGTGGTGGAATTCATGCTACCTGCTTAGCATGCCTTGCATGCAAAAACGTAAGCCCTTGGCTACTATGATGGTCTCAAGCGTGCGAACCAAAACCATAAGTGCCTTGCACAGAAGAAACTGGTAGGGATTCTGCGAGTTGACATTCCCTATTTTTCCAGTTCCCCAAACTTGTGTGCCAAAGCCATTGATTCCAAATCAATGGCAGTATCTCGGCACAAGGGAGAAGCCATGCTTCATGTAAAATTGCCAAAGCACTTTGCTTTACACAATGACAGTAATTGCCAAGTAAAGTGT
This sequence comes from Adiantum capillus-veneris, assembly GCF_014529385.1. Classification (NCBI taxonomy): domain Eukaryota; kingdom Viridiplantae; phylum Streptophyta; class Polypodiopsida; order Polypodiales; family Pteridaceae; genus Adiantum; species Adiantum capillus-veneris. The sequence goes on from NC_140944.1 coordinate 81,451,063, forward strand.
AAACATGGAAAAAAAAACTAGAAAAACATGAACTTGGCTAACCTGGTAGGTGTTGCTGCAACCAGTTGTTATAAAATTCCAAAGGAAAAGCTCGCGTAAAGGTGGATCATAGCCAAATCTGCCGTGCGAGAGAGAGTTGTCGCATATGTATATTCGCCCTCTTGTATCATATACATCCGTTGTATACGGAATGAAAGAATCTGCAAGTATTTTGCCAAATCCGTCCCAAGTTTGTATGCTCATAGCATATGCCAAACGTGGGGATTCTCAATGCAAGATGCATGAATGGAAGCCTTGCTTCATAGAACTACATCTGGCCTCATTTCCTACAAATGCGATGGACGACAGATGTCATAGCAAAGAGAATCAACCTTGTCGATCAAGTACAAAAAATTGACCTTGTCAAAATTTCATAGGGAAACAGCCTTGCCAAATTGTGCTACTGATTGAGAATCATAAAATTTCCCGATAGAAAAATAGCATCTACAGCTGAGCTATCACATGTCAGCGATTGTCCAATACTACTTGTTCCAAAGCAACCTTTGCTTGACGAAATTGTATATGGTGGTCAACATTGCATTCAGCTCCTAGCTGTGGATGTCAATGTTTCTATATTGCCTGCTTCTTAGCAAGCTGCAATGGCTTGGAAACGAGTATGCATCCAATTCATGGAGCCGTGCTCCCAGAAATCTTGCTTTCCTCCACCTCGAAATAGCACAACGAGGAGAGATCAAAATTGAACAACCGACGTAAGACACAAACCGGTTTATTGGAGTGTCACTCTAGGGAGCCTTGCTCCTGAATTGTTTCTAATGGTAGATAGTTACTTAAAATTATACTTACCGTTTGGCCTTGCCGAATACCATAATCGGATATGTCACAGACCCTGCCTGAGCTGCCTTTGTATCAACCTTCAACCTCCAACGAACATGTGTTGTTGAAGTATTGTGCACTGAAGCCGTGCTTGATGTTGATACCTCAACCAAACAGTGGTTCTTTGCAAACTAAGTTGTCAACAAAAGTTGAATGCGTATGGAACTGTCACAAGCCGTGCTTGTGCCTTCATGCAAGAGCTACATAGCCTGTGAAAGCGTGATCAAACCAAAACAAAAGCTACTGCATATCTGGTTAATCCTGCGATTCGACCTATCAATCAATGTCTCCATGATCCTCAAATCACAAGTAACATTATCTTGGAGATGATCTCTGTTGAGTCTTGAGTCGTGTTTGAGGACGTAAGATTTGGTTGTAACAGTAATCATGGTCCTTACCATGGTAGGGTATATCCTTGCGGATTGCAACCGTGCTTAGTTTTGAATCAGCAACAACATCATCCTTGCCGTGGCTTCCCAATTGCGATTGCTAGCATGACCTTGCACGCTCGCGGCTTAGTCACTTTTTCCCGGCCGGAAGTTCAGATACTGGAAAACGGGACTGTGCTGCCCCCCCGGGTGGAACATGTGCCTTGGAATGTGACGGCCGAAGTCAAGGCGAGTGCCTTGGCTTCCCCGTGGTGGGAGGGCCCACTAACCGATTGCCTTTGGGCAAGGACAACCAAAAGCATTAAGAAAAAACATAAATAAATTTTAAAAAAAACTAACCAGACAGCGATGGTGGCTCTGTTGCGCAAGCAATAGGGAGACGTCCTGGCCGCTGCATGACAAATTCGGCATGGCTGGTGTGAAGAAATCTCCTCCAGGGCCCAGGGCGATGCCAATGAACCAGGCCTTACCCGATTTGGTGGAGCTCAAAAATCTAAAACTTCCCGGCTTAGGGTTGCTGCACACGAGCAGAGCTCGGCCTTGATCTCCCCGTCTAGAAAGAGATCTTCTCCCCGTCTCTCCATGAACGAGAGAGAGAGAGAGAGAGAGAGAGAGAGAGAGAGAGAGAGAGAGAGAGAGAGAGAGAGAGAGAGAGAGAGAGAGAGAGAGAGAGAGAGAGACAAGCCATGCAAGGCCCCCTTCCTCCATAGCTCTCCCCCTGAGCTCTCATACCAATATAAGAACCCTACGAGCTAGAGACCCAGATCCTCCACCCAACCGCCCATACTTATAGGCTCTTAGCCCTAGGATCCGCTGTCCACACTGCTAGTTGGCCCGTGGCCGGGGTCCGTGACCCCCCTTTAGGGTAGGCCCCTGCCCGTAGGACCCGTGTCCTGACAGAAGCTGAGGCTTCCAAGGTCGTCATGCTCTGATACCAGGTGTTGGCTCAAAGCCTATGGAGGATGGCGCCTTGCAAAGTCCATGGCGAGCAGGCTTGCAGAGAAAATGAGAGAGAGAGAGAGAGAGGGAGAGTCGATATTGCACGAAGACTATACACTATATTTGATTGTTTGCAAAACTATTACATATATAGTTTGAACATGCAATTGCCATGCAAACTAAAAAAGGGAGATTGAGTTCATCTACATGCTATAAGCAATGCTCCCATGGGCTTGGAAACCTAACGATTTTAAATTAATATTGCTCAAATCAATCCATGCATTAGAAAATGGATCATCTTGACAACTTGTAATGGAAAGATACAAACACACTACTAAACTTTGACAATATTTTGTAGCAAATTAACTTAAGGTTTAAGACCTACACGTTGTTGGGGAAAACAAGATCAAGGGCCCCTCTATAACAATGTCTCCCAATAGCACTCAAGAAAAAATTAGCACCACAAACTCTATCAACAAGATTCTCACATAAGCACAACTTAAAGGCAAGTGATTCGTTGGGAATTTAAAAGCATACGCCCACCCAAAAGACCACCATGGAAAGTAGGAAGCACGTGTCTTGGCATGGGATTATAGCACACTCTAACCAATGCACTTAAGAAAAAGATCTTCCCCATTTACCAATTGATTATTTGAAACCACAATTTCATAGTGTGAATATGTCACAAAACATGTAAGATTTCATAGGTTACTCTACACCAATCTACTTGCGGACTGCCATATGTTGTACCCTGTGAAAGAGAGATTATATCTCTTAAACCACAATTCCAAAAGGTAAAATTTCAAGGTTTAAACTATTTTTGAAACAAAGTTTTGAAGACACTAAATTTTGAATCTATGCACCACTATGTGCAAAATTGCCACAAATAGGAGGCTACCATGGCACAACTACACAAGAGAAGGCTAACTGAGGGCAAGAAACTACATCAAAAATCATGAAGAAGCCACAATGAGACAACACCTAAGAATTTCTGATATTTGGCTGAATGTTTCTATGTTTGTACATGAGTTTAAGTTACATATAAGTCACACTTCATAGAACACACTAACATGTACGTACAATAACCCAAAAACTGACACCATACTAGCGACTTGCATTGCATGTACACATGCTTGATAAAGAAAGCTAAAAAGTCCACAAAAAAAGGATACACCCTATTGACACATGGCGTCATGTCCATATGTACAAATTTACAAAAGGACAGGGTGTCCAAAATGTGCACGACTTGGTTGGCCACATCCCAGCCTACTAGGTCATTCCTGATCAACATTAGAAAATAGAAACTATAACCCAAGTCAACCTTCAAACATACATCTTCAATTTGCATCCATTCACCGTGCTTTATGTGGGGCACCATCCAAATCAACAAGTTGATATGTGCTGTTTGGAAACTTGTTCATCAAGACCTTGCCACTTGATTTGAATTTTATCAAGCTTGCTATTGTAACAAATAACCATGTCGTTCTTCTTGTGTCTTTGTCTTTCACCTTCTCATTTGCCTTCTCTTGATCGTTCTTAAATATCTATTCATAATGCTCAAAAGCAAGCAACAACCTACCCACAATAGTGCACATTGGAAATTATAAATGCTCTCTTTAAGAGCATCATGAGATTTATCTTCAAGATTTAACATCATCCTTAAAGATGGTATCTCCAATTCAATAGTAAACAAAGCCTCTTTGCCAAAAACTAGGTGGAAGGGAGAGAAACTAGTGCCTGATTTAATGGCGGCAGTCTTGTAGGCCCATAGAGCCATTATTTTTTCATCTTTGTAAGCATCATTATAATATCTCTATTAAACCTCTTATTCATTCCATTACATCAATTGTTACACACTGAAGCTTCTTATTTAGATGATCCACTAGCTCTCCCATTGAAACCTAAACCCTTGTCAGAAAGTAGCTCTAATGGCATGCCAAATTTGTAGCAAATGTCTTTGTATAGAAATTGGGAGACATCTTATTTGTCTTTCATAGCTTATGGGCACTCTCCTAGTCACACATAGATTTCAGAGCCACATTTTTGATACATAGTATTTTATTTTTACAAGAGCCAAGTAAATGAGCTGATGTAATTCAGATCCTAGAGCTACAAATTCCTAAGTTATACATGTCTTATTATTTATAAAGACCAAAAGTAGCTGGCCAACCGCCATTTTTAAAATCCCTAGGTATATAAGCCTATAGCTCTAGTTTGAAAAGAAGACAATTTTTGGATAAAGAATGAGCTGTGTTGTACGTGTTGTCAAGAAGCTTCTCAGCTCTACTTTGTAGTCAACATAAATTTTGATTGGGTAATCTATTTCAAATTCCAAAACTTGTATCATGTTCCCTCTCTTTCAATTGTAAGAACATTGAGTTCTATTGTGGTTTCTAACCAAGTGTCTACGAGCCTTATCTTCGGTTCTGAGTGCTTAAAGATTTGTTTTATGACATTTTGACTGTAGGAGAGTGTTATTAGACTTTAAAAGGACCCGTATGGTAGTTATATTGTAGTTTTTTTGACCTGGTGAATGATGCATCATGATTTTTGTACCTTGTGGGAATACTGCCAGACTTTGTAGACTTGTCCCCTTAGACTTAGTATAGCTTTCCCTAGAGTTTCATGGATATTCAAATTCATTTAATCATTGAAAGATCAGGATGAACAAGAGCAGTGAGATAAGACATATGCAAATTTTTTGATCCTTGAATTGTTGATTAGGTTATAGAGACTGGCATCTTTTCTTGTTAGGTTCACATATTGATGTACCTCAAAGAGTCTCCATGCCACATCCGAGTCACTTCCCGAAGTATTGACAAAAGTATGCTAGTGCCAAAAGCTACTAACGTCCATCGTGGTGATTGGCACCATTGGCGGTGAATGATCCTTATGTGATAAGTGATCTAATGCATGTTTAGAGTTTCTATGATCCAAAAATTTGTCATCTATTCCACAGACATTAGCAACACTATAGCTAGATGTGGGTTTAGTGCTTATTAGAGTCTATAGTCAAGGGACTGGCTAGATCTATTCTTGAGAGGGAAAGAGGGTTGTGAGTGTCATAATATTCAATATCTAATTCTCCTAAATGATTTTCTCATGTTAAATTGATCATTTCATATGGGGAAGTGCTAGGGGAGAAAAAGCTAGAATATTGGTTAAGCTAGCAGACCGGCCATAGTAGGGATCCAAAGGAGCGAAAATAGGGATCCAAAGGGGGTCCCATCTGCAAAAGAGCAATGTGCAACAATGGGATTAAAAGACCCTAAGGTTCAGCCCATTAAGACTTCCAAAATGCTAAGGTTCCAAAATCAAAGGTTGCGTCCAAAGGTCAAACTTTGGGGAAATTGGATGCTTTGTTTGTGCCCCAGAAGTCTTCATCCATTCCTACATAGGAGGGGGCGAGCCTTGCAAGTAGGGGATGAGAGAGAAACTAACACACACACACACACACACACACACACACACACACACACACACACACACACACACACACACACACACACACACACACACACACACACACAGCTCCCTTTGTGCACAAGGGGAAAGAGGGATACATGTCGGCTCCCTAGTCCAGATGCCCACAAGGTGTACTCAAATCCTATTGGATGGCCTTGGAGGTGGACCAATGAGAATTAAGCTAGCGTAAATCTAGTTTTATTAATTTAAAAACACTTAATAAAAGAACCAATAAGAGTTAAGCTCTCTAGAAGACTATTGGATAGTCTCCCAGGGGGACCAATGAGCATTCAGCAGCCCAATGGCTTGCCTGATTCCTATTGGCCAGGAGGCAAAGGGGTCCAATAAGAGTTTAGTTGCATTTATTAATCACCTAAAGCTCTCACAAAAGGGGGACACATGTCAGAAGGCTATCACTTATACTGCTTAATGACCATTGGCTAGCTCTGGGAGGTCCAATGAGGCTGTAGCATGAGCAAATAGCAAGAGGGGTCGACCAAGAGAGAGAGGGGGCTGATTTTTCAAAGGCATTATTGACTCTCACACACACATACAACTCATGTGTGGAGTAAGAAGACTATCTCTCTCTCTTCTCAAGCTTTAATGGAAATCTTATCACCTACTCCAAGCTTGTGAGAAGGGAGGCCTACACCAACAACTCTTGGCTTTGTGATGCAAATCCAACCAACAGCCAAGATTCAATGCATGCTCATCTCCTCTACCATGATAATTACTAAGCTAAGCTATGCTAATATAAGTGATTATGTGAGGAGATGTACATATTTCTCGTAAGAATACTCCTTCTTCCTCTCAATCTACTCTCATTCCCCGCTAGCTCTCACCATCTTCAAAGGTGTGTGAGGTCTTGGGTCTGAGACCATGAGGGAATTGATGTTGTGTTTGATAAGTGTTTTGCTTAGTGCATGAAGTTTCCATCTTCATTGCACTAGCTAGTCTTGAAGGAACACAAAGAATTTTATTGTACAATGTCTCTCTTGATGGGAGAAACCATAATCCGGTCCTCAACTGTTGTCAATAACTTAATTTCTCTCTCTTTTGAAGTATTGTTAATGCTATCTAACTAGGTGTTATGATTTTTTTTGCTCTCTCCACCCAAGCACTCTTGTTATTCTCATTAGGAAGCTATTCTAATGAAATGCTCACTATGTTCATGCTATTTTCTGCTACACACAAGTTACTAGGCCATTAAATGTTACAGTGAGTGAGATAGCTAAAGGCATTTCACTCTTCAAAGTTTCTCATTGCTTTGAGAGTGATGTTTTTTCAAGTTATGATGGCTGGTTTTTTGGTCTTTTAAGCCATTTATGCTGTTATGTTGCTGAAATTTTGGCAAAATTAGAGGATAAGACTGGTGTGCTTTCTTGGGAGCTGCATGGTTGACTTTAATGGATGATCAAAATGGCCCTCAGTTCACTCCTTTTCATTTAACTCAAAGAATCCAGATAAATGTTCATGTGTCCAGGAAGATTTTTTTCCAGTAGCGCATAGTCTTTATGTTCAAGCCAATAAGATTAAGAGAGATACTGGAATGCCCTTTGCCTGTTGTAATTCCGATGATTAACTATGAAAACTCATTTGATGTGCATGTGTTTGTCCTTATCTAAAGACAAGCTCCATTGAAGTTTCTAGGGATTGAGTTAGTCAATAGTTTTGGGTTCTTGTACGTTGGAGAGGGGGAATGGGGAGCACGCCCAGCACGCCAGCATGGAATGCCTCCTATAGCCCAGAGCACACACTGCACCCCAATCCACTTTGCGAGCACCTTAGACTCGCTCTTTTCACCAGACCACGCACGCACACGCGCTCACATAGATGCACACGAACTCACACAACCCGCACACCTCAATGCACGAGCTTTGCGATCTCCCACACGCTCAAAACACACCACACTCTCTCTCTCTCTGCAACACTCCGTCGGGGCGGCACACACCTGTCGATACGCCCGCACGCACACACACAAGAGCAAAAGAGAAGGGGGGATGAGGGGCGAGACGACACACAAAACTCACTGCAATGGGGGCCTTCTTTCATTCATTGGCACCAAACACTGTACAACCATCATCGCTGCAACCGGGGCACACTAAAGATCAAAGGGGCGAGCCCCACTCAAGCCAGGCCTGAAGGTTTCCATGGTCACTGCTCTGCGTGATCTCTCCATGGCTCCAAACGAACAAGTAGCTCAAAAGCTCTAAAAAGAACCGTCGAGGAAGTTCTCTTCTCCCTTGGGTGTCCGCCTCGACCACACTACGCACGAAACGTCTTCTTCTTCCCCAAACTCCAAGCCAAAACCAAAATCCAGTCTCCAAATCCAAGGAAAAGACTCCTCCTCCTCTTTTAGAAAAAAGCCTGCCCCCTTCTCTCTTCTTTCTCTTAGTTTTTTCAAAGCAAAGCTAGAAAAAAAATTTCCTTTTTTGGGCAGTAGCCCTGGCGCCACTGCCTTTGAGCTTCTCTTCTTTTTATTTTTAGTCTTTACTCACCTTCTTTCCCTTTTAGCCTTGAGGTTAACTTTTCCCTTTTATCTTATAGCCAAGGACCTCAATTTTAAACCTCCCTTTCGCATGCTCACGGTGCTTTGTGTGCTCGGGCTTTCTGAACCCCTCTCTCGCCAAGCCACCCCGGCCAACCCCAAACCTTAAAAACTTTCCCGCTTTAGGTCAGTTCACCCCCTCGAACATCAAGCCGCAAGTGGTAAAAAAATCGGGTTGTACCCCTATCGCGATTGATTGTCAACTTGAAGTGCACATATCTTGCTGACCATGAATTCGATCAGCGAGCCGTAAAGTCCGGTTGGCTTTCCATATTGCATGCCACTTTCCAGAATCTTGGCGAGTCCTAAAAACATGCTTGTCGATGCGCTTACCAACATGGCCCGGTGAGCATGTACCCGACCCCCCGTAAATACTCCACAGGCCATAACTTGCCCGTTTGAGCTCCGAATGGAGAACCGAAAAAACGGGCATGATCAAGAGCTCGACTTTACACGCGTATCCATTGATCCGAGTTTTCGCCACCTGTCTGTACCTGCTCTGCCCGTCGGGACCTGCGAAGCCTTCTAACTTCGGACAATCATAACTTTCACACCGAAACTCCGTTTGACGAGCTGTCTGGATGAGATTCTAGAGCATCTCGAATACCACACTTTGGGGCACATTCCATGCATCTCGAACACTTTGACCTGCCGTCCCAATCAGCCCACTTCGAAGACCCCCTGGCGTAAAAAAACACTTTAAGCATGCATTTTCGTTGCCACTGTCCTGCTGAGGTCTCCCACACTGGCTTTAGCCCTCTACCATGCATCGGTTAGCACCCTTTACACTGCATAGCACACTTTATAGCGTGGACCAACTTTGGCTGCACCATCATTGCCCACCCCCCTGTTGAACATTCATGTTCAACCAAAAGTAGCTTTATTGAACTTGAAACTTGCAACACTCTACAAACACTCAAGCACGCTGGAAAACACACCACTATATGTACAATATGTACAAAATTATATGTTTGTTACTCTTGAGTCTGTTCAAGTGGGTTGCTCAACCCCCTTGGTCACCATTTGATGCACATCGGGCACCACTTCCCTATCAAAGTACAGCTTGAGCCGTTCACCATTTACCCTGTGCCTGAGAAGCTTACCATTGGCTCTCACCAGCTGATAGGTCCCATTTAAAAAGGCCTTTTGTACTTTGTACGGACCCGTCCATTTCTTTTTGAACTTCCTCTGGAAGGTGAAGTCCAAGTAGCTCTCATACTTCATTACTAGGTCCCCTTCTTCTATCTTTTTCTCTGGCAGACCCTCATTGACTTTGGCCATTCTCCTTTCCCGTTGCTTTACGTAGTAGTCTGCTGTTGCCTCTCTATCCATCTGCAATGCCTCAAGGCCGACAATCCTATCTTGTAAGACAGCTTGTGGAGTGGCATTGATGCGCCACATACCTTTCAAAGCACACAACTGTGCATGCACTAGCAGAACTGCCTCCTTGCCATAAACCAACTCAAATGGAGTAAAGTTGGTCGACACCTTGTAGGACGTCCTGTAGGCCCATAGACACTTTTCTAGATTGATCTCCCATTCTGTCTCCTGCTTATACACATACTTCGTGAGCATTTTGATGATTTGTCCGTTGGAACTCTCCACCAAACCATTGCATTGGGGATGATAAGGCGAGGAAACCGATGCTGAATATTTAGTTTTTCCACCAATGCCTGCATAAGCTTTCTTCTGAATCCTTGCCCTCTATCTGAAATGAGTACCCATGGCACTCCGAAACGGAAACAAATGTTATCGAAAAAAAAGTGGGCCACAACCTGTACATCTACCTCCTTTACAGCTTTGGCCTCGACCCACCTTGTGAGGTAGTCGATGGTAACCACGACATACTTCTTACCACTTGTAGACTTAGGGAGTGGACCGATGGCATCCAAACCCCATTTTTCGAAAGCATTTTGAGCAATAATCGCTCCCTGTGACTCAGTTGTCAAACGCCTCTCTCCTATAGTCTGGCATTCATGGCAGGTCTTGCACCAATAGTGTACATCCTTCACTACTGAAGGCCACCAAAAACCCGCTCTCAACACTCGAAACAGTACTTGACCTTTCCCCTGGTGTCCGCTCTCCTCATGACATTGCTCCAGTACCAAGTTAATCTCTTCTTTATAGAGCACTCTCCTTAGCACCCCGTCTCTGCCGTAAGTCATTAGGTCTTCACCTACTAGTGTAAATTTGTGCGCTTTCTGAACTATCCTCCTCCTTTGCAGTTTAGACAAACCTTGGGGACACTGCCCTGTATCCAAGAAATCTTCCACCTCCTTCAATGACTCCCTACCTGTGTATGTGGCCGGGGCACATATATACCTGCACCTTATTGCTTGCTAGTTGGTCTACCTCTTGGTTGTGCTCTCTCTTCACATGCTTGAACTGGATTTCTCTAAAGAACTTCAACAACTTCTTGATGGAAAAGAACCAATGTTTTAAGGAATCGCGTTTTACCTGCCATTGGTCTAGCACTTGCTTGATGACCATAATGCATCACCTTTGACCACCAACCTAGAAATGCCGAACTCGACACATTGTTTCAAACCTAGATGGAGGGTGAGATATTCTGCTTCATTATTGGTATGGACATCCTCTAAATCATAGGCTTTTGAAAAGATTACCCTGCCGTGTGGATTGTGTATCACCACACCTCCACCAGCTTTCTTTATCACCCTCCTATATGCACCATCAAACCACATGGTAAAAGCTCCAATCAGGTCAGGCTCTTCTTTGGCTTCATCTCGTACTACTCTTAGATAAATTGGCAAATCCTCTGCTTTGCTGACCAAAATGTCTGCCAAATGGGACCTACTTGTGTGGTCAATTTTTAACTCAAACTCGAATTCCTGGAACTCTATCACCCACTTCATGATCCGCTTTCCCGGTTTTAAGTGTAACACCACTTCAGGCAACAGATTGTTAGCCGTCAACACATAAAATTTACGTACAATGAGGTGCACTTTGAACTTTCTAGAAGCAAAAACCAATGCCATAACCCACTGCTCCGCTTCAGTGTAAGCCACTTCTCCAGGACTTATCACCCTGCTTTCAAAGTAGATAGGCTTATAGCTCCTTCCTACCTTCTGCAGTAACACCGCCCCAATAGCCACGGTACCTACCGTCATTGACACATAGAAATCATCCTCTTGGCTTGGAGGGTACACAGCTGGCAGCTGGCACAAAATTTCTTTCACTCTGTCAAAAGCTTCTTGAGCATCTTCATCCCATCCAAAACCATGTACCTGTTGGGACCTCTTTTGGAGAGGGTACACATATTGTGACAGCATCCAAAAAAAACGGGACAGGTACTTTAGCTTATGTACGAAGGACGCCAAGCCTTGTGCACTAGAGGGAGGCTCCATCAAGACTAGCGCATTGACCTTTTCCGGATCTGCTTCAATCCCATTTTGTGACACCACATGACCTAGAAATTGTGCTCGAGATTGTGCAAGCTTGCACTTCTTAGGGTTTAATTGACCTCCTTCTTCGTCCAGCCTTTGAAAACAAAGTCGGAGCTTTGACAGATGATCCACCCTTGAGTTGTAACACCCAATATCATCCATGAAAACCCTAATGAACCTGCCCAAGTAGGGACCAAACACCCTATTCATCCAGTCTTGGAAGGTGGCGTAGGCACTCACTAAACCAAACGACATCCTACGATAGGCAAAGCACCCCCATGGAGAGATAAATGTCGTCTTCAATTGATCTTCAAGAGCAACCCCTATTTGAAAGTACCCTGAAAATCCATCCATAATAGAGTACCTCTCATGATCAGCCACGTGATTTAAGATTTCATCTTGAAACGGCAGCGGGTAGTGGTTTCTTTTGGTTGCCGCATTTAATGGCCTGTAATCGACGCACACCCGCCATTTTCCATTCTTCTTAGGGGTGATAACCACTGGAGAAACCCACTCCAACTCCTTCACGGGGTATATGATACCTGCATCTAACAATTGGTTAATCTCCTGCCTAAGAACCTCCTTCTGAATATCCCCTAACCTCCTTAACTTCTGCGCCTTTGTTTTGCATCCTTCTTTAAGAACTATCTTATGCTCTACACCCTTCGCTCCTCGTAAATCCTCGTACTTCGACGCAAATAAATTCGGAAAAGAGGCACACAGCTCCACATAGCCTTCTCTCTCTTCCTTGGTCAAATCTTTGCTTAGAATAGCAGTTACCTCCTCCACACCTATGCCACCAACCTGTGGTTGAACCTCTCCTTTTACATGGGAGCCTTCAACAGTAATCCATAGGGCGACCCGAAGCGGGACTAAGCTTCAGAAACGGCATCGGACACACAAAGCGTCAACTTGCTCTCACGGCCAAACCGGATGTACGTTTGCCACCAAACTTCACGAACGGCTAGCCTAGACCATCAAAAACCAAGTCCTATGGTGGTATACCACCACAAGTCATCGACGGCATGCAAACGCAACCACGGGAGCTTCCAGAGAGACAAATCGCCAAACGGAGCTCCGGTGAAGCCAAAGCCAACAAAAACCATATGGCAAGGTTCCCCAAGGAACCATGAAGCTATGGAGACTAACATCAAGAGATTTCATCACCGAAAAGCACTCCAAGAGTCAGAAAACAACTCAGAGGCTTTGAAAGCCAACCAGGGAGTTTCTATCTATCTTTTTGACTTTTTTATTGAAATAAGGCTTAAAGGGGACTCAGGGGGGCTAAGGGCATATACTAGTAACACTTCTCCAAAAGAATTCATCAGGAGACATCCTACGCGAAGGATGTCTCAAGGCCATGTTTGGGCACCCAACTCAATATCTCACCTCATATAAAACTTCTACATAGCTTATACATGCTAGCCATCAAGTTTCATCACATTTGGACAAGAGTTGACCTCATATGCATAAGAAAAACGGAAAGTCAGAGCATAGAGGCAATAAAGGGTCATAGACCTACCAAAACTAGTCCAAATCACATGAAACTTGCACAATATACTCATTATCACATTGCCAAGCTAATTGTGGAGTCAGATATGAAAAATAATGAAATACACATCCTACGTGTAGGATGTTTTAATGCCCTATTTGACCTCCAGCTGGTGTTTTTGAGTTCCACATATCTTTATAACATCTTCACAAGCTGATATATCAAATTTCAAGCCAGACCCATCACATTTGGCCCCCAAAACCTCAAAGATGCACTTTTCTGAGCCTAAAAACACTACACATGCTCCGAACAACACCAATACTTATCCAAATCAAAATATAAGAACAGGGCCATGTTCTACATGCTAAGGGCTACCCACAAAACCAAAATCAAGTCATTCCGAGATAAGAGACATCCTACGCGTAGGATGTCTCCAGGGTCATATTGACCTTCTGTGCAGGAATTGACATCATGGGAGTCTTTTACATGGTATAAGAAGCCTATATATCACATTTCAATCCAATTGGATATCATTTGCCCATCCATATAGGACATCCTACCCATTTTGTGAGACAAAAGCCTAAATCTGCTCAAAATTACACTTTTTGATGTCCAAACCAAATTCCAAGTACATAGCCATGTTGCAAAGGTCAAGGGCCACAAGCATGTCCAGTTTCATCAAAATCAGAGGAAGTAGACATACTACACGTAGGATGTCTACATGCTTATTTTTCAGCCAAAAACCTAATGTGGTCACATGCATGGCTTCCCTACTCCCTTTTTTCTTATTTCAATTTTCAAGTCATTTGGGTAGTTAGAACTCAGTTTATCAGCTAATCTGTAAAAAATGCTAACTTTGGACTACTAAGTGCAACAGGATCCATGGCAGCCACAAAGTCGCCTGCAAAGAAGAAGAGGATGACTATCAAGGACTACTTAGAAGAAGTGGAGACTTTTGTTATCCCAGAGGGAACCCTGAAGCCCACAAGCACTTGGATTCAAGATGACCTACTAGAAACCAATGATCTGAGAATCTACTAAGGAGTGTTTAAAGATCCGGAGGAAAATGCAGTGGAGCTACCCATGATCCCTCAGGAGCTCAATGAATTTTTAGGGAGCAAGATGGGGGACTACTTGGAGAAACTGGATCTACACAACTACTTTGAAGCCTTGCCAACAGGGATTTATGTTAAAAGAGTGTGGGAATTTGTCACCACAATCAAAGAGGACGGCATAGCCAGAGTTACAGATCTGCAAGGCAAGCCTAATAAGATGATTGTCATCACAGAGAAGGTGGTGGCAGCAGCACTTGACCTCTGTAACAAAGGAGACAGTGTGACTAAGAGGCGGGATGACATTAAGGTCTACTCAGAGAAGAAAAATAACTATACATTTGAAGATATTGCAAACCCGAAGGTGGCCATCATGAGCCAATTATATAATCAGTACTTCCACATGTGTACCGAGCGGCCACAGAAATACAGGATGCCACCTGGAGCTATTGCCACCATTTTCACTTGGGCGATGCAGAAGAGCCGCCCGAAGGAGATAAACTATGCCGCTTACATTCACGACAACCTTGCAAAAATGGGGACCAAAAATCCCACTTATATTCTGCCTGGTGAGTTGATAACCAAAGTCATCTATGGAGCATTGCATGCCAAGGGAAATTGGCCTCTACCTCCCTCCCAAAATGATTGGCTCAAGCTGAAGGAAGACAAAGAAGAAGAGCCTCCTAAGGCTCCAAGGGTAGCCACAAGTTTGAAGTGCCGTTTAGAGACAGTGCCAGAAGTGCAGCCACAGCCCAGGAAGGGAAAGAAAGAAACTCTACAAGTGCCAGTAAAGGAAACAAAGTCACAGAAAGCAGCAAGGCTAGAAAGACTAATGGAGATTTTCAAAGTTGAGAGAATGCTAAAAGGGGATCTAAGCGAATTATGGAAGCCCTCACTTGAGGCTATATAAATAATTTTGAGATTTTAGATGCTACAACTGAGAATATCCCAAACATACCTTTTACCGAAGAAGAAGTTGAATATGTGAGGTTGCAGTTGCTAGAAGAGCAGGAAGGGGAAGAAAGAGAGAGGAAAACAAAAGCTGACCGGGATTTCAAAAAGAAACCATCAACCCCGCCATCAAGCCGAGAGTCAAGTCCTCCACCATCACCACCTCCTCCTAGTCCTCCTCAACCCCGACAAACTGAGGAGTTGAACAAATCTGATGGGCAACAAGACTCCAAGGAAGAGGAGAACAAAGAGGAAGAGCAGAAGGCAGAAATTGAACCAAAAGATGAGAAGCCAGATCCAAAATAAAAAAACTATAGAATATTCCTTGATCTACTAGCTGCTGGATACTCTCAAGAAGAGGCAGCTAATGCAACTTTTCAGTTGTCTAGCACTAGGCCCAAAGAATATATGATGAGCCCTCGATTGGTGGAGTTGAAGGAAATGACCACAGATACAATGGATTTAAAGCCACAAGAAAATGATTGGGATGAGGTGATGCAAAGACTCACTGGGCTCAGAGAAAGGTCTATGGCCACTGATATTGAGTGTGATAATCTCAAATCAAATGAAGTTCAAATCAAAGCCGAGGTGGACTCGCTGCAAAAGCAGGACCAAGAGAACACATAGAAGCAAGCCAACTGATCTGGACGCGGAACTAAATAGATGCCAAGAGCTGGAAAGTCAGAGTCAGGTCGTAGACCAAAAGCTTCAAAGAGCAGATGAGAAGTATAAGAAATCATCAAATCACTGACAAATGCGGAGAAAGAAAGAGACAACTTGACACTTCAGCTTGCCGATGAGTCCAAAGAAGTGGAGACTTTGAGGAATGATAATGAAAAAGCTGAGCTAGAACATGAGGCCAGCCAGGACAAAGTTATAGAACTGAAAGATCAAATAAAAGTGAAAGATCAGACAATCCAGAGGCTAAGGGCATCTCATGGCAGAGTCAGAGCCGCTACCTCAACTAGCAGTGCTTTAGAGAAGGATATGTACGAAGAACAGATGAAGGAACTCCAAAAGGAGTTGACACTAGAGAAGAGACAAAGATTGATGCTGGCCGAGGGCTCCCTAGTGATGCAAAGCCATTTGGAGGATGAGAACAAGGCCATGAAAGATGAGCTAGTAGCCTTGAAAAAGAAGATGGACGAGGATCTCAAGACGATGCAAAATGAAAATAAAGACACCAAGAAGAAGTTAGAAGAGGCTGAGAAAGCCAATGCTGAATTGAACGACCTTTTAGTGACCATGGGGGATCAAGCTGAACAGGAAAAGAAAGCATATCAAAAGCAGATTGATGAGCTAAAAGGCCAACATCAGACTAAAGAGCCACACTTGAGCACACGACCAACAACTATGGAAGGAATTGATATAGACAATGTGTCAGATCCAATGGACACAACAATGCAAGAGGACATCCTTGTGGGACCATCCCAAGAGCCCCGGGATCTGACACAAGAAGAAGAAGAAGACAATCTACAAAAGGCAATAGAAGCAGCCATAAAAGACACCACCAAAGAAGCAATGGAGTGGGAGAAGAGGGTATTGAAGTCTATGACCATTCAAAATTTAGATGAAAATGTCGTTTGACATGAATGGATACAACCCTCTCTCCCATATCCTCTTCTCAAGTATGAAGATGCTACAATAAACAAGAGGATTAAAGAGGAGCCGATAGTGCCACTATACGAAGAAGATATCACCAAACCAGAAGGTGTTAAGCTTATTGTGGACTCTCAGCCAAAATGGAGAAAGGCATGGCTAACTAAATACCCACAGTATTTAATACATCTGGTAGAGGCGCCTAAAATAATCAGAGACAACCTTAGCTTTTGTCCTCTACCAAGGATGCGGACCTGGAAAGAACAAGAACTGATGAAGAAAAGCCATCCCACGTGGCTCAACTACCCAAAGCTGCCAGGCTTGAAGGTAGGTGAGAGAATGAGTGAGAAATACATTGTGAAAACCCTCACGGGCGCCATTAAATTGTTCATGTCTCGCCTGACCTCTCTTGCATTATGCTAAGGAAAATATGTAAAATCCTTCTGGCAGTTTTTGAGATCTTTAAACCTGGACAGGCAACAGACATCATATTTTTCTTCCAATATACATATAGATGTGCGTATGAACTGTCTGCTCAACCTTCCCATGAGGTGATACATGCCCTCTACCAGCGAATAATGTTTCTGCCCTCGTACCATCTTCACGCCTTTGAAGAAGCCTTCTACAAAGGTTTCTTCACCATTGATACAGATATATTCGGCCCTACATTACTGGCCCAGCATGCACGGTATGAGTCTGTTTTGAAGATGCACGAAAGCCTTCACTAAAGTAGCAGCTCTATTGTCATTTCGGGGACGACATGATCTAGGAGGGGGGGAGTGTTAGCGGCTAGACACACTCAACGGAGGATGATTGCCCGGCGGGATACAAATTTCCTTTGTAATTATTCCTTAATTAAGAAGAAACTGTCATTTCACCTTTGTAAATAGTGGGGCTTGCAGAAGCTTCCAAATTGTATCCCATTTTTGACATTTAGACTTAGTAAATGGTTAAATTGAAACATTAGGGTTTGAGATTGTAAGGTATTTATACCACTTTTGACCTTAATGCAAAAAAACCCTTTGTCATTTTGATAAGTTTTGTCTATGTGAGTTGAGCATACGATGTGTACAAGAGAGAGTGAGAGTTTATCTTGACGCTACGCGCACACTGGTGGTCGGAATCAAGTGCGGAGAAGTGCAGCATGTTGCCCCCAAAGAGAGCTACGCGCCAACACCTACATTGCAGGTGTACGACCCGGCTTTGCGAGATCGACCCACGAGCTATATCTGGTGATTTGATGAGCATACATTGTCCGTTTTTGCATTTCAGCATATCCATGCGTTCACAATGAGTAGAGCTACACATTAGGCACTTTAGTTTTCAAAAACGATGACCTGCAAAAATGTGGCAGACATCCTACGTGATTTTGCACAAGGTGTTTAGGGTTGGGGTTTTGGGTCACGGACCTTAGGGAGAGCGACCTATTGGTGTTAATAGGGTTTCCCTCAAGTTCCGTAGCGTTTCGAGAACGTTTGGTGGGTATTTGGCTCTTGAAGGTGTTGTAGGAAATCTCTTCTTGTGTACTCTGGAAGGCTGTAACTTAGACATTGGGTAGAGACCTCTGTAGGAAGTAGTCAATAATTGGTCGAGTGTAGGTTGACACACTATGCTTTCTTCCACGCGCCTGCGGATTGAGCTTCATCCTTAGCCAACAAATCTTGTTAGGTGAGTTCTCGCTGTGCTGACATCCGTTGCGGCGTATCCGCCAACACTTACCTACGATGGCACCTTTGGTGCTACGGACAAAGTCTTGGCCTTTATCCAACAATTTGATGCGGGGTTTGGTGATGAGGGCTTCACGGAGTCCTCTAAGCTACGCCATGTAGCTATGCACTTTGAAAAGTCCACCAAGCAATGGTGGTCTAGCCTACGTGCAAATGGTGAATCTCCACAAACATGGAAAGCTTTAAGAGCTTCCATTATGAAGTAGCTTTTGGCCACCGATGCCAAAGACAAAGTACTCACCAAATGGCGAATCTTGAAGCTCTCTCCCTATGAATCCATTCACAAATATGTAGACAAGTTTTGGTACTTACAACTCAAAGCCACTGTCTTCAAAAAGTTGGATTTTGGAGAGAAAAAGCCACAATTTTGTGCGGACTTAACCGAAGAAATGGCGGAGTATGTCAACTCCCAAAGGCCTAGCACCATATTGGCGGTTATACACCATACTATGGTGGCTTCTCGAATGGATTTCCAAACGGAGGCTAAAAGAAATAATAAGCCCACGGAAAACAAGGGTTCCAACAAGCCTAAGGGGAAGAACAATGTCTAAAATTCTCCTAAGGGCAACTCCAACAAATCTAATGAGAAAAGGGAGTTTAAAAAGGTCAAAAAAACCCTCTCCTGAAGAGCTTGAGCGTTATCGCAAGGATAACTGATGTTTCAAGTGCAGCAACCAAGGGCATGCGTACCGCGCTTGTCCCCAAAAGAACACCCGCCATGAACCTCCTAGAGCTACCTTGGTCGAAATCCAAGAGGAGGAAACTCACCACAAAGGATCTCCTCTATGCCATGCTTGGGTAAAGATAAGAGAACATGATTCTTTTATTCTCTTTGACCCTGGTTCTACTCACAATTTCATATCCGCAAAGTTGGCTACCAAGCTAGGCATACAAGCCTACGAGATGGGAGATGCCCTACCCCCGCAGAGATGGTGCTTTCAAGGGGCAAGAAGCTTCAGTCACTCCATTAATTGGGAAATTGAGGCTCCATGTCCAAAGCTATGTGGACAAAGAGGACTTCTTTATCTCTCCTCTCAGGCATGAGGATGTAATCCTAGGGGCACCATGAAAGAAAAATCTACTTTAGGTTCAGGGAAAAAGAGATGTACATAGATGCTAAGCAAATGGGTAGCATCATACCCATTCTACATACGCAAGCTTTCAATAAGTCAATAAAGAGCTCTATTTCCATGTACATGATTTTTGTTAAAGATTTTCAAAATGAACCTAATGCTTTAGCAAAAGAAAACAAAAACAACCACAAGAAATTAGAGTTATCCAATCTTCTCAAGGGGTTTCAAGATGTCTTTATTGACGGCATCCCTTGTGAACTACCTCCTAAATGAGGCAATAATGACGATGAAATTTAACTTATTCCAGGAATTTCACCGCCTAACAAACTTCCTTATAGAGTTTCTCAAGCTCATCAAGAGGGGATTATGTGGCAAGTGCATGAGCTAGTTGAGAAGGGCATTGTTAGGCCTAGCTCATCTCCATTTTTCTCGCCTGTGCTATTAGTGCAAAAGAAAGACGGCACATATTGTATGTGTGTCAACTATAGAGCACTAAATAGGATCACTATCAAGAATAGGTTTCCCGTTCCATGGGTAGAAGACCTATTTGATAAGCTACAAGGATCAAACTACTTCTAAAACGTACCTACCATCAAATAAGGATATAGTGATCAAGACATTGTAAAGACCGCATTTCGCACTACGTTTGGTCTTTACGATTACATTGTCATGCCTTTTGGCTTGACCAACACACCAACCACATTCAACCGTTTGATGGAGAAGTTATTCAGGCCTCACCGAACCTTTACTAGAGTGTTCTTTGATGATATCATCATCTACTCTAATTCATTAGACGAACACAAGCAATACCTCCAAGTATTATTTTAAGTTCTAAGAGAGAATAAACTTTATGTTAATCAAAAGCAAAGTGCATTTTTCTTGCAAGAGATTCAGTATTTAGGTCACATTATCTCTCAAGATGGCATCCAAATGGATTCATCAAAATTAGAGGTAATAAAAGGATGGCCTAAACCAAGTAATCTTCATGAACTAAGAAGCTTTATCGGTATATGTGCATACTATAGATGCTTCATAGAAAAGTTCTCACAAATTGCCGAACCATTACATGACCTAACAAAGAAAAGTGTTTAGGTATACATGGTCTTCGAAGGAGAACAATGCTTTTGAAAAGCTTGTCTCTCAACCTGTGCTTACACTACCGGATCTCTCAAAGCCGTTTGAGGTCCAATGTGATGCTTCTGGTGATTGCCTTGGAGCTATTTTGCTCCAAGAAGGGCACCCCATAGGCTATGAAAGTCAAAGTCTCAACCCTGTTGAGCAAGCTCTAGGCATATATGAAAAGGAACTCCTCACAGTTCTACATGCCTTAGACTCATGGAAGCGCTATTTATTGGGGACTCCTTTCGTTCTACAAACGGATCACCAAAGTCTTAAATACTTCATGACACAGACCAAGCTTTCAGACAAATAGATGAGGTGGGCAAATTTTCTTTTGCATTTTCATTTTCATATTGCTCACATTGCTAGCAAGCATTATCAAGTAGCCGATACACTTTCAAGACGGCCAAGAGTGAATGTGGTTTCCATAGCAACTCACAATGATCTATCTTCTATGATAGATAAGTATGCTATTGATCCCGATTTTAGAGATGTGATTTCAACCCTTGCACTAAGGAAGAAAGAGGAACCATTTACTTTACAAGATGGTTATCTTCTCTATGGCAATAGACTATGCGTTTCTAACTCACTCTGTGAGAAAGTAATGTATGAATCTCATGCTTCTCTTTATGCAGGGCATAGATGGATTCACTCTACCCTAAAGGGAATCGAAATATATTTCTATTGGCCTACCATGAAAGCAAACATACAAGAGTATGTTTCTAAATGCGTGGTATGCCAAAAGACGAACTTTGATACAGGGAAGCAACCTCGATTGCTTCAACCTTTGCCAATCCCTAATTCACCATGGGAGACCATATCCATGATTTTATCTTTGGATTGCCTAAGTCTATCCATGGGAATACGAGAATATGGATGATAGTAGACAGGTTCAAAAAACAAGCTCATTTTATACCTGTCAAAAAGACTATCAAAGCCCATGAAATGGCAACCCTCTTCATTTCACAAATTTTCAAGTTCCATGGCTTGCTAATGTCGGATAGAGATCCTAGAATGACCAGTAATTTTTGGAAGGGTATCTTTGAGAATTTAGGGACAAGGCTAAACTTCTTATCGGCCTATAATCCACAAATGGATGGCCAAAGTGAAATAGCTAACCTAACAATTCTTGATCTACTAAAAGCCTATGTAACGAAAGTAGATCAAAGATCCCAATGGGAGAAGTACTTACCCTTAGTGGAGTACGCTTACAATAACACTGTACATACTTCCACGAGAAAAGCACCTTTCGAGGTAATTGAGGGAAGATCAAAAAGTCCCTTGCTACTTAAGGTACATGGGAAGATCTTCGCTACTGCAAATGAGTATAGACGAGACCTACAAGAATATTTTCAAAATATTAAGGATTCTATCTCTATCTCACAGAAAAGGCAAAAGGCTGCTACTGACAAGCAGAGAAGATCCCAAGCCTTTAAAGAAAATGATTGGGTCCTACTAAAATTTCCCAAGGCTCGATTAAGGCACACAACAGGCAAGAATCCTACGGGACACCAAAAGTACTATGTGAAGCTAGCAAAAACGTACTATGGTGCTTTCTAGATTCTTAGGCCAATCAATGAGATGGCCTATCAACTCAAGTTTCCCAACCATTGGCTCATTCAAAATGCTTTCTATGTGAGCATACTAAAGCCTTACAAAGGAGAGCCACCTTAAGAACCAGCTATTGAAGACCCACCGGAGATTGAGGACCAAGAAGAGGTGCTGCAGCCTAAGTCCATTCTCCGACATGAAGACAAGGTACTAAGAGGCGCTAAGACTATCCAATGATATCTTATTAAGTTTAAGAATTATGCTTTTGAAGATACTAGATGGATGCAAGGCATACAATTAAAGGATAACCTAAACCTTGTCAATGCTTACAATGCTTCCCAAGAGAAAGCAAATGTACAAATGTTAAAAATGAACAAAGTTTTTGTCTTATAAGACTCTCTTTTTCTTTATTGTGCACAAAAATGAAGTAGTATGCATGCCTAGATCAAGTTGCGGAGACGACGTCTCCCGAACACCAAGTAGAGCTTGTCACTCTACTATGGAAGATTGATAGGACTACTATGCATACATGCTTGCGCTAGCCTAGGCTCTCAAGACCCAAATGGACTAGTCATCCATTCTGGAACGATGTCGTAGGGTAACATAGGGATCCTCTACCCGCTACGAAAAAGGACTAATGAATATGATTTATCTTCTCTACCCCATAGTCGAGGATGACTATGATTTCAAGAGAGAGTTAATGTAATAATAATCAATATCTAATTCTTCTAAATGATTTTCTCATGTTAAACTGATCATTTAATATGGGGAAGTGTTAGGGGAGAAAAAGCTAGAATATTGGTTAAGCTAGCAGACCGGCCACAATAGGGATCCAAAGGATGGAAAATAGGGATCCAAAGGGGGGGGGCATCTGCAAAAGAGCTATGTGAAACAACGGGCTTAAAAGACCCTAAGGTTTAGCCCATTAAGACTTCCAAAATGCTAAGGTTCCAAAATTCAAAGGTTGTGTCCAAAGGTCAAACATTAGGCAAATTCGATGCTTTGTGTGTGTCCGAAAAGTCTTCATGCATCCCTACATAGGAGGGGGCAAGCCCTAGTTGTATGAGATGAGAGACAAACTCACACACACGCACACGCACAAGCTCCCTTTACACAAGGGGAATGAGGGACACATGTCAGCTCCCTAGCCCAGATGCCCACAAGGTGTACTCAAATCCTATTGGATGACCTTGGAGGTGGACCAATGAGAATTAGGCTAGAGTAAATCTAGTTTAATAAATTTAAAAACACTTAATAAAATAACTAATAAGAATTAAACTCTTTAGAATACTACTGGACAGTCTCCCAAGGGGTCCAATGAGCATTCAACAACCCAATGGCTTGCCTGATTCCTATTGGCCAGGAGGCAAAGGGGTCGAGTGAGAGTTTAGTTGCATTTATTAATTACCTAAATCTCTCAAAAAAGGGAACGGGGACACATGTCAAAAGACTATCACTTATGCTGCTTAATTTCCATTGGCTAGGCCTGGGGAGGTCCAATAGGGATGTAACATGAGCAATTAGCATGGGGGGTCAACCAAGAGAGAGAGGGTGCTGATTTTCTCAAGGCATTATTGACTTACACACACACACAATCTATGTGTAAAGCAAGAAGAAACTCTCTCTCCTTCTCAAGCTTTAATGGAAATCTTACCACCTACTCCAAGCTTGTGAGAAGGGAGGCCTACACCAACAACTCTTGGATTTGTGATGCAAATTTAACCAAGAGCCAAGCTTCAATGCATGATCATCTCCTCTACCATGCTAATTACTAAGCTAAACTATGTTAATATGAGTGATTATGTGAGGAGATGTAAATCTTTCTCGTAAGAATACTCCTTCTTCCTCTCAATCTACTCTCATACCCCACTAGCTCTCACCATATTCGAAGGTGTGTGAGGTCTTGGGTCTGAGACTGTGAGGGAATTGATGTTGTGTTTGATAAGTGTTTTGCTTAGTGCATGAAGTTTCCATCTTCATTGCGCTAGTTAGTATTGAAGGGAACACAAAGAATTGTATGGTAAAATGTCTCTCTTGATGGGAGAAACCATAATACAAAGCCTTTTGGAGGGGGAACCGGCTTCATGTAAATCCGGTCCTCAACTATTGTCAATAGATTAATTTCTCTCTCTTTTGAAGTATTGTTCATGATATTTAACTAAGTGTTATACTTTTTGTTGCTCTCTCCACCCAAGCACTCTTGTTATTCTCATTAGGAATCTATTGTAATGAAATGCTCACTATGTTCATGCTATTTTTTGCTACACACAAGTTGCTAGGCCATTAAATGTTAGAAGGAATGCAATCTTGTATTGTACCAAGTCTCTCTTTATGGGGTAATCTATAATACAAATGCCTTTTGGAGGGGGGACCAGCTCCACATAAACCTGGTCATCAACTGTTGTCAATATCTTTAATTCTCTCTCTTGTTTACAAGTATTGTTCATGCTATGCTAACTAGGTATAATGGTTATTTTGCTATCTTTAATCAAGCATTCTCTTTATGCTCTTGAAGATCTTTCATTAAAAATGATCACTACAGTTTTCTTAACTCCTCTACTCTCAATGTTATAGTCCAATTTTTCTACATTGGTATCATAGCTATTGGTTTCTCTTTTCTTTCTTAAGAAGAGAGGTCCTTAAGTTGTCCAAGAAAGGCTGGATTGATTCATTGCAAGAGGGTAAGTGGGAAAGGGATCTATTAACTTGGTTGAAAAGGAATCCGAGCGAGGTACATTGTTGGAAACTATAGACTTAATAATGGAGTGTTTCAGGGCTTACCTTTGGCTTAACCATTATTTAGCTACTAGCAAGCTCAACAAGAACCATAATCAACCGAGCAATGTTGGACCCTCTCCACTACTCTTTGCAATCAACAATCTCTAAACGATAAGTGTGGCTGCTTGAGAGCTAATTTTCAAAAGTAAAGAAGAGTAGCAACTAAGGTTTTTGAGGGTACCAAAGCACAAAGTAGCATATACATAAGTTTAATTAGCATGGATGACAATAATAAAGAGAGTAGAATGAATATTGACAACTTTGATTTTTCACATGAAGGTGCTACTAATGATGCCCCCATGTTTGTGAACTATCTTGTTACTAGGTTGTAGCAAGCTATGGTGCTTTGCAACCCAAAGTTACCCTGCAACTTTGATTTTTCACATGAAGGTGCTACTAATGATGACAATAAGTTTAATTAGCATGGATGACAATAATAAAGAGAGTAGAATGAATATTGACAACTTTGATTTTTCACATAAAGGTGCTACTAATGATGCCCCCATGTTTGTGAACTATCTTGTTACTAGGTTGTAGCAAGCTATGGTGCTTTGCAACCCAAAGTTACCCGGAAACTTTGTTCTTATGGGATTTCCGTACCTCTCCAAAAGGAGAGAAATCTTAGGAAGTCTCATGTAGAGACTTCCAAAAGAAGAGAGTAAAGAAGACTCTCTCATGTGAGAGAAGAAGAGGAATCCAATGAACGAGAAAGAAGTAAATCTCCAAATGCCTCTGAAGATGTGGCTTCAGGAAGACGGAGGTCTTGATCATCTCCAATTCCTCCCAAGAGGAAAAGATTGCCATATAGTCCTTCTCCTAATCACTCTGGAAGGGAAGAGAGGAATCAAAGGAAGAGAAGAAGAGGAATCCAATAAGCAAGAAATAAGTAACTATCCAAATTACTCTGAAGATGTGGCTCCACAAAGACAATGGTCTCGACCATCTCCAATTAGAGAAAGGCAAGAAAGAGGTCACCCTCTTCTCCATCTTCATCATCCTCCTCCTCTTCTGATGAAAGTAGCGGTTTTTCTCATAGAGAATACAAGAGGAGAGGACATCACAAATCCTATGCTTCTTGGAGAATATCCCACAAGCTTAAGAAGTTCAAGTAGGGAGGAAAGAGCATCTCTTTTCTCACCTATGTTGGCACCTTTGGTGCTACGGACATCAACGAAGAGTTTTTTTTGTGCTACCAGTTGGTCAAGAGGGGACGAGTGGGTTGTAGATGGCATGGCGGTGTGTAGAGCATCGTAAGCAGGGAGCCAAGGGCTACAGATAAGCAAGGAGCCACCGCCAAGGTGCTAGGGATTGCAAGGGGTCGGAGCCCGCATACAAAAAGGAAGGGCGGGGCCATGAGTAAGCAAGGAGAGTTGAGGTGCCAGCTCCATGACTATAGAGAGGGTTGAGGATCACGGTGTGTGGTACATAAGACCTCAAGTGTGCATGGGATTGGAGGAGGCTAAAAGCATCAACAAAAGAACCAAAGGGTGTTGCATGAAGGGAGCGCTCTTAGGAGGGAGTGTTGGTTGCAGCGAATGATAATCACTACCATGAGGAGTCATCACTGCAGTTTGTGAGCTGGTTGGCACATGCAAAGAAGTTGAAGGCCGCAAGCTGAGAAGAAGGGTTGTAGGTAGCAGTTAAGGATGCCAAGAGCATGACAATGGTCTTTTGTAGTGCATAAGGGGAGGCTGCTTGCAAGAGGAGCTAGGGCAGGCGTGAACATTCAACATTCAAGTTAAAGAAGGGGCTTAACTTGCAAGCTTGACAGTGATCAACATCAAAGGACAAGGAGGATAAAAAATTGAAGGAAAGACTAATGCTCTCTCTCTCTCTCTCTCTCTCTCTCTCTCTCTCTCTCTCTCTCTCTCTCTCTCTCTCTCTCTCTCTCTCTCTCTCTCTCTCCTATCGACAAGGGAGAGCTCCACCTATCTCTTTTTATTTGCTCATTCTCATGAAACCATAGTCTTCTCTTATGTCTTTTATGTTAAAATATATTTATTGATCTCACTCTCCCTCTCATGCTTGATATCTCTCTCATTCTCAAGATTTCTTGCGTCCTCAATCGGCTTAAACTGATTTCAAGAGGAATTATCAACCTCTCAATCTAGCCGCTATTTTCTAAGACATATACATAAATTATAAAAATATCTCTCATAACCTTATGCCCTATTTTGACATAACTTGACGTTTGAGTTAACTCGACGAAGATAAATCAAGCAGGTTGATGAATTATACAAGGTAAGGTAACAAGGATGAACTCCTTGGAATTGGATGAATGTAAGGGCTTTGGGGACAAAAAAGTGAAACTCTGGTTCCAGATTGATATCTCTGTTAGAGCTAATGACCTAACCCATTGTAGTTTATCATTTATGTAATTATAAGTGGCTGAGTCAACCAAACCTTGTACAATTTATTTCAATTCTTGATGATATAGTGCTCATTTGGGTATCTTATTGGCTTTTGTCTCTCTGTTTTTGCTTCTTCCTCTCAACCACCTCTCACAGCCAGAGGCTTCAAGCCTTCCCGACTCACCTTTAGAACACAAATCCCCCGACATCGGATTGGAGGGTCCAATTTGGACCAGTTTCAACACAAAGGCAGATACACACGGCTTCCTCTCATGAGAGAGGGCAACCCTTTTGGCCTATAAAAGGAGGCCTCCTCTACACACAAAAACAGATTGTGAAGCATTGTGGTGCGTTGTGAAGTTGATGTGAGGTGGTGAGAGTGAAGCAAGGCGGGAGCTTTAAAAGGGTAAAATCCCTTTGTAGCTTCTTATTTGAAGTACTAAATCCATTGAGTGGCTGCTTTCCCGTGGACGTAGCCCTCATTGGGTGAACCATGTATATCAATTGTGCTCTCTCTCTCTCTCTCTCTCTCTCTCTCTCTCTCTCTCTCTCTCTCTCTCTCTCTCTCTCTCTATCTATCTATCTATCTACTCTATAATCTCTTGTATGTGAAAATTTGTCTCTCTCCATTAAGTAAGCTACTCAAATATCTATTTAGCTATGTACTTCAATGGTGGCCTTCAACGTTTCGGAGATGAAGACCATGGAGAACTTGATGAAGTCACTTGACGACCTCTACGAGAAACCATCAGCACCCAATAAGGTATTTCTCATGAAGCGCTTGTTCAATCTAAAGATGGTAGAGAATAGTTTAGTTGAAGAACACCTAACTGAGTTTAACACCAACATAAGTCAACTTCAATTGGTGAAAATCAATTTCGATGATGAAGTACGAGCTCTCCTTATACTATTGTCTCTATTAGATAGTTGGGACAGCCTTGTGATGGCTCTAAGTAACTTTATCTTTGGCACAAATACTCTTAAGTTTGATGATGTTGTGGGTGTTCTCCTAAGCAAGGAAACGTGAAGGAGAAGCATAGGTGAATCATCAAGTGTTGCACTGTCAATGGAAACAAGAGGAAGGCCTCAGGAGAGGTTCAAAAACCAGAAGGGTCGTGATCGCTCAAGGTGGAGCAAGTCACACAAAAATTCAATTCTTGAATGTTGAAACTTCGGTAAGAAGGGCTACGTCAAGAAGGATTGCTAGTCTAAGAAGAAGAAGGAGTCGAAGTCTCAAGACAACAAAGCCAACATCGGAGGCCAATGTGGCAAGTAAAGTAGAGTAGGATGCTCTAATTCTCTCATTAGAAATGTGTCTAATTCATGGATAATTGATTTCGGGGCTTCATTCTATGACACCACACAAGCAACATTTCTAAGATTACATCAGAGATAATTTTGGGTATGTATACTTGGGAGATGATGAAGATTGTGAAATTGTTGGCAAAGGTACATTTTGTGTCAAAACTACAAACAGAAATGAATGGAAGCTTAAAGATGTTAGGCATGTTCCTTCTCTTTGCAAAAAATTTGATCTCTACATGACAAGTGGACGGTGAAGGTCACAACATTGCATTAAAAAACAAACGGTGGAAGATCTCAAAGGGATATTTTGTGATTTCCAAGGGAAAAAAGGTTGGTACACTTACTTGTGTACTATCAGCTCCTCGCAATCTTCAGCTTGTGCAACAACTACAGAAGTCGACAGTGCGGTGTGGCACTACCGGCTTGGGCATATGAGTGCGAAAGGAATGCAGATCCTTCAAACAAAGAAGCTTCTACCAGGTTTGAAAGAAGTGGACTAGGAGTTCTGTGAAGATTGTGAACTTATGGTGGTGAACAAAAGAGGTTAAAATTCCTAAAAGTACGAAATGAAAGAAAAAATAAAAATCTTGACATTTTGATGTTGGGGGTCGTGCAAGTACACCATTCCTTGGTGGCTCATTGTACTATGTAACATTCATAGACGATGCGATTAGGAAAACATGGGTTTATGTAATGAAGAATAAATCCGAAGTGTTTTCCATATTTCAAAGGTGGAAAGCCTTTGTGGAGAATGAAACAGGTATCAAGATTAAATGCCTCAAATCCGACAATGGAGGTGAGTATTACAGCCAAGCTTTTGAAATCTTTTGTGCTAGCAATGGCCTTCGGAAGGAAAGGACAACCCCAAGGCCCCACCTCAACAAAATGGCATTTCCAAAAGGATGAACAAAACAATCATGGAGCGAGCACGAAGCATGTGGCTACATGCAAGCCTACCACTTGAGCTTTGGGTGGAAGCCGTAAGTACGTTTGTGTACTTGATCGACCGGTCACCCTCAACGGCATTGGAGGGGGAGTTCTAGAAGAGGCATGGACATGTAAACCAATGAATTATGCATTTCTCAAAGTGTTTGTGTTCCAAGATTTTATGCATATAGATAGAAGCCTAAGGCAAAACTAGATGCAAAGTCCAAAAAGTGTTTCTTCACTGGCTATGGAGAAGCTGACTTTGGGTATCGCCTATGGAATCCTGAAGATGGTAAAGTCTTTAGAATTAGGGATGTAATTTTCAACAAACAAAATATGTACAATGATTAATTGGAAAGAAAACAAACAAAAGATGGAGGTGATGAGCACATGGAGCTTGAGGATGGTAAATACTCAAGGAGTGCAAGCGGTGACAACATGAAACAACGTCAGCCAAATGAGGAGCCTCAACCTATGTCCCAAAGATCTACAAGAGCAAGTAGACCTCCAGAAATGTTTGTTCTTTCCTTCAACCATCTCTTGATCTCATATTTTGGAGAGCCAGAAGCATACAAAGAAGCTATGCAACAGGAATTCAAAGAAGAATGGATGAAGATCATGAAAGTGGAGATGGACTCATTACATCACAACCAAACATGGGAGTTGGTTGAGTTTTTTAAAGGTAAGCGGTCACTACAGAACAAATGGGTGTACAAGCTGAAGGAAGAAGAAGGTGGGAAGGAAAGGTACAAGTCTAGGCTTGTGGTAAAAGGATTTTCTCAAAAGAAAGGTATTGATTACAATAAAATATTTTCTCTTGTTGTAAAAATGAACTCAAATAGGCTTGTCTTAATTCTTGTGGCTACTCATGATTTAAATCTTGAGACAATGGATGTAAATACGCCATTCCCTCATGGTGACTTAGAGGAGGAAAATTACATGCTTCAACCACCAAAGGGGTATGAAGTAAAAGGTAAGGAGAAAATGGTTTGCAAATTAAAGAAGAGCTTGTATGGTTTGAAGCAAGACAATGGTACTTGAAGTTTGATTGATGGATTTTGGATCGTTGATTCACAAGATGCAACTCAGATCACTGCATCAACACAAAGAGTTTGGGAGATTGGAAGTTCATCATCTTAATGTTGTATGTTGCTGACATGTTGATTTCAATTGTTGACATGCACGACATCAAAGGCATAAAAGAGGAGTTGTCTAAATATCTTTCAATAAAAGATTTAGGTGTTGCAAAGAGGATACTTGGTATGAAGATATCAAGGGATAGGACAAAGAATACAATAAAGCTATCTCAAGAGGATTACATCAAGAAGGTACTAGAAAGGTTTGCAATGAAAACTGCAAAAAAGGTTTCTACACTTTTGGCTGGTCACTTTAATCTAACCAAGGATATGTGTCCAAAGACACAAAAGGAGATAGCCTATATGTCTAAATCTCCATATGCTGTAGCGGTAGGTTCTCTTATGTATGCTATGGTCTCGACAAGGCCAGACATTTCACATGTATTGGAAGTTGTTAGTAGGTTCATGGAAAACCCAGGTAAAGAGAACTGGCAAGCTGTGAAGTGGATACTTAGGTATCTGAAAGGGACAACAACAAATGCTTTGTATTTTGGAGGAACTGATATTTTTCTTCAAGGGTATGCTGATGCAGATATGGTAGTTGACAAAGATACTAGAAGGAGCACTACTACCTATGTCTTCCGGTTGGAGGCACAACAGTAAGCTGGGCTTCAAAGCTGCAAATAGTGGTCTCACTTTCTACCACGGAAGCAGAGTATGTAGGAATGACACAGGCAAGCAAAGAAATTTTGTGGCTTCACAAATTCTTAGAAGAGCTTGGATTCAAACAAGACAATTGTGTCTTGTAAAGTGATAGCTAAAGTGCTATCCATCTTGTGAAGAACACAACCTCTCATTCAAGGACAAAGCACATTGAGGTAATAAATCACTTCATACACACTCTTTTGGAAGAGGGACAACTAAAGTTAGAAAAGGTGCATACAAGTGAAAATCTTGCAGACATCTTTACAAAGGTGGTCAACAAGGAGAAGTTGATTTTTTGCTCATCTTCAATTGGCATTCAAGGATAAGAAGCCAAGATGGAAAGCAGTCACGGATTTGGTGTGGAGATCAATCTCCAAGTGGGAGATTGTTAAGTAATGAGCCTGATTTACCCCTTGTAATTTTATGTAATAAAAAAGCACATTTGTAAGGATCCCATTATGACGAGAAGCCATCGTGCATGAAGAAAAATCACTTATTGAAAACCAAAATTTTCATGGCCAGTCTTTGCCAGAATATTATGGTTGTATGGCGGTCGAAAGTGGTCGGAAAACGGCCAATTGGTTGGCCGGTTGCCGGTGTGAGCGGGATGGAAACACACACAACACCTCTATAATGACCCGGAACACACTCTTGGGATGATACACACACACACACACACACACACACACACACACACACACACACACACACACTATGGGACACCACTCAGCTTATACAACCCACCTGGTCGAGACAGGGAACACACCGATGGAGTGAGAGGAGAGAGACTACCCATTTACCCACTCCACACAGAGAGACACACACACACACACACACCCAAAAAACTCAGCTCAAAAGAGTAGAATTTCTGATGTTTAGATACAATTGAGCTTGGGCGAACACCAGTGGGGCAAATAGCTCACACAATATGGGTAAAATATGCCAGATACAATCACAAATTGGAGCAGATCTTGGCTCATATGAGAAACTTACACAGCCAAAACAACAAAAACACAGTGAGGAATTTGGCAAAATGGACAGCGCCATCGCGTCCAGAACGGCTCAAAACCATAGTCTACAATGTCAAATTGCTCAAATCCGACCTCGGATGAGCAGTTTATAGCCAAAACAGGCTCCAAAAACAGCAAAAACACAGTTGCGGTTGTTCCTCCTCTTCTCTCCACGTTTTTTATGTTATTCTCTCAGGTTTTTCAGTTTCCACACTTATCTTTATTACTCAGGCACCTTTGGCATTTTAGTTGACCTCAAACGGACCCCGAACAGGCCAAAAACTGGCCTCGCAGTGCATAGTTGTCACCCTGTTGCATCCATCCGCACACCTGGCACTCATCTTTTTCCAATAATGCATCCCACCACCACATGAAGTGTCCCCCAAATACAATTCTAATGATGACCCTTTTGCATAATTATCACAAGAAAACACCCACGTTGTGTCCGTACTTATCCACGTGCAAATATTGACCCCATTCGACCTCCTGACGCCACTAGATGCCATCTGATGCACCTCCTTACCTCATGTCATCGGCCCGCGGATAGCTTCTTCGAGAAGTTTTATGCTCTACCGACTCCTCATTATTATGGAAAAAACACACTGGTACTGGTGATAGTGAAAATCGATGCACTATGTACACCCTGTCCTACCTGTACACATGTGGGGCCCACGTAACCACCTGGCTTTGAAAAATGGGCAATCCTTTATTTGATACACCATACATGTGTATGTACATATGCACAATCCCTTGCTCCAAAAAACTCCTAATATAGTTTGCCCATCCCCTATCCTGCTAGAGCATTCATGATCACAGCAGCAAAAAGAGATATGAGACTCATCGCGTCACAGGTCTCCTCATCTCTCACCAACATTACTTGCTCCACAGACAGCTCATCTTGCTCCACCATCATTAACCTGGCATGATATAATTTAAGACGCAATCCATTTACTCTTGACTTGTGTAGGATTATATCCAGGTTACCCAGCTGATATGTTCATTCGGAAAACACTCCACTACCTTGAAAGGGCCTTCCCGCTTAACTTGAAACTTCTTTTGGAATGTGTTGTCCAGCTTGCTATCGTAGCACAAAACCAAGTCATGCTTCTTGATACCCTTACTTTTGACCTTTTTATTTATCTTTGCCAAAGCCTTATCCTGCATCTGCCCATAATGCTCCAATGAACTCATCCTATCCAGCTGAACCTCTTGTAACTGTAAGAGCCTCTCCTTGAATGCATCACTAGACTACCCAAGCAGCTTCTCTAACATATTGACCGCAGGCAGCTCTACTTCCATAGGCAGTAGTGATTCCTTTCCATATAACAAATGAAATGGAGTAAACCTTGTACCTGTCTTCACCGAAGTACGATAAGCCCATAATGCACTAGGCAATTCCAAATCCCAATTCTTTCCTTGGTGCTCTGTCACTTTCAAAAGTATTTGTACCAACTCACCATTGAATCTTTCATTTAAGCCATTACACTGTGGGCAATAAGGAGTGGTATGCTGGTGCCTAATCTTCATCTTTGCGGATAAAAAGTCTAGCAGTTTAGCTCTAAATCCTGGCCCCTTGTCCAAAAGTAGTTCCAGTGGCACCCCAAACTTGCAACATATTTCATCATACACAAATTTTGCCACATCCTTTGCAGTGATTTGTTTTACTGCTATAGGCTCTGCCCATCTAGAGAGATAGTCCACTGCAGTCAAAATATAGCTTTTGCCCCTGCTTGTGATAGGTAACTGGCATATTGCATCAATCCTCCACTTTTCAAACACATCAAACGCCATAATGGTTTTTCGTAGCTCCGGCTTCAACACTCTCTTCCCAAACACTTGACACCTATTGCAAGACCTACA
This sequence comes from Adiantum capillus-veneris, assembly GCF_014529385.1. Classification (NCBI taxonomy): domain Eukaryota; kingdom Viridiplantae; phylum Streptophyta; class Polypodiopsida; order Polypodiales; family Pteridaceae; genus Adiantum; species Adiantum capillus-veneris. Next base: position 81,485,257 of record NC_140944.1, read on the forward strand.
CCAATGGTGAACATCCTTGTGCAAACTAGGCCATACATATCCTTCTTGCAAGATCTTATGCAAGGTGATCTTTAGAGCAAAATGTCCGCCACATGCGCCTTCATGATTCTCTTCCAACACTCTATAAAGCTCCTCCCGCCAAGGTACATGTCTCAACACGAGATCAACCCCTTTCATGTATAAGACATCACCAATCAATTTGTACCTAGATGCTCTACGCACAAAACCATACTTCTTAGACTTCTGAATGTCCTTCGGAATGATTCCTGTTAGCAAAAACTCCTCTTCTTGAGCCAAACTTTCCCGGCCATGATAAAGAGGTAAATTGGTCCTCAACACAAATAACTCCCCAATCATGCTTTGAGCTGCTTCATGTGACTCTCCATTTAGAGCACGTTCAATGTGTCTGATGCTCCATGCTTCAAACTTTTTTAACAAGCCTTTAATTCTGAAACACATTTCCTTCAATGAGGTGTTCTTGCTCTTCCACACACCCAGCACTTGCTTCACACTAACAAGGCATCACCTTTTATGCTCAACCTTCTAATCCCATGCTTCAAACAAATGTGTAATCCGGCTTTCAAAGTAGCATATTCAGCCTCATTGTTACTATGAGCATCCAACTTGAACCCTCTCTTTCATACTAGCTTCCCCTCTAGATCATAAAGGGCTATACCCCCTGAAGCGGCATCATGGCTCTTTCTGTATGAGCCATCAAAGAACAAAACATGTGCATTTCTGATTTGTGGCACTTCTTTGCCTACCTTTCTCACCACCTCTTCCTTAACAAGGAGGGGATTCTCCTTGTAGGTCAACAAATCGGCTAGGGTAGTTCTTGTACTTTCTTCCACTAGAAAAGAGAACTCAAACTCTTGCAGCTCAATTACCCATTTCTTGACCACATTTGACATGTTAATGCCATTAATTAATTGTGGCAAAAAATCATAACTCGTCAAGAAAACAAAAGGTCATGGTAGCAAGTAATGACGAAATCGTCGACAAACAAATATTACACTGGCCATCACTAGCTCTACTTCCGAGAATTTTCTCTCTACTACCAGCTTCACTCGGCTTGCACAATACACTGGCCTTATATAATGGTTGGCCTTCCCCTTTTGCAATAGCATGGCTCCAATGGCATCATCCCCTACTGATGGATTTACATAAAACACTTGCTCCCAATCAGGAGCCTGCATGGCTAACAAACCTCCTAACACCTCTTGAAACACTTCTTCACACTTGTCATCCCATTGCAATGGGTCATGCTTTGCCACTTGTTGTAATGGATAAAGGATCTGCGAAGACAATGGAATAAACCGTGCCATCTACTTCACTTTATGAATAAAGGTTGCCAATTGCTTTGTACTCGTAGGTGATGGAAGAAGAATACTAGACTTAACCTTGTCTGGATCAGCCTCAATGCCTTTTTCTGACACCATATGGCCCAATAATTTCACCCTTGGCTGTGCTAAATGACGTTTCTTTAGATTTAGTTGTCCTTCACATTCATCATATCGAGCCAATACCATCTGCAGCTTCTCATGGTGTTCAGCCCTACTGTTGTAGACACAGAAGTCGTCCATAAAAGCCTTAACACTGTTACCAATGAATGGTTCCAATACCCAATTTGCTCTCTCTTGATAGAAAGATGGTCCATTTGACAACCCAAATGGAAATACTGTGTAGCAATAGCAACCCCATGGCGTAATGAAAGTTGTCTTTGTTCGGTCTTTAAGAGCAATCTTCAATTGAAAATAGCCTGAAAAACCATCACACACATTGTACCGCTCATAACCTGCCCCATTGAAACCAAGATCTGATGGATGAATGGAAGAGGATACGGGTTCTTCTTAGTGGTTGCATTTAAGGGTTTTAAATCTACACAAATCCTCCACTTTCCATCCTTCTTTGGACTGACTACTACTGGACTCACCCATTATGTGGTCTCCACAGGGACTATGAACCCTGCCTTCAATAACTTGTCCACCTCTTCCCTCAAGGATTCCATCTGCTCTTGACCCATCCTTCTTAGCCTTTGCCGCACTGGCTTAGCACCTTCTTTCAGCTCTATATGCATCTCTTCTCCTTTGAACCCTCTAATCTCTTCATATGAAGTAATGAACAAATCAAGAAAACTAGCAAGCATGTGCAAATACATCTCCTTCTCCATAACTGAGAGGTCTCCACTGATCATTTGTGTCATCAATTCCTGCTTCTTTGACAATTCAACCTTGGTTTGCATCATCCCTTCAATCACTTCATAAGGCCCTTCACTTTCCTCTTCAATCTCATTTGCAAATGCAACTAAACCAGACTCCTGGATTTCTTTGTCCATCAAAAGAAATGCAACATCAACATCCTCATCACTGTTGGTAGTACTTTCACTATCCCCGTCAGTCATTGTGGAATAGTCTTCATCACTAGACTCATCGTGATCTTCATAAAGCTCCTCCAATCGTTTCCTTGTGTCCATATTATATAGCTTCTTGGCACCTGTCTTTCCATAGAGGCTAATCGTACCACGTCTCCAATCTTGAACAGCTCCCACTGCACGTAACCATGGTCTGCCCAGTATAATAGGATATGCTCCCAACCCCGTGGCATCACATGAAAATCAACCACTACCTTTGCATCATATGCTTCCACTTCTAAGCTCTTTACAACATCCAAACATTTTACTTTTTGATGGTTTGCCAATCTAATCCGGAAGCCTAACACCCCACTCACTGGAAGACCCATCTTCACAACGCATGAGTGTGTTATGACACATATTTGGGCTCCACCATCAACATAACCTTGTCCTAGATTTTTTCTTTTGTGCCACACATCTACTATTGGACAAACGTCTGGTAGCTCATCCATCGCCAACACCTTCACTAAACCTCTCTCTGGCTCTTTCTCCATTGGGTTAACCATCCTCTTCCACTGTCGCTTTAGCTTAGGCACTATCTCTATAAGCTTCCCAAAAGTAACATATGCCTTCCTGCTTGTCAGATCCTCCTTCAAGTCATAGCTTAATTGCCCATCCCCTAGTGGAAAATCTGAAACATGAAACTTGCGACGAGCCCTTCGTTTCCTCTTGGCCTTGACATCTTCACCTTCATGGCTCTTTCCCTTCTTCTTGCTAGGACCTGGGGCACTTCTTCCTTCCTTGTCCTCTGTGGTCCTCTTCCCAATAGGCATCAATAATGTATCCTCTAGCTTTGATGCCTTCTCCAAGGTGACTACACTTATCACTTTTGTCTTTCCCTTTTCTTCCTAGGTTAATCCATTGGTTCCTTCTTCTCCTTTAATTTCGATGCCATAATCATTAGACCTAGTTAGCACCTGTCTTGGCAATGGATACATGTCTCCCCCCATCCTTGGTGGCTTATCACATTGCGGGCTGATGTGGCCCAACTCTCCACAATTATAACACGTGGGTGTCTGCCTCTAGAACCTACCATTGCTTTGTACAACACCATTTCTAGGTCTTTCTTTACCTCCTGACTGATTTTCAAACCTCCCTTGACCTTGATTATTTCCCACTTGACCTAGTAGTGTTTAGGCTGAGATTCTTCATTAAATCTACCACTTGCCTCATGTCTTGCCTTAGCCCATCATCTTGCACTACTGTAGTGACCACTACTGGCATAACCTAAGGAGTAACAGAAACCATTGGTTCATGATGAACCCCTGACATGTGACCTTGTAAAGAGTCCATAAGCTGAAATTCAAACCTCATGGGCAAAGACTACACCCCTAAGTGGCTCATTTTCCTCAGCTTCCACTCTTTGTTCCTTGCCACCTCTAGTGCATCTTCATATGTCCTAGGCTTCTTTAGCTCCACTCTCCAACGTATATTCTCCCAAAGACCAGCCAAGAACCTGTCCTTCTTCATCATGTCAGGCGGGGGTACTTGTGGTGCTAAGGCCTTGCACATCCTCTCCCATGCCAATGAAAAATTACGTATGTACGCATCTACTGACTCGCCTTCCTTTTGCACCAAACCCTGTACTTCTTGCCACACTTTGTCAGGATCTTCTATCTATACAAACTCCACTTCCAATCCATGCCTTAGATTGTCCCAACTCAATCTTAGAGGTGGATCTGTTGCACGCAACTCCTCTTTAAATGCTTTGGACCAAACTCGTGTATCACTCTTCAAACAAATCTGGAGAAGACGTAACATCTGAGTTGGGTCATAAATCTAGTTGCTAATGCAGGCAACCTCCATCCTCTCCAAAAAGTCTTCCACATCTTCATCACTTCTTCCATGACATTCCGGATAAGAGAAAGCCATGGCTACCCACGTTATGATGCTTTGAGAACCCCTTCGAACACACGTTGGTGCAGCCAAAGTTGGTCCGCGCTATAAAGTGTGCTATTGATTGTAAAGGGTGCTAACCGGTGCATGGTAGAGGGCTAAAGCCAGTGTGGGAGACCTCAACAGGACAGTGGCAACGAAAATGCATGCTTAACGTGTTTTTTTTGGCCAGGGGGCCTTCGAAGTGGGCTGATTGGGACGGCACGTCAAAGTGTTTGAGATGCATGGAATGTGCCCCGAAGTGTGGTATTCGAGATGCCCTAGAATCTCGTCCAGACAGCTCGTCAAACGGAGTTTCGGTGTGAAAGTTATGATTGTCCTAAGTTAGAAGGCTTCGTAGGTCCCGACGGGCAGAGCAGGTATAGACAGGTGGCGAAAACTGGGATCAATGGATACGCGCGTGAAGCTCGAGCTGTGGATCATGCCGGTTTTTTCGGTTCGGCATTCGGAGCTCAAACAAGCAAGTTATGGCCTGTGGGGTATTTACGAGGGATCGGATACGTGCTCACTGGGCCATGTTGGTAAGCACGTCGACAGGCATGTTTTTAGGACTCGCCAAGATTCTGGAAAGTGGCATGCAATATGGAAAGCCAACCGGAGTTTACGGCTCGCTGATCAAATTCATGGTCAACAGGATATGTGCACTTCAAGTTGACAATCGAACACGACAGGGGTACAACCCGATTTTTTTACCACTTGCGGCTTGGTGTTCAAGGGGGTGAACTGACCTAAAGCGGGAAAGTTTTTAAGGTTTGGGGTTGGCCAGGGCGGTTTGGCGAGAGAGGGGTTCAAAAAGCCTAAGCACACAAAGCACCGTGAGCATGCGAAAGGGAGGTTTAAAATTGAGGTCCTTGGCTATAAGATAAAAGGGGAAAGTTAACCTCAAGGATAAAAGGGAAAGAAGGGTGAGTAAAGACTAAAAATAAAAAGAAGAGAAGCTCAATGGCGCCAGGCGCTACTGCCCAAAGAAGGAAATTTTTTTTCTAGCTTTGCTTTGAAAAAACTAAGAGAAAGAAGAGAGAAGGGGGGCAGGCTTTTTTCTAAAAGAGGAGGAGGAGTCTTTTCCTTGGATTTGGAGACTGGATTTTGGTTTTGGCTTGGAGTTTGGGGAAGAAGAAGACGTTTCGTGCGTAGTGTGGTCGAGGCGGACACCCAAGGGAGAAGAGAACTTCCTCGATGGTTCTTTTTAGAGCTTTTGAGCTGCTTGTTCGTTTGGAGCCATGGAGAGATCACGAAGAGCAGTGACCATGGAAACCTTCAGGCCAGGCTTGAGTGGGGCTCGCCCCTTTGATCTTTAGTGTGCCCCGGTTGCAGCGATGATGGTTGTACAGTGTTTGGTGCCAATGAATGAAAGAAGGCCCCCATTGCAGTGAGTTTTGTGTGTTGTCTCGCCCCTCTTCCCCCCTTCTCTTCTGCTCTCGTGTGTGTGCGTGCGGGCATATCGGCAGGTGTGTGCCGCCTTGACAGAGTGTTGCAGAGAGAGAGAGAGTGTGGTGTGTTTTGAGCGTGTGGGAGATCGCAAAGCTGGTGCATTGAGGTGTTCGGGTTGTGTGAGTTCATGTGCGTCTGTGTGAGCGCATGTGCGTGCGTGGTCTGGTGAAAAGAGCGAGTCGAAGGTGCTCGCAAAGTGGATTGGGGTGCAGTGTGTGCTCTGGGCTATAGGAGGCATTCCGTGTTGGCGCGCTGGGCGTGCTCCCCATTCCCCCTCTCCATCTTCTGCTGCCCCCACGGAGGAGCACACTGATTGCTCCCAGTTAAGTGAAGAAAAAGCAATTTTTAGTGTTGGTCGACATGGCGTCTCGAAGCTATGGGCCAATTTTTACAGGTGAAGAAAATCCTGATGAGTGGGTTGCAGACTTTGAGTTGTATATGCTATCACCGCGCATGCCGAACGAGGACAACAAGATGCAGACATTTCCTTTGGTGATGCACGGGAAGGCAAAGATATGGTACGAAGCTCTGGAAGGTGAGCCGAGGCATGCTTGGCCGGCTCTACGGGCACGTTTTCTACATGACTTCCGCAAAGAGGCGTCCCTGATCGAGATGGATTCCAAACTGAAGGCGCTCAAACAGGATGTACGTGAAGAGTTCAGTTTGTTTTTGGATCGTTTGGAAGTGTGCTGGGCAAAGTTAGCGGGTGCCATGCAATTGGCCAATGGCGACTACTTTAAGCTCGATAAATTCATGGCATGCCTGCATCCTAAAGTGAGGGAGAAAGTGGATTTTGAGAGCCCAGAAAACTATAATGGTGCAGTGGCCATCGCAAAGGCAAAAAGCAAAAAAATAAAAAAGAAGATTGAACAAGGCATGTCGGGTTATGAAGCGGTGGTCCAACCTCAGGGTGGTTCGAGGGATGTTGTTCATGATGAAAACCAGACAAATCGAGGTGTAGCCATTGTGCCACAAAATTGGGTGCGAACCGTGCATGATTTTTCTGAGCAAATGCAGGAATTGCGGCTAAGCGTGATGGATAGAGGTCAACCCAGAGGAGCAAGGGGAAGGGCAAGGCCACTGCCTGGCCGGTGTTACAATTGCGGTGAAGAAGGACACTATGCGCCAGATTGACCTCATCCGCTGAGAGGAAGAGGCAGTATTTATCCACTGTTTGGCAGAGGTAGAGGCCAAGCACAACTCAATGGCCCGAGGGAGCAGGTAGTCGAGAATCAGTGCCGCCAGCTCCTCAGGATGGTGGTGAAGTCCCTAGGGTGAATATCATCGGAGTCGATAAGCAGGATGTTGAATTTTTTGCTAACAAAAGAGCAAGGAGGGAAAGAGAGACAGAAACCGAGCGGGAGACGAGGGCCCGTAAAGGTAAAGAGAAAGTGTACGAAGGCAAGGAGCAGCCGGAAACTACCAAGAAGAGGAGGCGTCGCAAAATCAAGCAGGCAGACTTTCAGCTAGGGCGCGGCTACCCGGAATATAACTTGGTAAGTGATGTTCAAAATCAAAAGGCTAACATAACCTTTGGTCACTTGTTGGCTTTAAATCCCAAGCTACGAAGACAGTGGTCTACATGTGTCAGCACGAGGCTGCCAAAGGCCAAGGGGAATGTGCATGCAATACAAAACATGGCATTAAGAGTGGGTAGCCCGACGGATGTCCTTCCTCTAGTGGATGCGGTCATTGAGAAGAGGATGCGGGTTCAGGCCTATATAGATGGTGGAGCACAAGTTTGCGTCATGACAGAGGCTGCTATGAAGGAAACAGGGGTCAAAGCAGTAGCTAAATCAAATGTATGCATGAGGATGGCTAACCATACCAAGGCCAGGTGTTTGGGTGTGGCTCAAGACGTAAGAGTGAAAGTGATGGGCATTGAGTGCCTAATCGATTTCTTTGTGATGAAAGCGGGTGACAATGCTTATCCGATCATCTTGGGTAGGCCATGGCTACTTGCAATAGGGGCTAAGCAGGATTGGGGGAGCAGAGTGTTCACCTTGCCTGACAAGGAAAGAGGGAGGCAGGTGGTGCTTGGTTTAAAGACCAAAGAGAGCCGTTTTCACCCTGTGGAAGAAAAAGACAAAAATGATACGACAAGCTATGAATATGAGACAGAGACAGCCTATGATGAGCCTTGTAGAGCATGTCAAGATGCTCCTACCCATGAGTTTTGGTAGCATTTGGGCGACTTTCCACCGATTTACCACTTGGTGGCCTCTTGCAGGGCTCTAGAAGTTGAGGTTTTTCCTATTGGTTTTTTGCCACCTTTGTGCATTCAAGAGTGGTCTCCTATGCTAGGGTAAACCCCCTCTCAAGCCTTAGTGCTATTGGGTTAGCTGTTAGGTGGCTACCTCCACCTGTAGGTCTCTACTGCCCATTCCTCGTGTGAACCCTACACTAGTTTTTGCGATAAAACCTAAAACATACATGAAACGCTCAAGGTGCTGAGCCTACCTCTCATATCTAGAGCCTATTGGGTGGTCGTGCGCATTGTAGAAGCAGTTGGAAGTCCGGTTTTTTCTAGGTGACAAGAGCTCTCTCTCAAGAAGGAAATAGTAGAAATGAGCTCTAAGTGAAGTGAAAAATCTTATAATGGGGGTCCGCGGACCACTTTCTATAAAATTTGACATGTGCTCCTAACTTCTTGCGAGATGCGGTTTAGGCTCAAAAAGTTTTTGATTTGGACTCCGTTTGCCCAGCTTTCGAGAAATTTGACGTTTCGGTCAAAATCTGGCCAAAACGCACCTTCCGCTCCATTCACATAATTGCACCCCCATTGTACCATAGGTTTTCCTATAGTCACTGATTATCCCCATATTTCTTGTTTTTCATTACAACCATATTTCACTTGCTTTTTGTATTATTGAAGTTTTTCTACCGATAATTAGTAAAATTAAAAAGAAAATAGCAAAATAAACCCAAAAAATCCCCAAAAATCACAATAACTAGAAAACATCACCGCAAAACACTACGTACACTCACATGCAATTTTTATGGCCAAATTTCTCGGTTTTACAACTATTTTGCTCGAAAAATGGCTATTTTTACATATATACACACACCTAGAGGCCTAATTTGGCGTTTGGCCCTGTATACTTGTAGATTCGTGCTATATAAGGGCATATGTGCTTAGGTTAGTCCAAAAATTTTTGCAATCAAATGAAAACCTTCAAAATAATCGAAAAACATGCCCTTTTTTGCTCTTTTTTCCTTCATTGGGTCCGCATTGAGAATGCCTCCCCCCTCCTAGTCGGAGTCCTCCCAGACGACAAGGTATCGCCTTGGGGTATGTGCAGTGCATGGGTTAAAAATTGTGCTAATGCGTGGCCTTGTAATGTGGCCCTATTTGATGCATAATCAGTCAATGCATGGAAAAATTAATGTTGTGCGAGAGGAGGGAATAAGCAAGATGCTTATTGGCATTCGACGTCGAGGTTTCCTGTTTGTTGTTGATTTGGTTGGCGGATTTTCTTTGCAAGTAAAAGTTGTAACTCTACATCTCTTTGTTTGATCGTCTTTTTTGCAAAAGTTGCCTGGTTTGCTGCTATTGTCGATATGGTCGTGGTTGTTTTCGTGGATGGAAGTGTCATATCCGTTGTAGCTATAATTTTGTTCTCTGTTAATTGACCTTTGGAGTTTTTTTGTGGAGGCTTTTGTAGGTTTATTGCCTCGTCCTTGGTCGTCATTGCTGTTCTGCTGATCGGAACCCATAAAAATCGGTTTACCGGTTTCATATGTAGTGAGTGTCTGGCTGCTGGTGTTGCTTGTACTGAAGGAAGTTCGTGTTGCTTTGGTTTGGGGATCCAAATGCGTGTCACATTTAAGTGGTTACTGAGCATTCTCTTTGGGATCCATATCTTTTTTATTCCCTTGGTTGTTGGTTTAACTGTGTTCCTCTGTTGACTTCTGCTGTTGTATTGTGGATTGTATGCCAGGTCGCCTCTATCCTTCCGTACCCATACTTGTTTTTCACGTGTTGCTAACCTTGATCTATTCACTATGGTCTGTGTTGTCTTATTTTTATAGTGAACATGGTTGGCAGTTCCCTGGTTGTTCTCCATGGGTATCGTGTTGTGCTTTATTGGCACCCATGCTTTTTGTTCTTTATCCAGTGATGGTGGTGCTATCATCTGGTTCTTCCGGGTTGGCTGAGCAAAGGCTACCACTTATTGTTCTTGTGCATACTGAATTTTGACTGTATCTGAATTCCAATCTATCTGCACATTATACTCTTTCTGCCAAGGTTGTCCCAACAACATGGGGTGTACTGTGCTCGCATCCTCAACCACATAAAACTTGTGGGGGTAAACATATTGATGTATTTGTACATTCAATATTTTCCAACCCAATGTTCCTAGCGAATGTGATGTACTACTTTCTAGCACTTGTTGAGTAGAATGTAGTTGATCTTCAAGCTTGAACTGTTTATATAATTTGTAAGAGATCAGATTTGCTTGAGCTCCAGAATCAAGCAATGCCATTGATTCAACTTGATTGCTACCCACTTTGACTGCAATTATTGGTTCCACTGTGTCTTCACCAAAATTCGTTAATCAAATAGCATTTATTGGCAACGGTGATCCACTTTGTTGTTGTTGTCGCAGAAGCCTTCTTTTTGCAATGCGTTCTTTTGCTTCTGCTTGTGCTTCTTCTCGTACCCTTTGTTTCTCCTTCATCCGTTGTTTTTGTTGATGGATTTGTTGAAGCATATCCTATGTTAGTGGTAAATGATACTTTTTTAACCGACACCCACTAATCCAATTTGGCATTTCTTCTCCTGCCAATGTAGCAAGTTTGACAGCTCCACTTTGTGATAAGTCACTAATCACAAAGGGTCTCATCCCTCGCTTTTTAAGTTTTTTTGGCATGTTGCTTCAAAGTATAAATAAGTACATAATCACCTGTTTTGAACTCTTTCGTATGCACATGCTTGTCAAAAAACTCTTTTTATCTTCTCTTTTTAGCATAGATCGAAGCTACAGCTCTCATTCGAAGTTCATCTAGCTTTTCAAGATCATCTATTCTTGAAGAGAGCTCATGATATGTCCATTCTAAGCGTTTCCCTACTCGTACAGTTGGAACTAAAAACTCTATGGGTAATATAGCGTTTAGACCAAACACCATGTTGTATGGTGTGGTTCCGATTGATGTTTTGTAAGCTACCATGTATGCCCATAATGTTGAGTGTAATTGTTGATCCTAGTTTTTCCTTGACTCTGATACAATTTTAGTCAAAACAGTGCATAGTGTTTTATTTGTGGCCTCAGCTGGTCCGTCTGCCTGTGGATGATATGGGGAAGATTTTCTATGTATGACCATGAATTCCTCTAATAGGTATTCAATGACTTCATTAAGAAAATGTGTTCCTTGATCACTGACAATGATGGTCAGCTTTCGAAACCATGACCGTGAGAACCACACCCTAAGGAAGGGAAGTCTTGTTACCAAAAGAAAAAAAAAAACAAAAAGAAAAGCGCTTTACCATTCACCATACCGCCCCCTCTAAGCTTAGCCACTAGTGGGGCGCCGCCAGTTTGGCCACGCATCTCTCCATTATTGCCAGAAGACGAACCCCTCTCTCTCCTACTGCCCGACTCCACCGATTTTTCCTCTCTCTCCTGCTTCACTGCTGCATCACACGGCCCAGTGGGCGCATGAGATGCCTACGCCGCTATCCACACCCCAGCTCCAATCGGCCGCCACAGATACTGTATATTCTCTCTCTCTCTTTCAAATATTATCCCTCTCTCTCTCTGGTTGTCCATACCCCAGCCCCAGCGGACCGTTACACACACAAACCCCCTCATCCACACTCCTTTCGGTGTTACTATCCCCCCCCCCCCCCCCCCCCCCCCCCCCCCCTGTTTTCTTCCTGGCGGACCACTGGCCTAATATTCCCCCCCCCCCCCCTCCCCTATCTTCGCCTAACTCTAGTTCCTCTCTCTCTGCTTTAGGAGCGGCCCCGCGGGCCTTAGAGCAAGCCACACGCTCCCTCCCTCCCTCCCTCTCTCTCTCTCTCTCTACCCATACCCCTCCCTTATCCCCTAACCACCTCACCCCTTGCTCTCCCTATCTCTTACTACCATGGTGGGACCCCCCCCCCCCCCCCCTCTCTCTCTCTCTCTCTCTCTCTCTCTCTCTCTCTCTCTCTCTCTCTCCTCTCTCTCTCTCTCTCTCTCTCTCTCTCTCGTTGACTAATCCTTCCCCCGTTCTCGGCACACAGGCCCCCCCCGCTCTCTGTCGCATGCTCTTTACCCGGCCCTTGCGGGCGTTGTGAACACCATCCATACCCTCCCCTATCCTCTCATACCCCCTCCCCCCTCTCCAACACTCACCTCCCCTCTCCCTCGCGCTTTGTGCGCACGTGCCGCGGGCAGGCCCCCATCACCCCCCCCCCCCCCCCCCCCCCCCCCCCCCAACTCTCTATCGTGCTCACCCCTCCGTAACCCGAAGGTGCACACACAGTACCCCTACACACACACACCCACACACACACACACACACACACCCGAGCATAATGCACCCCTCTCTCTCACCCCATTCATCTCACCTCCCCTCCGCCTCTGCGTCGCCACAACATCGCTAAAAAAAAAACAAAAAAAATAAATTAAAAAAAAAATATATATAACCACACACCCCCCCGGTTCCTACCCACACATACGCGCATTTACATATACAGACACACACACTCACGCGTACACACTCGTACATATATCCACACACCTACCCACTTGGACATACATACACAGACACGCATAAAAGAACACACCGAACTACAAAATACAAAAAAACGGAAGATCCATCGGCATCGACACCATCCACAGAAGAAAGCGGCCCAAAGCACGCGACACCGACAACAAAAAGAACAAAGGCACCGAAGGCATGCTCCGGCCGACCCTGAAAAGACGTTTGCGCTACACCGACACGCCGACAACACACCATTCGCCGGTATCACGCAACCACGACACCATTTTCAGTAAACCGTAGGTGATCATCATCATTTTTTTTTCAGTTTTCACCCAAGCCTTGTAAATTCCCAATTTGTAAATTCCCTCTCTCTAGGTGATGGCAAGAAAGGCCCACCTAGAGGTTTTCATTTTTAATAACTCCCAAGACAAGGCAAGGGTCAACCACACTGGGCCCACCACCTTGCTTTGTCTCTCCGATTAGCTTACCCTAATCAAACCGAGATTACCCTAATCGAAGCAGCTAACACCTATAAAAGGGAACTAAGAGGTCACTATTTGGGGGGGGGCAATTCATGAGAGGTCAGAACTTGGTAGAGTTTTAGTGGGAATAATTGACACTATTGCCATCATGGGGAGGGGACTTGTGTGATGGTTTGCTTTGGGAATTGCACCATGTGAAGGAAGATATGTCCACCTCTCGACTCCAATGATCGATACACACACACATACACGTTCTTGGTAGCCAGTTTCACAATCATCGAGTCGTCTTTAGAGAACGCACCAAGTAGTTTCACATCTCTTCTCCCTACCTCTCTATCACCACGGTGTGCCGCCTCACCGGAAGGAAGGTCATTGTAAATACTGCATAAATAATTCTCCCTCACACCCCCGAGGGTTTTCATCATTTGTCAATCTCTGTGTGTGTGTGTGTGTGTGTGTGTGTGTGTGTGTGTGTGTGTGTAAGTTTGCGGTGTTCACATCACCGTGGTCTACGTCCTAGCCGCTCAAAGCTAGGTGGTGCCCCCTATTTGCTTTACCGTGACCGGCTTGAGGCATGCCATCGGCCCCCGGCGTTTTAGAGGCCGTCGCGGTTCGGGTGTCGCTTTGCTCCCGTCATTTGGTGCCACCACTGAGGAGGGCTTCTAAGAAACCTTGAGTTTACAATGCTGAAAGTGACGCACGCTGGAGAGGGGGAATGGGGAACACACCTGACACACACGCAATGGCCCCTATATAGCTCAGGGTATTCACAACACCCCTGTCCTCTCGAAAACACCTTAAAAAAAGACGATGCACACTAGCAGGGCCTCGCCTGCACTTCACCCAACGCACACAAACCTGCACAATCCTCAGACAACTACCACACCGATCTTGCCCGCTTCTCGCACTTCCACAATTCAACACCTCTCTCTCTTTCTCTCTCACACACAGAGGGGGCCCAGGGGGCGCACACGCTCACACACACCAGCACCACACACCTGGAGACGAGCAAAGAAGAAAGGGGGGAAGGGGGGAAAAACGACGCCAAAATCGATAATGACAGCTTCTCCTTCAAACCAGAAAGGGGGGAAGGGGGGAAAAACGACGCCAAAATCGATAATGACAGCTTCTCCTTCAAACCAGAAACCTTGTACAAACTCCATGAACCGTGTTCAAGGCTACACCATGGCCATCGCCGCTTCATACAGAGGGGAACAAACCTCCCTCGCCACTCGCATCCGTCGGCACACGCCTCGACATGGATTTCACCATCCGCTTCACTTCGACAACAACCTTTCCCTCTTGGTCACCCTCGCTGGCTCCATCTTGTGCAAAGCCTTTGCCCTTTCGATCCTTGTCACGGACTACACTTTGCCATGGCATGCCGACTTCGACCGTCGAGCACACGAAAACACCATTCTTTCCTCTTCTCCATCCTCTTTTTCCTCCCTCCCAGCCCAAGGAAAAAAAACCCTTCTTGCCCACCTTCTAAAACCCGCTGCCCTCCGCAATCACTTTTTACCTCTTAGCTTGCATAAGGGGCAAAAAAAACTTTCTTTTTAAGCAACAACGCCCTACGCTACTGTGCCTTCAGGATTTCCGTTTTGTTACTCAAACTCAAGGTTCTCTTTTTCTAAAACTTAGCCTTGAACTTTCTTTTTTCTTCTTCTTACTCACTTGGGTCCAGCCACCCTTTTCTTTTTAACCTTTACAAAACAAAAAAACCTCAAGCATGTGATTCACGTGCCGTCGGTGCTACGTGTACTCGGGCTCGCCCATCAGCTCTTCGACCATGTCACATGAGAGATCCACCTGTCAACTCCGCATCATGACGCCTCGACAACCTCAAACGGCATGTCCCAAACATCGGGAAAAGCATCCGATCATCCACGTTCCCTATGAATTGCCAACCTCGGCCAAGCATATCTCCATGCTTTGGACTCCGATTCAGGTGCCGTCGACTCTGACTATCGTCACATGCTGCATGCTATCCACCAGACACCTGGCGAGCTCGAGAAAACACCAAATAGTGTGTTTCCCAATGCGGCCCAACCGCCTCGAAACTGGCCCCTGTCAAAAGTCCACTGTCCATAACTTTCCATCCAGAAGCCCGATTCTCAATCCGAAAAGACCGGCGTGCTCCACAACTCGAGCACTTCCGGTGTATCATTTGAGACCCGCCTTGACCAACCATCTGTGCCCGCCCAATCCGGCGAGGATCTGCAAACGCATCCCACTTCAACTTGCCATATCTTGTACATCCGAGCTCCGTTTGACGAGCCGTCTAGACGAGCTTCTAGAGCATCTTGAATACCACATTTCGGGGCACATTTTCTGCATTTTGAACACTTTGATCTGCTGTCCCAATTGGCCCACTTTGGAGGCCCCCCTGGCCTAAAAAATCACTTTTAACATACATTTTCGTTGCCACTCTCCTGCCCAGGGCCTTCATACCTGCTTTAGCCCTTTGCCATGCGCATTCTAGCACCCTTTGCACTGCATAACACACTTTATAGCGTGGACCAACTTTGGCTGCACCATCATTGCCCACCCCCTTGTTGAACATTCATGTTCAACCACAAATAGACTTATTGCACTAAAAACTACCACACCAAAACAAACTCTTTGTACATCAAAAAACCACGTAACATATGTACAAAACGTGGCATCTAGCACCCGCCACATTTGTTCATGCGGGTTGCCCAACCCCCTGGTTTTCTTGTCATCAACCGCCTGGGTCAAACACCTTACATTGGTCTCTTCCACCCACCTGTAACACCTTTGCATAGTAACACACCAAGGCACATAGCCAACTGCATAGCCAAACTGCCAGCACCATACGTCTACCACTCCAAGCACTCCTTGAAAAACTGCCCACTCGCAACCAAGAATCTCCAAGAACACCAAATAGAGCACCCTCGTGCTCACCATCCTGCTCAATCAACACGCGCGATGTACCTGACCCACCCTCCCATCCATGTAAAGCTAGATCCTCGTCTAGAAAATCCTGTACCTGCTCAACAGCATATTGCACAGCCGCTTTTATCATCATTCCTTTCAACCACCACTCACAAATCCCTTTAGAAAGCTCGGACACAATCTGGGAATCCGTATTCTCTGCCACCACAAAGTGCACTTGCTGCATAGGAAGCATCTCTATCTTTGGCTCCATGCTTGCCCTCTCATCTGCATTGCACTCAACTCCAACATCATCAAGATCTCCCTCATCAATTGGCCCTTCAAGGTCTACCAACACCACCTGCCTGTTGGCTTTTATTACATGCCCTTCAAGCATCTCCTCTACTGCTGCATCATGCTCCATCAAGGAAGAGAGAAACTCTTTCTCTATCGCATTATCCTCATCTTGATCTTCATCCTTCTTGGAAAAACTCTGCATGTATTGCACTACCATGGCATACTCCACTACCACTTTCATCAGGATGGCCATTAACATGGCACCGCACATCACCTTCACTTGCATATCATCACCTGTAGGCTCGAGGTGCTCCACTTTGTCTCCACTGAACATATCGGTTTGCACTGCTCCTCGCACACATTCACTGTATCTCCACCCACTTGCAAGAGATCAAACTCATCATACCTTGACTGAGACGACTCGGTCTCCCAACTCGTGTCAGCATCTATAGAACTACTTTCACTTGGCTCAACCTCGTCTGCTGCCTCAAGCTAAGGAATCTCCTCTAGTTTCATCGTTTCGATCTCATCTACAAACCGAACCCTTTGACCTTTACCACCCTCTGATGGAGCTCCTACCGCCATACCTCGACTTGGCATCACATCCTTTCCCTGATCAGGAACCACCTGTATATCTTCCACAATCAAAGCCGCTCTAGCTGGCATCCTCGGCATAGGAACCACCATGTCTTTCTGTAGCCAAAGAACTCTCGGTTCCTCTCGCACATGCACTTCTATTTGTACCATCCTTGGCTCGGCCACCACCGCATCACACTGTCTTTTCATCACAGCGCCTTTCAAACCCTCCCTCGCTTCGCGCTTCTTCAGCATCTTTTTGGTCCGCCCTCTCGCTAGAGCTACAGCCTCTTCATATGACATCGGGCCATCAACCTCCACCTTATCACGCAATTCCTCATGCAGGCAATCCATGAATTTTCTCAAATTTAAAAACCCAACATTCTCACCAGCAGTTAGCTTTATCAGCTTTCCCCAAAGGACCTCAAACTCCCATAGGAACTCTTGAAAATCCGCTTCCAAGCCTTGCTTCAAATTGTCCAGCCTTCTCTTTACTTCATCCAACTGCGTATCTGCTACATATTTGCTTCGAAAAGCCGCTTCTAGTGCTTCATGATCCACCTTTTCCTCTTTAGGCAGGCCATCGAACCATAGCCTCGCTTTACCACGAACCAGGAGAGGAAACACCTGTACCGCACCTTCTTCCCTCGACAAACCGCTTTCCAGCACGAACAACCCATAGTCTTGGAGCCAGGTTCCTGCATCTTCGACCCCAGTGAAAATGGGAAATCCCATCCAAGCCATTACTTCTCTAGCAGCACCTACTCTTCAAAGGTCGCACCTTTGGCATCACCAAAATCACCGCTTTGACTTCAACTAGGAGCATCAGTGCGCTCCTCCGTGGGGGCACCAGAAGATGGAGAAGGGGAATGGGGAACACACCCGACACACACGCAATGGCCCCTATATAGCTCAAGGTATTCACAGCACCCCTGTCCTCTCGAAAACACTTTCAAAAAAGACTATTCACACTAGCAGGGCCTCGCCTGCACTGTCGCCCAACGCACACAAACCTGCACAATCCTTAGACAGCTACCACACCGATCTTGCCCGCTTCTCGCACTTCCACAATTCAACACCTCTCTCTCTTTCTCTCTCTCACACACAGGGGGCCCGGGGGGCGCACACGCTCACACACACCAGCACCACACCTAGAGACGAGCAAAGAAGAAAGGGGGGAAGGGGGGAAAAACGACGCCAAAATCGATAATGACAGCTTCTCCTTCAAACCAGAAACCTTGTACAAACTCCATGAACCCTGCTCAAGGCTACACCATGGCCATCGCCGCTTCATACAGAGGGGAACACACGTCCCTCCCCACTCGTATCTGTCGGCACACGCCTCGACATGGATTTCATCATCCGCTTCACTTCGACAACAACCTTTCCCTCTTGGTCACCTTCGCTGGCTCCATCTCGTGCAAAGCCTTCGCCCTTTCGAGCCTTGCCACGGACTACACTTTGCCATGGCGTGCCGACTTCGATCGTCGAGCACCCGAAAACTCCATTCTTTCCTCTTCTCCATCCTCTTTTTCCTCCCTCCCAGCCCAAGGAAAAAAAACCCTTCTTGCCCCCCTTCGAAAACCCGCTCCCCTCCTTAATCACTTTTTACCTCTTAGCTTGCATAATGGGGAAAAAAAACTTTCTTTTTAAGCAACAACGCCCGGCACTACTCTGCCTTGAGGATTTCCTTTTCCTTACTCAAACTCAAGGTTCTCTTTTTTTTAACTTAGCCTTGAACTTTTTTTTTTTTGCTTCTTACTCACTTGGGTCCAGCCACCCTTTTCTTTTTAACCTTTACAAAACAAAAAAACCTCAAGCATGTGATTCACGTGTAGTCGGTGCTACGTGTGCTCGGGCTCGACCATGCCACATGAGAGATCCACCTGTCGGCTCCGCATCATGATGCCTTGACAAGCTCAAACGGTGTGTCCCAAACATTGGGAAAAGCATCCGATCATCCACGTTCCCTATGAACTGCCAACCTCGGCCAAGCATATCTCCATGCTTCGAACTCCGATTCAGGTGCCGTCGACTCCGACTAGCGTCACATGCTGCATGCTATCCACCAGACACCTGGCGAGCTCGAGTAAACACCAAATAGTGCGTTTCCCAGTGCGGCCCAACCGCCTCGAAACTGGCCCCTGTCAAAAGTCCACTGTCCATAACTTTCCATCCAGAAGCCCGATTCTCAATCCGAAAAGACCGGCGTGCTCCACAACTCGAGCACTTCCCGTGTATCATTTCAGACCCGCCTTGACCAACCACCTGTGCCCGCCCAATCCGGCGAGGATCTGCAAACACATCCCACTTCAACTTGCCATATCTTGCACATCCGAGCTCCGTTTGACGAGCCGTCTGGATGAGCTTCTAGAGCATCTTGAATACCACATTTTGGGGCACATTTTCTGCATTTTGAACACTTTGACGTGTTGTCCCAATTGGCCCACTTTGGAGGCCTCCCTGGCCTAAAAAACCACTTTTAGCATACATTTTCGTTGCCACTCTCCTGCCCAGGGCCTTCATACCTGCTTTAGCCCTTTGCCATGCGCATTCAAGCACCCTTTGCACTGCATAGCAAACTTTATAGCGCGGAAAAACTTTGGCTGCACCAACGCCATCAATGATGGATGAATGGCTGAAGGAATTTTCTAAGTGGAGGACGGAAGAGGAGGAGACTAAGGAGGAACTAGCCGCTTTCATCGAAGTACTACTGCCAGGCTGTAGTGTCGTCAGTATTTAAGAGGTAAATTCTCCATCTTGTGTTTCTCGTTCTAACCACAAGTTGAGAGCAGCTGGTGGGAGGTCTATGAAGTGCCATCACTGTTGTCAACCAAAACACAATGTCAATGAGTGCTAGCAACGAAGGCAATGAAGGGGATGAAATCGTCTACATTGACACTCATCACAAAGAAGTCATCCACATAAAAGGAGGAAAGAAAACGGTGAGGCCTCTCTTCCCGAAAGAAACTACAGTCAAAGTTATAACCTTCACTCCAAAATGGCCTAAAGGGGCTGCTCGAGCCAAAGGTAAGGAAAAGATAAGCCAGTGTGGAAACACATGACCCCGAAGGGAGAAGCATCTGGCCAAGCAAGTGCTTCAATCTCGGAGAGCTGTGTTGTACCCAGCTTGCCAAAGAGGAAGCTATCCGAAGCTAAGCGGCGAAAGGTCACCTACCGATTCGCACGATGTATGCGAGTACTACCAGTCCACTTCGACAATCCTGAAGAAGAAGTGGTAAGAAGATTCGCTTGTCCTAAGGAAGAGTGGTTCGGCTACTACTCTTGCTGTTTTGGAAGACGGGTAGAGGGTCTTCCTCCTCTCCCTATACAATTTATCCGTGTTAACCCTCACGGCACACGGACACCCCAGCACCTACGACGGACGTGTATTATGTATTCGGTAGAGTCAGGTACTGGGCTTGTCAGACCAATAGGAAAAGGGTAAGAGTGATCGCCGATGAGAGGCGTACTTTAACTTGAACATGCTAGGGTTAGTTGGCTAAGCATTGGCGCCCAAGTGTGAATGGGGTGAGCTCCTATAAAAGCCAACTAAACCTAATTTTTACTCATTCTCTCATTTGTGCAATTGAAGAGTGCTCTTGCTCCATCTCCATCTTCTTCTTCTTCACCTCCTTGTGTGTGTGTGTGTGAGAGAGAGAGAGAGAGGGAGAGTGTGTGTGCGATCGAGCATTACGAAGGCACGACGGCGACAAAGCGGTTGAGCGCGGCACGACTGCAGCTTCTTCTTCATCGCGGCGAGGAATCCACCACGAAGGCGAGCGTAGAGCGGTGAGTGACACACCCTTTGTTTCCTTGAGCTTGCTAGTTTAGGCTTGTTGTGTGCTTGGAGCCGTTTGTGGCTCGCACACGGTGTATTGGCAAGTCCCTTGCTTCGACAGTGCGGCAAGGAGTGCACATTTTTGGCGCCGCTGCCGGGGATATGCCCTACACTAAGCTCGGTTAGCACTTTACGCTTCCTTGTGGTGCAATTTCTATCATAGGAAAGGCAGGAAAGGAGTGTGTGGAGATTTCTGTTTTTTGCGTTTTCTGCATTTGCTGTCAAGTTTCAATTTCTGCTATTGTCTGCGTTTTTTCAATTTCCGCAATTTCTGCATTTTCAAGTTCGGCGTCTTCAATTTCTGCAATTTTCCGCATTTCTGCGTTTTTTTAATTTTCGGCAATTTCTGCATTTTTTGCAATTTCTGCGTTTTTTTCAATTTTCTGCAATTTATGCATTTTCTGCATTTCTGCGTTTTTTCTGCAATTTCCGTAATTTCCGCAATTTCTGCATTTCTGCGTTTTTCAATTTCTGCATATCTGCGTTTTTCGCAATTTTTGCATATCTGCGTTTTCAATTTCTGTATTTTCTGCACCAAAAAGAAAAAAAATAATTAAGAATTTTTTTAATTATTTCTCAAAAAAATAAAAAAAAATAAAAAAAAATTTCGAAAATTAAAAACGCGAGTGAGCGGGCGGCGAAATTTTTCGAAAATAAAAAACGTGACTCTTAAAACGGACGGGTTGGTTTGTATAAAAGATAGATTGGGATCGTTTTCCTTTTCCCAAGCCCAAGCCCAAGCCCAGGCCCAGGCCCAGGCCTCAGTCCTCAGACTTATGATATATACTAGACTCACTCTTATATATATACCCTACTCCCTCAAGAGAGAATGAGAGCATGTGGGACAAGTCCTCCACTCTCCTCCTTTCTCTTCCCACTTGCACCCTTAGACTTTCTAGTTTGGGCCTAGTTCCCTACTGGAAATTGACAGTTTTAGGGATTCCGAGGGCATAGAGTGACCAAACGGAGGGCTGTAAAGCACGGCACGACCCTCTGACCGATACGCTCATTTCGAGCTATCACACGGCCCATTCCACGACACGCTCTAAAAAATCTAGCAAAAAAACAAACAAAAAACACGCTAAAAACTAGTCACAAGGCCTCCTAGAGCAGCTTTTTGACACCTTAGGGTATCAAAAGCACATGCACTTACGCTCTGGGCGGGTGCTAGAACACGAGCATATTGAGGGTGCCTCTGTTCATACGGACACCCATTACCCATCCACGATAAGCTCTAGACCCTCAACGGGGACACAAGGTAGCACCACCCAAGACCCTAAAATAGCCGCTAGTGATTCCTCCTCCGACTCAGAAATCATGGAAGCATACCCTACCCAAAACACTGAGAGAGAAGACCATGCACCTCCCGAAGCTCCACAGCCTAGTACTAGTATGTTTAGCCGTTTCATGGAAACATTAGGTAGAGCTACTCGCTCGGAACCTGATGCAAATGAAGCACACGAAGGGGGTGGGGAAGTGGACTCTCCTTTCATATCGCACGTGGACCCCACACCCCCAAAGAGTGTCCATGTGGATATCCTACCAACTTCTTACCAAGAAGGCCCTGTTGAGCTGCCTTCTTCAGAAGTTCCCTCTAGAGTACCATTGGTGACAAGTAAAACCACGGGGAGCAATATTGCTTCTACCTCACAAGAAACCATTAACACGTCGACTCTAGAAGGATTGTTCATTAATGATCATTGGACATACGACCTCCACACTGAGGTGTTGACGGATCTACACTTTGGCCACGCCTACCATGTAGGATGGATAGAGATTGTACAATCCACCTCTAGTGCCACGAGCATCGAAGATCAACAGAAAATGATCTGTAATGTTATCCATGGCATTATTCAATCAGAAAGGCAAAACCGAGGGGTAACTATACTCTCAACTGGCCCCATGAGATTTCTGGATACGAGCAAGGCTCAACAGCCTACTCTATCACAAATGGAGACTCCTCTAATGAGCCCCATGGACCCATCTTACGTCATTTCACCTGGGGTCTCTATGCAATCTGAGCCTCCGAGCGAAAACTTTAGTTTCCCTAACTTGGCTCAACCCTCTATCAAGGAAAACACAGTGCTCACTCCAGGGATAAGCCTGACAGAGAATGTACCGATGACATCTACGGTTAGCGCAGTGCCACTACCTAGTGTCGTAGTACCTAATATGGGGCCTCGACCATATGTGCCTCTAGCCCCTTATGCACACATGGCCCCCACACCTCCAATTGTACCACTTGCTTATGCTCCTCGAGTGCCGCTCCCTAGCTCTTATCCGAGTGGACCTATGCCCGGTTATGTTCCATATCCTGCATCATCTACACATATGCCAAGACCGGTACCCGTTCCTCTCCCACATATGATTCCAAGAGTACCTCCACCGGCCCTACCTCCTCACATAAGTGACTTGGCAGCGTTTGCTCAAACCATAGGTCGATCTATCGCGGAAAATATGCGTCACGCATCTGATAGAGAGCCTAGAAGTAAGGCAGTACAAATTGCCAAACTCACGCAAAAATTCAATGGGGACGAAGATGCTAGGAAACACATTGAAGTGTTTGAACAAGTATGTGACTCCTTAGGGGAACGCAACGAACTACATAAGTGCAATGCCTTAAGCTTGACATTAAGTGGGAAGGCTGGAGATTGGTATAGAACCCTAAGGGTGGACGAGAAAACAATCTACCCTACCCTTCGAAGGTTGTTTCTAAAGGAGTACATACGAGAAGGTGTGCTTTGGGGTGTAGCATCTCAGCTACAGAAGGCCGAACGTAAGGAAGGAGAGTCAGTAAGGGACTTCATTAGTCGTCTAAAGCACTTAAACTCTCGCTGCCCTGTAAATGAGCACTTCAACAATAACCAACTGCTTGATCGATTCACTCGAGGGTTGAGGAATGAAGGAATCTATAATGGACTAGTGATTAGAGGTATCACAACCTGGGAAGATGTCACTGCCAATGCAATCCAATTAGAGGACAACTTGATGATAGCAGGCATGAGGGTGTCTACTGACACGAGATCCACTAGCTCACAAGCCATTGAGTATGAACCCATGACTGCAAAGCCCATTGCCAATGAGCCAAAGGTATTTGAGACATTCTTGACAGACCTCACCAAGGCAATCCAAGAGTCTCTTAAGGATAACCGACCCCCTCAAAATAGTCACATGTATCTAAGAAGGGAGCAACAATGGTGTTCCATTTGCTTAGGTCCACATAGCACTAGTGAGTGCCCTACATTTAGAGTAAAATTTAATGGAACTTGCAACGCATGTGGTAGGTATGGTCACCAAGCTAAGGATTGTTTAATGATCAAACGTATGATGGCAAATAGACCACCTGTAGCCTGGACGGATGCGCCTCGAGCTCCTGTATTGATGCCTACTCCACCTGTTGAGCAACTACCGCAACACATGGTCCCTAGATCTCAAAATGTTGTGCAAGCTACACCGCTACCACCTCCTGTGCTAGGACCGCAGCCCCCGCATCCAAGAGTCGCCCCTATGAACCAAGTGGGTTGCGAGCCATCACATGCTTATCCAGATAGCTGTGAGGAGGAAATAGACACTAGTATTGCCTACGGACTTGATACATTGGAAGAATGTCCTATATACTACATGGAAGATTGTTGGGGACAAGTCAAGCCGGTTTATCAAGCTGCTGCTCTCGCATCCAGAGGTCAAAATATCAACACCCAGGCTAGGAGGCCACCTCTTCAATGCTACGAGTGTGGTGGACCACATCGAGTAGCGGAGTGCCCTATTAGGCTGCAAAAGAATGCTGCACAGATGCAAGTGAATCAAGGGAGCACGTCTGCAATGCCAATACTCACATGTAATCGTTGTGGCATAGATCACTTGATTGCCCAATGCCCCTATAACCAAAATGCGCCTAAAATCACACCCCTGAATTTGGTCGAAATTGCTAGTGTGACATCGCCAATACCACCCGTTGCACCCGCTTATGCGATTACACGGTCCATGCTTCAAGGGCCAGGACATATCCTCGAAGAGAGAGATACCGCGTCAGTTATCCAAGCAAAGAAAAAGAAGACACGAAGGAAGAAGTCGCAGAATACGGAAAATTCAAAGCCAAGTTCCAAAACAAACATAGGAACAGGAGATGACCCCGTGTATATGAATGACCTCGAGGATGATTCAGATTCAGTCGAGACAATGGAGACTAGAACCAATACCACAAAGGGAAAGACCGACAAAGAAAACCGTAACATGGAACCAAATGAAAACCGAATAAGAGAAAACCATAAAGAGCCTCTGAAAACACCACAAGTGTTTCCAAATCCAATCCAAGACCCCCAAGATAAACCGCAGGGGCAAAAAGGGAAGAATCGTAAAAAGAAGATTGGGACGTACCCAAACCTAGTAGACGAGATTGAGCAGGTGAAACATCTAAGAGGTTTAGTGGAGGAGACTCAAAGGAAACTAGAACCAGAACCCATGCATGTCAAAATTCATGACACAGTGTTTCCCACACAAGTTCATCCACCCCACATGAACCATAGACCGTTAGCCATATCTAGTATCATCCAAGAAGGGAGTGAGGACGGGACATCAGAAAGTGAGCATACACCCTTCTTGTTGGAAAGGATGTTTAACGAAGGAATACCTGATCCCATTGAGGAATATGAGATTCCATCCTCACCAGTTCCTAGTCAAGGACCTACACCCTGTAAAACACCAATGAATGTTGCCAAACTAGTGGACTTCATGTCTTCTGAGGTCCGAACCACGATCATAGCAAAGCTGTATGGAGATCCTGAGTTATTCCTTGCACTTCGAGCATTCCTTAACGGAGAGCTACGAACGGGATTACCGCAGTTTGCGCAACCAAATAGGCCTGACTCGATTATGATTGATGAGGAAAATCATGTGCAATCACTTGACTTAGATGGACACGAGTCTGTGATCGAGGTACCCATTAACGAATTAGGGCAGTATTTTGAAGGCGACGAGTCTAATGCGACCCTACCCATCACCACCAAGGGATTAACTATAAAGGGAATTCTTGATGGTGGTGCGGGAGTTAGCATCGTTACAAAAGATTGTTGGGAATCCATGGGAAAACCCCGCCTCAGTGTTACTAACATTGTGGTAAAGATGGAAAATGGTACCATAGCCAAACCTATGGGGATGCTCAAGGATCTTAAGATCAAAGTTCTAGGACACAAGGTATGACATACGTTCATTGTAATGGATTTCTCTAAACACCTTATGTCATATGAAATGATTTTAGGACGACCATTCATGAGGGAAGCACAAATGGTTCACGATTGGTCTAAAAATCATGTCTATTTGCAATTCCAAGACTCTGTCCTTAGAGTGGATTTGGTGACTGGTAAGGTACACCCCTTAGGGAGTAAAACCATTATTGATCATCGCTCTGACACCACAGTTCACTCGGCCCCACTACAATATTGTTACACTTGTAAGAAGGATACAGACATTGGCCAAGATTCTCCTTACATGGATGTGTTACCGGGTATGACGGAATCAGACAATGTGGATTGGGTCCACCTAGCATCAACCATAGACACTTGGGGAAATAGGGGGACGACCTGGGTAACACCTGAGGGGGATGAAATGCCTATATCCTTAAATATGCTACAAGCAATGCATATCGCTTCTGACAAGACTCATCCTAATATAACAGAGAAAACATACAAGTGGGTCCCTAAAACCTCTGTAGTGAGCATGGTTGATGCAAAAAAACGGAAACCTAGTAAGAACCGTACCACTCACTCCAAGAAATGTAAAGAAACGCTGCGTTGGATTCCTAAACGACTATTGGAAGCCCAAGGCTACTATCAAGGAAATGATCAAATCTGGGTGCCAAAACGTAGATTGTACTCTTACCTATCACCTGACCCAAGTGAGCCCAATCCCATAGCTCCAAAACGAATCAATGATCGTGAAAAGAAAAAAATCACAGAATGCTACACACCCGCTCCCGAGCTAGTTTGGGTACCAAAGAAAGAACGATTTGTTCCACCTAGCTCAGGAAGGGGAGAGTCCCATGAAGATTCTAGCTCATCATGTAATACATCCATAGAGGTAAAAGCTTCTACACAGTCTCCATCTATAGTAGTGGACCTCCATGAAGCTACAAAAGAATCCACACCTCCCAGTGTTCAAGAATCACCTAATGAACCACTTCAAGTTCGATCCTGGGAGAGTACCTTACCACCCTTGCAGCTTGATGAGGCACCTAGGGTAATAAAAAACTACTGGCAAAAATCCTCACCTATTACCAACTGGAAAAATTGGTTTCAAAGGGTGACAAGCTCATTTCAAACGGTATGATCTACCCAAGGAAGGGGGGAGTGTTTGTGGACATCCATCATTCACTTGTTTCCCTCTCAACCTTTTTCCCTGACCTCTCAATTCCGATCTTAGGGAATGTACATATAAAGCTTTATACTCACAAAAAAAACGAAAAAAAAAGAGCAAGAGCAGTTAGCAAACGAGTATGCACATTAAAGTCAAAACATTGACTCAGACCTACACATGTCACATCTGGTACAGTGAAACAGAAACCTATGCCATAAAACACCTTTGATCCTCATCACTTGAGTGATGGAGGGTAGGTAAGATTAGTACGATAGGAGTGTTTCTGTTTTAGAGTTGCGTGATTAGCAAAGTTCTCTTTTCCCACTGATGTGCCTCCTGGAGGTATTCCTTTTGTTTCCTAGTGTGTACAGGAGCGTGTTGCTATTGATAGGATTTGGACCTTCATAGAACCTTCAAATCAAGCACGACCATCAACACAAACAGGTGTTTCTTGTCCATTAGCATTGCCGTTATCTTTTTGCATCTATGATTGTCTGCTTTGATTGTGATTGGTAGCATAATATTCAGCGCATTGGCTTAGTATCAAACATTTAATTCAATGTAATGTTTTGTCATAGTCACTTGTCTAGGTTTAAAAATCAAGTAGTCCGACTAAGCTAGTTTGACCAAGTTAGGTGTTAGAGATCTTCTCTTAATACCATGGGGAATGCTTCCTAATAAACAATGGTTACTTAGGTTCTTAATCCGATTTAGGCAGCATTGTATGAAATGTACTAGGGCTTTCTAGTGGGCTTAACCCCATCACCTACGACGGACGTGTATTATGTATTCGGTAGAGTCAGGTACTGGGCTTGTCAGACCAATAGGAAAAGGGTAAGAGTGATCGCCGATGAGAGGCGCACTTTAACTTGAACATGCTAGGGTTAGTTGGCTAAGCATGGGCGCCCAAGTGTGAATGGGGTGAGCTCCTATAAAAGCCAACTAAACCTAATTTTTACTCATTCTCTCATTTGTGCAATTGAAGAGTGCTGTTGCTCCATCTCCATCTTCTTCTTCTTCACCTCATTGTGTGTGTGTGTGTGAGAGAGAGAGAGAGAGAGAGGGAGAGTGTGTGTGCGATCGAGCATTACGAAGGCACGACGGCGACGAAGCGGTTGAGCGCGGCACGACTGCAGCTTCTTCTTCATCGCGGCGAGGAATCCACCACGAAGGCGAGCGTAGAGCGGTGAGTGAGACACCCTTTGTTTCCTTGAGCTTGCTAGTTTAGGCTTGTTGTGTGCTTGGAGCCGTTTGTGGCTCGCACACGGTGTATTGGCAAGTCCCTTGCTTCGACAGTGCGGCAAGGAGCGCACAATCCGGAAGAAGCTCTCCACCACGGGTGAAACCCAGTGGGCTGGAGATGAGTTGCAGCTGAATGGAGTAGAATTCATGCAACATGCCGACTACGATAATTATTTACAGTTGCTACTAGCCAAGAGGTTGGGAGTGGTCATACGTGTCGCCATCACCCCGTACGTGCTAAGCAACGAAGGAAAGGTAGAGCCCATGAAAGGAGACGACCTCCTGTGTATGTGCCGACTCATTGACACTGGCACGGCAAGAGTATAAGTAATTACTGCACCCTCTGTGCATGATGGAAAACGGGCCGACAGCATTCTCGTTCAGATTCCTGTAGCATATGCATGTGAATATCTATGTAGATAGGAAAATATTATACCAACAGAAGATCGTGTACCTATTTAGTGCGGCGGTGCTAGGAGAAATCCTTAATTCCCCAAACCCTATCATTCTCCCCATATTGGATTACCACCATTCCTTTAATGTTTCTATCTTTATCCTGTTTTAAT
The DNA here is from genome assembly GCF_014529385.1 of Adiantum capillus-veneris. Lineage (NCBI taxonomy): Eukaryota > Viridiplantae > Streptophyta > Polypodiopsida > Polypodiales > Pteridaceae > Adiantum > Adiantum capillus-veneris. The sequence continues at coordinate 81,513,940 of NC_140944.1, forward strand.
CTACCCACCCAACCCTGTAAAAAACCGCTATGAGCCGCTACTGTCATTAAGATTTTTTATTTTTCTTTTGAAGGTTTGTAATTTTCTGAGTCACTACCGTGGCAAGTGTTTCTTTCCCCACCTTCAGTGGAAAGAAGGGAGAAGATCTCACCACCGACTTTTTGGATGATTTTGACATTGCTTGTGTCGTTTCCAACAAAGATGACGATGCTTCACGACTTCGAATTTTTCCTCTACTGATGAAAGTAGAGGACAAGTCCTGGTATAATGCATTGCCCCAGGCTACCAAGAATGCATGGGATCTGTTAAGGGCTGCCTTTGTGAAGAGGTTTAGTGGAGGCACAACCTCGGAGAAGCTATGGCAGCTACTACTGACGGAATTGAAGCAGGGAGGTCTGCTAGAGTATGCCACCTACAAGTCCAATTTTGTGGACTTATGGGAGAGATGGGTTGCCACACTGGAGGAAGGCGAAGGAGTGCCTTATTTCCTAAAGAAGTACCATTTCATTGCTAGTTTGTGGTTACCGCTTAGAGAGAAGGTGAAGGGAAGGTTTCCTGCAACATATGAGTTGGCAGTAGAAGTAGCCCGCCTTAAAGACAAGAAGTTGCGCATGCAAGCAAGAGTAAACAAGCAGAGGAAACAAGCTTGGTCTGACCAACCCCAGTGACTGCAACAGCCATTCATAGAGCCCAACCACAAGAGGCATCAAAGCCCAACCACAAGAGGCATCAGAGAAGCAGCAAGACCTGCTAAATCGCATCACCACCCAACTAGAAAGTTTATCCGTGCATTTGGTGCAGCAAAGGCATGCACCTGTCAGGAATCCAGAACAAGGAAGAGGACAATGAAGGCAGAACCACTGCTACAATTGCGAGGAAGATGGCCATGGAATGTACTACTGCCCACATCCAAGGAGGCATAATTTCAATAGAGGGGGGAGACAGAATCAGATCTCTCCGCCAAGAGAAAGACCACCACCACCTAGGCAACCAGGGGCGATTCCACCGGTCCAAATCCTTCGACCACCCGTACAACAACAACCACCACCACAACCTCTCATTCCACCACTACCCCCACCTCCTGCTATGAACCAAGCAGTGAGTGTTATTAGCTTGGAGGCTAAAGGGAAGGCAAAGATAGAAGAATCAATTCGAGAGAAGCACAAAGGGAAAGCAAAAGTAGAAGAAGTGGATGCGATGGGAGTGAAGCATGCCAGGCACAAGGAAGCCTCTCAAAGACAAGAGAAAATGAAAGGGAAGGCTGAGTCTAGCAAGCAAGCAGCTAAACCGCGACGGAAGATAGACATCGCGGATTTCTCACTAGGTGAGTATGCAAAACCCTATGACTTAGTTCAGGATGTGTTGATGCAGGGCCCGAAGATAACTTGGCCCCAATTAATCCACCTTGCACCAAGAATGAGGACGCAATGGAAAAAAATGGTGAGTACCAGGAAATCAAGACCCAGGATAGCTAAGGCTATCTCTCGCAGGGATTTTGACAACATCCTATCAACCATGGATGCCCACATCAAGGGGCAATGAGTCTCAAACGTCTACATAGATGGTGACATGCAAATATGCGTCATGAGTGAAAAGATGATGCACCATCTAGGTCTAGAGGTGAGTAGGCTGGCACCCTGCCGAGCCAAAATGGCAAACAATGTAAGGGTGAAATGGGTGGGCATTGTGAATGCGGTCAAAGTAAAAGCATTCAATACGGAAGTGGAGGTAGACATCTTTGTCATGCCACACAAAGGGGAGGGCTACCCTATCATTCTTGGGAGGCCTTGGCTTATGGCTATGGAAGCTAAGCAAGACTGGAGCACCGGAATGATTCAGATGAAGGACGCTAAAGGGAAGTCCATATTCTACGATATGAGGACTGGGAAGCACCGCAACATGATCTTGGAGTCTTCAGAAGATGAGTCCACCAACGACTATTCGTCTACCTCAAGAGAAGAGACAACCACCACTCAAGGGAGCGACAGTAGCATCGAAGTGATGGGGGTCATTCTTAAAGACCCAAAAAGATTGACATAATCTGAAACACCCCTGACAAACCAAGAGGAACCATCAGGTACGCAGTCCTTAGAGGATGCAGGTAAGTTACAAAAAATGCTCTCAAATGAGTTAACCGATGAAGAAAGGAAAGAGTATGTCTCCATGCTAGGTAACTTCACTACTTTGTTCATTGATGGCTATGATAAGATCACAGGAATTACAGTAGTGCAACACCACATAAGACTCAAGGAAGGTAGTAAACCCGCAGTGCAAAGGCTCAGAAGACTTGGAGTAATCCAACAAGAGGCACTACTTAAAGAGGTGAGAAGTTTTCTACAAGAAGGTTTCATCTACCCTGTCGAAGACTTAGAATGGGTATCCCCAGTAGTAGTCACACCAAAGAAGAATGGTAAGTGGAGAGTCTGTGTGGACTATAAACCTCTCAATGCAGCCACAAAGAGGGATCACTTTCCCCTCCCATACCAGGATGAAAGTCTCAATGAAGTAACGGGTCACGAATGATACACAGTGTGCAATGGCTACTCAGGATACATCCAGATTAGCATTGCGGAAGAGGATGAGAAGAAGACAACCTTAATCACACAGTGGGGATGCTTTGCTTACAAAGTGATTCCTTTTGGCCTCACCAACACCCCGGCCACATTTCAGTGCTATGTGACCTTTGTTTTCCAACCCTAATTTGGAACATCAATACGGGTTTTCATAGATGATTTTTGCATCTATAGTTCACGAGCCCTTCATTTAAGCAAAGTCTATGATGGCTTAACCAGGCTGCAAACCTTGGGTGGCCAGCTCAACGTGGATAAGTGTCACATTGGTGAAAGCAAAGTCACTCTCCTTGGCCATGTAATTTCAACAAAAGGGATTGAGGCTGACCCTAGCAAGATTCAAGCCCTGGTATCTTTGTCGTCACCCACCACCGCTAAGTAGTTGGTTTCTTTCCTTCAGAAGGTAAGATACTTAAGTAGGTTCATTCACTTGCTATCTCAAGTGGTCCTCCCTCTACAACAAATCACCCAGAGGGATGTCTTCTCATGGAGTGAAGAAAATGAGCAGTAATTTACTGAGGTGAAGAAAATCCTAGCTAAGCTTCTCACCATTTCACCCCCTAAGTGGGACGAGCCATTTTATGTGAACCCTAGTGTAGGAAGTGATACACTCAGAGACATGCTAATGCAAAAGGACCCCCAAAATTCTTTCATGCGTCCTATTTACTTCTCTAGTCGTGTCATGACCCCGTTAAAAAAGGGATTTACCGAAGTAGAACACATGGTTCTGGCACTAATGTTTGCTACCACAAAGTTCCGCTCCTATCTTCTGCTTAGACCCTTTGTAATCCTCACAATGGAGGATGTTTTCCCATATGTAATGCGACACATGGATGTCTCATCTAGGATCTCCAAGTGGCTAATTAGATTACAAGAGTTTGACTACACCATGCAAGTAGAAAACTCCACGAGGGCTAGTTTAGCGAGAATTCTCACTCATCGCCACTATGAGAAGAAGCTGAAGGTCAAGACGGAAGAAAAAGAAGAAACACCAATGGTAGAGAGTCCTAGGCTAGAAAAATCTCACTCTGTTTTCTTTGACGGAGCATACAAAAGAATAGTGGACCATTCTGCAGCTGGCATAGTCATTTTCAATGAGCAACAAGAAAGAGTATTTTCCATCGGGCAGTTATTGCACTCCCACTCCAACAATGAAGCACCAAAAATAAGAGAAGCTTGCATGAAATTATTTTTTATATGGAATAAAGAGTATGCAAAATGATAAGAAAAAATATGGTAATGGTGAGTCAATGTACATAGCATAAATAACACACCATAGGTAGAAATATTTAAATAAATACCAAAATAATTATGAAAAATCCTTTTATTTAGGCCCTATATACAATGAAATATTTACATACAAATGGGCCATAATATACTTATATTTTTTATTTTATTTTGGCTCAACTAGCCCAGTGACTAGCTAGCTGAGGGTTTTTAAGAAGATATGGGAAAAGTCCCCTAACTCACACACACCTATATACAGTGAAATGGTAGGGATAGCCATAGTGTTTGGATGATTTTGGTAGGGTGGGTTCACTCACTATGGCAATTACGGAGAGCCAAAAAACGGCTGTCACTATCTAACTAAGTGTTATGCTTTTTGTTGCTCTCTCCACCCAAGCACTCTTGTTATTCTCATTAGGAATCTATTCTAATGAAATGCTCACTATGTTCATGCTAATTCCCGCTACACACAAGTTACTAGGCCATTAAATCTTACATTGGTATTAGAGCACAAGGTTTCTCTTTTATTTCTCGAGATGGGAGGTCCTCAAGCTAGCTATAAATGGTTGGTATTATTAATTGCATGTGAGTAAGTAGAATAGGGATTCTTGTAGCCTTGCAGTGCGCCTGCCTTTGTGCAGATAACAGGGCATCACCGTCGAGAGCTATAGTCTTAATAGTGGAGTCGTACGGGGCTTGCCTACGGCTTAACCACTATTGAGCTATTAGAAGCTTGACATGAGCCAGTGTTGTATTGGTGTTGAACGACCCTCTCTTATATTCCTTGCAATTAATGGTATTTGAGCCACGGGTACAATAGCTTGAGTGCTTTTTCTAAAGGGGTAAAGAGGAGTAGCAATTGGGGCTTGAAGTGCCAAAGTACACCTAAAAATTTTACACCTAAAAGTTGTTAGAATGGATGACAGTAATAAAGAGAGTGAAATTAATATTCATAACTTTGATTTTGCTAATGATCAGGCTACTAACGATGCCCCTATGCTTGTTAATTACCTTGTTTCTATACTTCAACAGACATGCGTAATCCATCCCTCCAAAGTGAAGTGCAACGGTAGCTTCATGCTCATGGGATTCTCCAAGCTCCCCATCATGACAAGAGAGCACCTAGGATGCCTCTTGTGAGACTTCCACAAGAGGTCTCTCTCCGATTCGGGAAGAAGAAGAGGATCCATACAAAGGGTTCAAGAATTTTCTTTTTGATGATGCATCTCCTTCCCAAAGGATAACTCAAGAGCCTCCACCAAATGAACGATAAATAAGTGAGTCTTCCGCCACCTCGGCGGAGATGGATCCTCAAAGACGGCAAGCTAAACGCATTCCATTACCTCCAAAACGGAGAAGACCATCGCACACTTCTCCACACCATAATTCAAAGAGGGATGACAAAAAGCAAGAGAAGAAAAAGACAAGAAAGAGGACACCCTCTTCTCCATCTTCTTCATCCTCTTCCTCTTATGAAAGTGATGGTGAAGAAAAAGAAGATCAATGCAAGAAAAAGGCGAGAAAGAGGTCACCCTCTTCTCCATCTTCCTCAAATTATTCATCTTCTGAAGAAAGTGATGGTGCAACCTTTGAACCATCAAAAAGAGGAGGACATAGGAAATCCTATGCCACGTGGAAGAGGTCATCCAAGCTCAAGAAGCTCAAAGAGGGAGGGAATAGCATCTCTTTCCTTACCTACAATGGCACCTTTGGTCCTACAAACAAAGTCTTGGCCTTTATCCAACAATTCAATGTGGCGTTTGGAGATGAGGGATTCACGGAGTCCTCTAAGCTATGACATGTAGCTATGCACTTTCAAAAGTCCGACAAGCAATGGTGGTCTAGCCTACGGGCCAACGGTGAAGCTCCACGAATACGGAAAGCCTTAAGAGCTTCTATTATGAAGCAGGTTTTGGCCACCGATGCCAAAGACAAAGTACTCACCGAATGGCGAAGCTTGAAGCTCTCTCCCTACAAATCCATTCACAAATATGTACACAAGTTTTGGGACCTACATCTCAAAGCCACTCTCTTTAAAAAGATGGATTTTGGAGAGCAAAAGCAGCAATTTTGTGTGGGCTTAATCGAAGAAATGGTGGAGTATGTAAATTCCCAAAGGCCATGCACCATATCGGCGGTTATACACCATACTATGGTGGCTTCACAAAAAATTTTCCAAACAGGGGCTAAAAGAAATACTAAGCCCACGGCAAAGAAGGGTTCCAACGAGCCTAAGGGGAAGGAAAATGTCCAAAAGTCTCCTAAGGGCAACTCCAACAAATCTAAGGATAAGGGAGTTTACAAAAGTAAAACCAAACTCTCTCCTGAAGAGCTTGAGCGTCATCGCAAGGATAACTGTTGTTTCAAGTGCAGCGAACAAGAGCATGCGTACCGCGCTTGCCCCCAAAAGAACACCCGCCATGAGCCTCCTAGATCTACCTTGATCGAAATGCAAGAGGAGGAAAGTCACCACAAAGGATCTCCTTTATGACATGCTTGGGGAAAGGTAAGAGAACATGATGCTTTTATTCTCTTTGACCTTGTTTCTACTCACAATTTCATATCCACAGAGTTGGCCACCACGCTAGGGATACAAGCCTAGATGGGAGACCTCCTCTACCCGCAGATAGTGCTTTCAATGGGCAAGAAGCTTCAGTCACTCCCTTAATTGAGAAATTGAGGCTCCATGTCCAAAGCTATGAGGACAAAGAGGACTTCTTTATCTCTCCTCTCAAGAATTGGATGTAATCCTAGGGGCACCATGGTTTGATCGCCTGCCTGCCAATGTTAAATTCCCTGAAAGAAAAATCTATTTTAGGTTCAGGGGAAAAGATATGTACATAGATGCTAAGCAAATGGGTAACACCATACCCATTGTACATACGCAAGCTTTCAATAAGTCAATAAAGAGCTCTATTTCCGTGTACATGATTTTTGTTAAAGATTCTCAAAATGAACCTAATGCTTTAGCAAAAGAAAATAAAAGCAACCACAAAGAATTAGAGTTATCCAATTTTCTCATGGGGTTTCAGTATGTCTTTATTGACGACATCCCTTGTGAGCTAGCTACTACACGAGGCAATGATGACCATGCAATTGAACTTCTTCCTCGAAGTTCACCGCCTAATAAACCTCCTTATAGAGTTTCTCAAGCTCAATAAGAGGAGATTATGCATCAAGTGCATGAGTTAGTTGAGAAGGGCATGATTAGGCCTAGCTCATCTTCATTTTGCTCACCTGTGCTATTAGTGCAAAAGAAAGATGGCACATATACCTGTCAAAAAGTCGACTATAGAGCACTAAATAGGATCACTATCAAAACTAGGTTTCTTTGGTCCTAAACCAAGGAATCTTTGTGAACTAAAAAGCTTTATAGGTATGTGTGCATACTATAGACGCTTCATAGAAAAGCTCTCACAAATTGGAGGACCATTACATAACCTAACAAAGAAAAGAATTAGGTATACATGGTATACATACTTGTGCTTACACTACTGGATCTCTCAAAGCCCTTTCAGGTCCAATGTGACTCTTGTGGTGATTGCCTTGGAGCTGTTTTTCTCCAAGAAGATCACGCCATAGGCTATGAAAGTCGAAGGCTCGACCCTGTTGAGCGAGCTCTAGGCATATATGAAAAGGAACTCCTCGCAGTTTTACATGTCTTAGACGCATGGAAGCACTATTTATTGGGGATTCCTTTCATTCTGTTACCATATACATGTGGTAGTGATGTGTGTGAACACACTAGGACCGCCGGGGCATTTTTTCCCTCTTTAGGAGGTTTTTTCCCCCGTGCATTGTATATATGCCCATCACTCTAGGGCTATCCATCTTTCCATTGCACACTAAGTAACACACTCTCTATTGTGTGCCTTGAGCTTCCTTCGTCTTCTCCAAGCTGTGTGTGTTTCTCTGCAACCCTAATTCCAACAATTGGTATCAGAGCAGGTCATGTCCTCCCAGGCTTAGTCGCCAGCTGCTCCAGCACACGCCTACTCACTTACTCCAATTTGAGTGAGCTTTGGCGAGCGTTCGCAGGTTGACCAAAATTTTGGGCAAGCTCAAAGAGCTTGGTCTGCTCAGAATATTGATTTGGGTTCATTTCGGCCTCCGTTTCCACTACAGGCAGTACTGCACAGGCTATTTCGTCATTTTGTGCAGAATTTATGTTAGTGCCGTTTTGTGCAAAACAGGTGCCTTACAGTCTTCTACGGTTTGTGCTATATAGCACACGTTGTTCCCGCTCCGTTTCTCCTATTTTCGGACAGTTTTCACATCAGGTGCAACATATACCATGGCTGACAACAACAACACAGATGTGTTCAAGATGTTTGCTGCTGAGGACAGGTTGGATGGGGACAACTACCCTATGTGGGCTTATATGATGCAACATGTTCTTGTGTCAAAGGGTGTCTGGAACATTGTGCAGGGCATTGATGTACGTCCTGGTTCCGAGGATGTAGGCGATGTTGAGGATGTTGCAGGTCTTGTCGCAAGGATTGCAGCTGTTAGAGTTGTTTTGCCTACGGCAGAACAAGCTCGTTGGGATGTTAAGGATGCGCAGGCTCATGCATTGATTGCGTTGTCTATGAAGCGCACCATTGTTCCTCACATCCGTTCGGCAAAATCTGCAAAACAGGCTTGGGATATTCTAGCAGGTCTTTATGCAAGCCGCAATGAGGCTAAAATTGCTTTGCTGCATAAAGAGCTGGAGTCGAAGATTATGCATGAGGAAGATGATATGGACACTTTCCTTGCTAGTGTCAAGGATATCAATGAGCAACTTATTTCTGCAGGTGAAGTCATTTCAAACAGTTCCCTTGTGCAGACTGTTCTTGATGCCTTACCAGATTCCTACCAGACTTTTGCTAGTACTTGGAGACTGATGACCCAAGGAAATCCTGAAGTTATCAAGTTTGATGCATTATGCACATTGCTGTTGCAAGAGTCACTTTCTAGAAAAAACAGGACTAGGCAGCGTGCAGTTGAACAGGCTTTTATTGCTTCTCAAAGAAAGGGTGGTAGCAGTAATGCAGCCACTTCTTATGGTTCTACTGCGAGTGGCAAAAATTATGTTCCTAATGCTTCTGCTGGCAGTACTTTGTCTGGTAATTCTGGTGATAAGGGCAAAAAGAAGATGCATTGCCATTATTGTAAAGTCAATGATCACTTGATCAAGTCGTGTCCTAAGTTGAAGGCCAAAGAGGCTAAGAAGAAAGAGGGTGGTTCCACTGCAAATGCTGGTTCCACTACAAATGCAGCCATTGTTGAGTCTTCTGTGAAAGGAGACTGTGTTGCTGATGTTGATGCAGAATGGGCTTTTAGCGCAGAGTGCACTTACAATCCTGCTGTCCATGATGCATGCTTGTCAGTTGATGCAGATTCACATGTGTGGTATTTCGACAGTGGTGCTACAAAGCACATTACCTCACATCGTGAATTGTTTACCTCTCTGGAGTCTGTCCCTCATGGGAATTCAATCACTTGTGCCAACAACGCCTCTTATCCAGTTCAAGGAGTTGGAAAGATTGTGCTCACTGCTGCTAATGGCAGTTCCTTCACACTTGTTGATGCACTTTATGTACCTGGGATCAAGAAGAATATCTTGTCTATATCTGCACTTGCTAGACTTGGACTTGTAGTCAAATTTGTGGATGACAGATGTACAGTTCATGATCTCAGTTTTGGTGATGAAATTGTTGCATCTGGGCTTTTGTGCCGTGGGTTGTATAAGCTCACTTTGTATGACAAGTGTGGAAAAAATTTTGCAAATGCTGTTGCAGATTCAAGGGCTATTTCAGATGCAAAACTTTGGCATGCACGTTTTGGTCATCTGAATTTTGCCAGTTTGCTGCGTTTGCAGAAATCTAATCTGGTTTCTTCTTTGCCGCCTCTTGAGGCACCTGTCAAACATGTTTGTGAAGGATGTATTTTGGGTAAGATGCAGCGTTCTAAATTTCCAAAGGATGGTTCAGTTCGGACCACATGCACGTTGCAGCTTGTGCATAGTGATGTTTGTGGGCCCATGCAAACTCCGTCCTTGGGCAATTACCTGTACTTCGTGACTTTCATTGATGATTACTCTAGGCATGCATGGGTATTTCCGCTTAAAGCGAAGTCCGAAGTTTTTATGTGCTTCAAAAAATTTCTGGCTATGGCTGAAAATGTCTCGAAATGTACCATGGGCACCCTCCGATCCGATTGAGGGAGGGAGTATATGTCTCATAAATTTAATGCATTTCTGGCTAGTCGTGGGATAAAACACCAATGTACAATGCCTTATACACCTCAGCAAAATGGTGTTGCTGAGAGGAAAAACAGGTCACTGATGGAAATGGCACGATGTATGGTCAAAAGTCAAGCTTTACTGCATTTTTTTTGGCTTGAGTCCATCATGTGTGCCACTTATGTACTTAACAGGTGTCCTACAAAAGCTTTGCACTCTATTACTCCATATGAAGCATGGCATGATAGAAAGCCTTCTATTGAGCACATGCGTGTTTTTGGCTGTTTGGCATATGCTTTGGTGCCACAAGTGCAGCGCAGAAAATTGGATGATAAGGCTGTCAAATGTATTTTTGTTGGTTATAGTGCTGAAAGCAAAGGTTACAGGTTGTATCATCCGCAAACAAAACGTATTCTGCTTTCTCGGGATGTAGTGTTTGTGGAAGATTCTGTTCAGCCCTTGCTGTCATGTACTAGAGACAACAATGTAAGCTCACAGGACATTTATGACACTTTGTTGCCTCTTTTCAGTGGTGGAAATACGAATGTAAGTTCCAATGAGGCAAATGTACAGCCTATGGGGGTTTCTGAAAATGTTTTAGATCAGCCTATTACTGATGTAGATGTACATGATGTACTTGATGAGGAAAGGGCTGAAAATGAGCAGCTAGAGGTATGCCAAAATGGCTGGTGCACACTTTGCGTGACAGTAAATTGGATGCACCTTTGTCTAGTCGTACTCGTTCAGGCTCTCGCCATGCATCTTATGCATCAGATTTTTATGCTTTGGCTGTGTCTAGCTTACATGATGTTGAGGAGCCTCTGACTTTTGATGAAGCACAGAATTCAAAAAATTGGATGGCTGCCATGCAATCAGAATATGATGCACTTATAGAAAATGACACATGGACTTTATGTGATTTGCCTCCTGGCAAAAAGGCCATTGGTACGAAGTGCGTTTACAAGTTGAAATGCAAGCCGGATGGTGAGATCGATTGCCATAAGGCTCGACTTGTGGCAAAGGGTTATGCACAGCAAAAAGGCATAGATTATGAAGAGACTTTTGCTCCCACTTTTCGTATGACTATTGTGCGTTTTCTATGTGCATTGGCAGCTCATTTTGGTTGGGATGTACATCAATCAGACATTGTTACTGCTTTCTTGAATGGTGACATATTTGAGGAAGCTTATGTAACGCAGCCTCGCGGTTTTGTCATAAAAGGACAAGAGGACAAAGTGTGCAAATGTAACAAGGCTTTGTATGGGTTGAAGCAATCTCCTCGTGCTTGGTATGATAAATCTAACACTCATTTGGTCAAACAAGTCTTTCGTAACAGTCCAACAGAAAGCACATTGTATGTAAAGCGTGAGGGTGATGTACTTCTCATTGTGGTTCTTTATGTTGATGATTTGCTGATCACTGGACCAAATGAGAGACATATTGCTGAATTTAAGGCTGATTTGAATGCTACTTTCAAGATGAAATATTTGGGGCTGTTTCATCATTACTTGGGTATACAGTTTAAGCAGTGTGATGGTGGTATTTCCTTGTGTCAGAAAAGTTACATAGAGACATTGCTATGTAAGTTTGGACTTGAGGATTGCAAACCTATTGCCACTCCCATGGAAACAGGTTTGAAGTTGAGTCTACATGATGCTTGCGATCCTGTTGATGTCACTCTTCACCAAACTGTTGTTCGCTGCCTCATTTATGTATGCAACACGAGGCCGGATATTCAGTTTGCAGTCTCACAGGTCAACAGATTTATGCATAGCCCAGGGTCTAAGCATTGGCAGGCTGTCAAGAGGATTTTCCGCTACCTTAGTGGCACTTTACATCTTGGCTTGTTTTATCCCAAGGGGGGATCATTACCGCCAGACTTACATGCTTTTTCGGACTCAGATTGGGCTAGTTGTTTTGACACGCGAGTGTCCACAAGTGGTTTTTGTTTCATGCTTGACAGTTCATGTATATCATGGTTGAGCAAGAAGCAACCTACTGTGGCCACTTGGAGCTGTGAGGCTGAGTACAGGGCAGTCTTCACAGCTACGGTTGAGTGTGTATGGCTCAGACGCCTTATGGCTGATTTGGGTGTTTGACAGGACACTGCCAACACTATCTACACTGACAGTCAGAGCGCATTGGCAGTTGCGAGGAACCCAGTTTTTAATGCTCGCACAAAGCACATTGAGGTGCACTACCACTATGTCAGGGAGAGGCTCTCATCAGGAGAGATCAGCTTGGCTTATGTACCAACACAAGAAAACCTTGGAGATCTTTTCACAAAGGCATTGTATCATGAGAAGCTTGAAGCTTTCCGCAAAGCTTTGGGCTTACTCCCCTTTGTGGACTGATCCTGTCCTTAGGGCATGGCACTTCCCTTTGCTCACGTGCCAGCTCTCGTTCACTGCATCACGCCAGGGGGGATTTGTTACCATATACATGTAGTAGTGATGTGTGTGAACACACTAGGACCTCTGGGGCATTTTTTCCCTCTTTAGGAGGTTTTTTCCCCCGTGCATTGTATATACGCCCATCACTATAGCGCTATCCATCTTTCCATTGCACACTAAGTAACACACTCTCTATTGTGTGCCTTGAGCTTCCTTCGTCTTCTCCAAGCTGTGTGTGTTTCTCTGCAACCCTAATTCCAACACATTCTGCGAACAGATCACCAAAGCCTTAAGTACTTCATGACACAGACCAAGATCTCCGACAAACAAATGAGGTGGGCAAATTTTCTTTCACAATTTCATTTTCATATTTCTCACATTGCTGGCAAGCATAATCAAGTAGCCGATGCACTCTCAAGACGGCCGAGAGTAAATACGGTTTCCATAGCAACTCACAATGATCTATCTTCTATGATAGATGAGTATGCTATTGATCCCGATTTTAGAGATGTGATTTCAGCCTTTTGCATTAGGGAAGAAAGAGGAACCATTTACTTTACAAGATGTTTATCTTCTCTATGGCAATAGACTATGCGTTACTAACTCACTCCGTGAGAAAGTAATGTATGAATCTCATGCTCCTCCTTATGCGGGGCATAGAGGGATTCAGTCTACCCTAAAGGGAATTGAAACATATTTCTATTGGCCTACCATGAAAGCAAACATACAAGAGTATGTTTCTAACTGTGTGGTATGCCAAAAGACTAAGTTTGATAGAGGGAAGCAACCTAGATTACTTCAACCTTTTCCTATCCCTAATTCACCATGGAAGAGCATATCCATGGATTTCATCTTTGGATTGCCTAAGTCTATCCATGGGAATACGGGAATATGGATGATAGTAGACAGGTCCAGTAAACAAGCTCATTTTATACCTGTCAAAAAGACTATCAAAGCCCATCAAATGGCAACCCTCTTCATTTCACAATTTTTCAAGTACCATGGCTTGCCAATGTCCATAGTGTCGGATAGAGATCGTAGAATGACCAGTAATTTTGGAAGGGTCTCTTTGAGAATTTAGGGACAAGGCTAAAATTCTCTTCGGCCTATCATCCACAAACGAATGGCCAAAGTGAAAATATCTAACCTAAAAATTCTTGATCTATTAAAAGCCTATGTAACGGAAGTAGATCAAAGATCCCAATGGGAGAAGAACTTACCCTTAGTGGAGTATGCTTACAATAAAATTGTACGTACTTCCACGGGAAAGCACCTTTTGAGGTAATTGAGGGAAGATCAAACAGTCCCTTGCTACTTAAGGTACATGGGAAGATCTTCGCTGTTGCAGATGAGTATAGCTGAGACCTACAAGAATCTTTCCAAAAGATTAAGGATGCTATCTCTATCTCACAACAAAGGCAAAAAGTTGCTGCTGACAAGCACATAAGATCCCAAGCCTTTAATGAAAATGGTTGGATCTTATTAAAATTTCCCAAGGCTCGATTAAGGCACACGACGGTCAAGAATCCTACGGGACACCAAAAGTACTATGCTAAGCTAGCAAAAAGGTACTATGGCCCCTTCTAAATTCTTAGGCCAATCAATGAGATGGCATATCAAATAAAGTTGCCCAGTCATTGGCTCATACACAATGCTTTCCATGTGAGCCTACTAAAGCCTTACAGAGGAGAGCCACCTCAAGAACCAACTATTGAAGACCCACGGAAGATCGAGGACCAAGAAGAGGTGCTGTAGCCGGAGTCCATTCTCTGACATGAAGACAAGGCACTAAGAGGTGGTAAGAATATCCGAGGATATCTTATTAAGTTTAAGAATTATCCTTTTGAAGATGCTAGATGGATGCAAGGCATACAACTAAAGATAACCTAAACCTTGTCAATGCTTACAATGCTTCCCTAGAGTAAGCAAATGTACAAATGTTTAAAATGAACAAAGTTTTTGTCTTATAAGACTCTCTTTTTCTTTATTGTGCACAAAAATGAAGTAGTATGCATGCTTAGATCAAGTTTGCGGAGATGAAATCTCCTGAACACCAAGTAGAGCTTGTCACTGTACAACGAAAGATTGATAGGACTAATGTGCAGACATGCTTGCGGCAGCCTCAGGCTCTCAAGCGCCAAATGGACTAGTCATCCATTCTGGAACGATGTCATAGGGTAACATAGGGATCCTCTACCCACCAGGAAAAAGCACTAATGAATATGTTTTATCTTCTCTACCCCATAGTCGAGGACGACTATGATTTCAAGAGAGAGGTAATGTCATAATAACTAATATCTAGTTCTCCTAAATAATTTTTCATTTTAAATTCATCATTTAATATGGGGAAGTTCCAAGGGAGAAAAAGCTAGAAAATAATTCCTTTTTATGAGTTCTTTATTGTTTTTTTGTATTTTTGTTGAATTTTTTGTTTTTGTTGAATTTTTTAATGTTTCGTTTGATCTTTTTTATTTATTGGATTTCTTAAGAGTTTCCCTTTATTTTATTTATTTTTATTTTATTTATTTTTATTTTATTTTTTGTTTTTTTAAATGAAAATTGAAATTAACAAAAATGAATTTACCTGCTTACCTGCACGCGGGGTCATCATGGTCTGGCGGTTGACAGCGAGGCTTGGAGCAGCACGTGGGTGAGGTTGGCTCGTAGTGCGGGTCTGGCGCGCAGAGAGCGGGGACAATACCTTGGCAGCGGCGCAAATTCCGAGGCTGGCTGCACGCGCAACTAATGAGCAGGGCCATTGGCGTCTCGTGGGGCAATAGGGAACGAAGAGAGAGAGTGAGAGGGAGAGTAGGGGAGGGTGCACACGCAAGAGACTGGGAAGAGAGAGAGGGAGTTAGAGGGAGAAGAGAGAGAGAGTGAAAGTGAGAGAGATGGGTTCTCACGAAGAGAGGCTAGGCGAGAGAGAGAGAGAGTGAGAAAGAGAGAGATTTAAAGGGAGAGTGCACGTAGGGTTAGGGAGAGGGTGGGAAGAGAGAGAATGGGAGAATGAGGTGTAGTGAGAGGGGTTCATGACACGGGAAAAATTCCCAAACATTCAGAATTCCTTTCCTTGAATTTGGCGAGAGGAAATTTTAGAAAATTAGGCTTATTTTGCGGGTTTTTATGGGGCGGAATTTTTCCTTTCCTGTTTGCCTCAAGCGGCTTTTTAAAATTGAAAATGGCACGATATATCGAACACTAGTACACGCTCCCGGACAGAGGTAAGAGAGAGAAGGAGCGAAGGTGAGTTCACGCGGGACGGGGAGAAGATGAAGAGAAATATTTTATGCACCGCAAGGCACGGTGGGAGCCGAAACCCAAATTTTCCTTTTTCTAGTTTCATTTTTTATTTTTTGTTTCCAAAAATACCAAAATTAGCTAAAAAATCCAAAAATCGCCGAAAAATCCCAAAATTTGCCAGAAAAATCCAAAAAATTCTCGATTTCTAGAAACCTTAGAAAATCATCGTAATTCACAATCGAGGATTTATGACACGCAAAAGCACATCGAAAATAGCAAATTTTACCGAAAATATGATTTGCGACACAATCGTCAGCCCGACCCTCAAAAATAGCAAAATGCTCAAAACTCGACCACGGAGGGCACAAATGAGAACAAAATGATGCCGTAAGTACGCAAAATCAAATTTTTATGGAATTATCCAAAAATTAATGCAAAATTTTGCAAAAAATTACCAAAAATATATAAAAATTATTCGAAAAATACCCAAAATTTTTCTACAAATTCTTCACACATTGGGGAATTGTGCAGCCAAATAAAATCGTCAAAATCACATCAATTCAATTGCCAACAATTTTATGAAATAAATCAAGAATAGGCAATTAAACCGGCAAAATTACCGATAAAATTAGGTCAAAATTTGATGCAATTAGAGTGTGTAAATCCCTGTTTTGAGCACAAAAATGTAGCATTTCATCATTACACACATCATTTATGCAATCAAAACATTGAATTAACCATGTAAATTACACACTTTTTAGGCGCACATACACTAAAAAATTGGCAGTTTTTGCGAATCTTTAGGTGCACACACAAAAGGGTGAAATTTGTTGAATTTACAATATGACTTCACAAATCAATAGTTGGGCATGTGCACAACACATATCAATCATCACAATTCACAAATCATAACGCACACATTGATTTTTAGGTGCTCACACATGGGCAAAATAGTGCACACACACCTAAAATTAGCATACACACACTCAATTAGAATGCACACACACTTCAAATTAGTGCACACACACCTAAAATTGACCATCCAAGCATGCAATTAACTCGATTAGGCACCCAATTAGCAACACACATTCATAAATTAACAATTGAAACTTATCAAATTCATGCGCCGCCAATTCTTAAAATTTCGGCATTACGACGTCGTGAAAATGAAAAATCACAAAATTTTCCATCCCTAACATCAACATTGCATTGCATCAACGTAGCATAGCATTACATTGCATCACATTATATTGCATCTTTGTGGGATATCTACACAATTCTACACATCTCTAGATTCTAGGGAGGTTGAGAATACCACCTTAATTACCTTTCCGTTGAAGATCAATTGGATAGTCGATTGATCCAATCCTTCATAGCACATTAGTAAGTTAGAAAAAATTAGTCAAATTAGCAAGGGATTAGTGACAAATTAGAGTGTGTAAACACACAATTGGCAAGATATGGTCACACATTAGGGAATTAAGAACACAATGCTTCATGCACACACATTCAAAATCCACAAAAACATAAACACACAAGTGAAATTAGTGAGGGAACGAATTCGTTTATGCCACAATTACACTAGCGTAGGCCATCGTCCCCAAAAAACGGAGCCAAATGTTGGGGGGTCCCATCGTTGCAATAGCTCCAATGACCAACAAAATTATCAATCCGGAGGAATGAGCTACCCGGCTAGGGCATGGAAACACTCACACGGTGAGTGAGCTAATCGTGGCAACACAAATGGTTAACTCTACGAGGCGAGCTTCTCAGCTTATGGAGGAGCGAAGCCGCAATGAAGGTCAATCTCCATATCCACTTCTCTTCACCTCTAATCAACCCAATCACACACACTACGATTGCAAGACGCACACAGTACTAATCCTATCATGCAACACACTAATCGCAAGCACACACACATAGATCTATCGAGCACCACACTCCAATCAAACCTACATGCACACACCAGGAAAAGAGGAAAATCACACAAGATTAGAGAGGGATTAACCACTAATTAGTTAGGATCTAGTTAATCTAAGCATCATAGGCAATCATAAGAAGTAAGAGAGAGGCATAGTGAGAGAGAATGAATCATTGATCAGTGTTAATCAAGTCTCATGAGCAAGCAGAAGCTCAAGGACTCCATAGCCACACACCTCAAGCGCTCTCACCAAAGAGTGCTCTTAACAAATGACTTCAGAACCCTAATTTCTTTTACACACTGCCTTATATACCTAGGTTAAAAATATGCAGTGTTCGGGTGCCCAAGGCCTTTAGGGCTCACCACATACTGAATTTGCAACCTAGGCAGAGTAAGTGACCTATTCTTTACAACTTGGAACTCCCATTGAGCCCGTAACGCATTAAAATATTACAATGGCTTGAAATAGATCGGGAATTTACAATACGTGACCATTTTGGGAAAACGTGAAAAATGTGTAACTCCAATCTTTACTGCTTCTTTGCATTCATCCTCGATGTGCATTTGTACGTCTTCGATCTTTAATAGCTTCTGTTAACTGACATTGACTCAATTAACAACATCCCATTCTGGTTGATGAAGCATTGGCTTCTTACTGATTTCCTCCTTAAAGCACTGGAAACTCTATTCACATTCGTGAGTCCAAATGATCCCGCCCCCCCCTTTTGAGTTACCAAGGAAGTTATTTAGATGTAAACATATGAATAAATCTACGATAGAAATTAACTTATCCTCGTAAAGAACTTAGTTCAGATACATTTGTTGGCTCTCAAGCTTACTGAACTCACTTAATCTTATCATTAGCCATCTCAATGCCTTTCCTAGAGACAATATGTCTTAGAAGTTGGTCTTTGAATACCATGAATACTGATTTAAATGGGTTCAAGCGAATCCTCTTCTCTTTGCATCTCTCAAAAACCATGTCCAAAAAGAGTAAACGCATTTCCTTAGAAGAGAAGATAGTGAAATCATCCATATATATTGCCAAAAAATTGTGCAAGAACTCACTGATTATTTCCATCATACACCTCTCGAAAGTTGTTGGAGCATTACAAAGTCCAAATGGCATGACCAAGTACATGAATGCTCCCCATTCAGTGTGATGAACGTTGTTTTGGTGGAATCTTCAGTTGATTGTAGCCACTGTAACTATCCATAAAACTATACATCTCTTGGGTGGCCAAAATTCTCGTATGGCAACATATCAGTAAATGGGAGTGGAAAACGGATCTTTCATAGTCTTAGAATTAAGCTTCCTATAATCCACACATACCCTTAACTTCCCATTCTTCTTTGGAACCACTACAATAAAAAATAACCAGTTAACTACTTGTCCCTTCAGTAAAATGAACACTGCCTTTAGAAGATTTTCGATCTCCTCCTTAACCTTCTTAGCATAGTTGGGGTTCATTCTATACCTCTGAAATCTTATTATTCTGGCATCATGTATGAGCGGTATTTGATGTTGACACACTTCTGGATCGACTCCCATGAAATTAGTATGTTCCCATGCAGATACATCCTTGTATTTTTTGAAAAAAGCCTTGGCCTTCTCCTTAATATTTGGCTTCAGATGTTTGTTGATCTTCACCATTCTAGGTTTCTCATTTGTGCCAAGATTCCACTCTTCAATCTTCTAATCATCTGGAAGTAGCTAGTTTTGATCTCCTCCTTTTTGTTTGGCTAACAAATCTACTTCTTTCTTAGTGTGAATGCGTGTTGCATATTCATTAAATGGATCACCTAGCTTCGTAAGTCCAGGATCCATCTTTGGGCTATCAACAACTTGATTTGAACTTCCCACATTTGCCTAACTAGACTTTGCTACTACTGATCTAAATCAAACTTCTAATGAACTCACTATTCTAGTGCACACACATCCAACTAAATTGTCCTTTCCCCAGTGTTTGACTCAAATAACTGATTTGGGTAATGCTTTCTCTGCCTATCATCTTGCTCCTTGTCCATCAAAACATCACTCAAATCTATCTCTGTAAGTGAAAAGATGTTCATTGAGGCTAACATTTTCTCAATTTTCTTAGTGCCATATTTCTTACGTAGCTCCTTTGGTCTTAGTGCCGTTTTCCAACTTCTTGTATTGTCTATCTTGATTTGCATTCTCCTAATGGCCTTGAATGGTTAATGTCTCATTGGCAAAATCATGAATAGATCCAGCAGTTTTGAGCCATGGTCTGCCCCAAAGCATTTCATACACTCCCTGTATATCCAAGACTAAGAAGTTGGTTTTGAATTTTTCTTTATCCACTATGATTTGCATATTCTCAATTAATGTTGTGACTTGGACTACACTGTGGTCATTTTAAATGATGAATCCCCAATTTTTGTCTCAGATGTTTCCCGAGAATATTAACTCCAGCCCCACCAACCAATATTACTCTTGACAATGGTTCCCATTACTTCTTGAGTTTATAATTGACTTAAATGACTAGAACCTCATCATCCCTAATGGCTGCCAAGTCCACTGCTCTTGCTTCAGTGTTTGCTTTCCTCTTCTGTCTAATGAATTTTACAACTTCTAGTAATGTACGTCTAATGTCATCCAATTTTACTATCAATTTCATCCAAATGGATGTCTTCACAGTCCCACTGAGATGACTTCCTCCGTCTCATATCTAGTTGATCTTGTGATGAATTCTCTGATTGATCCTTCACCAGGTTAGTACCTCCAACCTCAATCAAGTCTGATCTGACTTGTTGTACCTCTTCAATCAAAATCTCAACTGCAAATATCATAGATTTTTCTAGTCCGTTTGTTGTTTTGTCCTCACCTGATTGCTTGAAATAGTTCTCTTCTTGAACCCCTAAAGGCTGAGGTTGTGGCTTTTTAATTATCCTATCATCTTTGCAATTCTGGCATCTTCTTTGTTGGATTCTATGTAATCTTGGCCGCCAAATCTCATTGTTCTTGCCACTCATCGACTACTTTTGTTTTTCCCTTCTCTCCTTCCATGTGGATCTGTGTTTCTCCCACTTCTTTGTTTCAAGAGCATGTTTTGTCTCAAGTTCTCTTGAAATCTCCTTAATTACTACACCTCTACTTCTAGTCACTGCCCTTTATTGACACCGTTTCAGGTGTTTTCTATTCAGATCCTTTTGTTTGGAAGCATCCTAGCACGAGACTGTAAAATGGCCATATTTTCCACATGTATAGCAATTAAAATTCCCTTTCCCATAATCAGCTCTGCCTCTAGCCCGGCCAGCACCCCCTTAGTATCTGTCTCTGCCACCTCCAACACTCATGCTGGTCTCATTCTCCTTGGAGCCACTTGTCCCATCTGTTTTCACCACTTTTGGATTTGCAGTGCAATCATAGATAAGTCCTTTCCTTTTTATTGAAGTGATGAATCCTTATCCGACACTTGTTCCACACTTGCCCGTAAGGTTTACAATACTTGCATTGGGAACATTCATCTAACCTCTGATCTCTAGATCTGAATTTCAAACACAAGATCTCTACATTTTCCTCTAAAGATCTAGTTATGGCCATTTCGGCTATCTGTTGTGACAATTCTTCTAGCTTCCTGATCCATGACCCGTTCTTCTTGGCGTTATCTTTTCATCTGAGTCGCTATCAGATGAGTTAGAGTTGTGCTAGAATCGAACCTTTCAGTCATCATTTCGCTATCACTAGAATCTCTTTTCTTGTGGCTCCTTTCCTTTTTAGCTTACTATTCCAGTTTCAAAGCTTGTTGCCAACCAGATCATTGAATTTTCTTTGTAGGGGTTGGAATTTTGTGTTCCCTTAGCTTCTTGATTCTAAATCCACTAAGGAACCAAACCCTCATTCTTTTCTTTGATGGGGGTTCGTGCAATTGTTTGGTTAGTTCCTTGATTTTCTCCGCATAGCTCCTGGCTGACAATTTTCCTTGCTTTATCCTTTCGAGGTCGCACAAGATGTCTTCATCTCCTCTGTTTTCTGAATACTCAAGACAAAATGCTTTACTCATTTTGTCGCATGATTTGATCTGGCATGCTGGATAATGGTAATACCACTTCCTAGCTGCTTCTTTTAGTGTTTGAGGAAAAAAATCCCCCATTCGTCCTCATCAATATCCTCCAGCTTAGCTTACTATTCAAACGCTTGAATGTGTACGTGTGGATCATATTTCTTTCCCCCTTTAAAGACTTGAAAAGAAATATTCAAATTAGTAGAATGCTCACTATGACTAGATCTAGCTTTTTTGAAATGGTTTTCTATCTGTGGACCGTCTTTTACTGAAATGGCCTATGTCTGCTTTCCAATTGTCATTGTCATTGGTCTCAATCATCGCATCCATTTCATGCTTCTTTGTTGACTTCTATGTTGTGGATATGTGACTTCTCTTACTACCCTCACTATCATCCATATGTTTTTTGCTTCTGTGAAACCCACTGTATTGATTCCATCAGTCTGCTCTCTCCGCACGTCTCCTCTTGGAATGAGTCAAGTGCTGAGAATCCCACGATTCATTAGCTGTCCCTGGATCTTGAGGAAAATTTGTCTCATTCCAGGTTCTCTCTCAGTATCAAAGCCACACCCTAAATCCTCCTAGATAATACTGACACAATCCAAATCATCCATGAATCTCATCCTCCCTGGCCTTTTTCCACATGGAACTCTTCTGAGCAGCATGGCTCATTTCAACTAGATCTAACACCAATTGTGAGATGGTTTGTTTGTCAATGGAAACTTAGGCCAAGCCACTGTGATCACCAAAATGAAATGAGATGTTCACTTGTGACATCTCTTCTAGGTTGGTCAATTAGAGTTAGTTCAGACCAAGCAAGCAGAAAAAGGTTGAAATGAAGTGTGAGATTGAAATGAAAATGGGAACTAGAACAAGATGAATAAATAAATATGATTGGAGTACAATAGCATAAACCATAGTTTTCTTAATGACAAAAGAGTAGAAGAGCATAATGAGCTCCAAAACACTACACTCTGTGATAGTGGAAAAGTGTCACCCCTAAGATGAATAGTGGGTCCTATTTATAACCATTGGATTGGGACTTTGATTGACTGTATCCTATACAATTATCACAGAAACTGTGTTTGGTATTTATCATTGGCGTTTGTTCCCACCGTCTACAAAACACATAAAACCGTGGAGGCTACGATCTCCATGACCCAAACAACATAGCCATTTCCTTGATCATCATATGTCATTCTCATCTTTTTCAAAGCATCAATGAATGATCAAGACAAGTCTATTTCAAAGAAAAGGAGTGGAATCCATAGGGATTTGGTTATGAGCTTGATAAGAAGAAGCCTAGTTAAGGTTCTTGAAATTTCAAACAATCTTTGATAATGCCGTTAGATGACCTCTATAACAAGAAGAAGCTCCATAGCATAGTAGTGTATGGAATACTAGTTGACGGTTCTTGAAATTTTAGACGGTCTCTGATAATGCTATCAGATGACCTCTATAATCTCAAAATTAGCTTTTGAATCTTTCTACAAAGTTGTAGAGCTTGAAAAGACATAAACTTTGAAAAAAAATGTTTTGCAAGTTATGCTTGAATTGGTGAAGACTACATTTTTCCTGTCTCCCAAAAAAAAAAAAAAGGACCAAAAATAGATAAGAGAAAAGAAAACATGTGAAGCAAAGTCCAAAGAAAGACGAGAGAAGGAAGAAATGGAAATTGAACAGTCTAAGGTTGAGAGAAAAGAAAAGTGTCAAGAACTCAAAAGGACGCTCTAGGAAGTTTGGACAACAAGAATGGAGTTTGAAATGACAAGGGAAGTGTTGCGAGTGTCCCATCCCACTATAAAAAATATACTCTTCAAGGTAAGAGAAATTGTTATACAAATACCTAAGTTGGAGTTGAAAGAGCCATGAAAATCTTGTGATGGACCTAAAAATGCAAAGCAAATTGATTTATCTCTTTCAAGAGAAGAACCAAAACCAACTTACATAGCCACATACTTGACTCAAGAGGAAGAGAAAATTCTCATCGAGACTCCAATGGAATACACGGATGTGTTTTCCTAGTCCTATAAGGAATTAAAAGGGGTAGATCTTGAAATCTGTCAGCACACTATTCCAATGAGAGAGCATGAAAAACCCACAAACAAAGACTATACATGTATAATGAATTTTTTGCACCAAAAAGTCAAAAAATTGATAGATAAACTTAAAGAGGTGGAGTTCATATAAGAATTTGAACATACTTATTGGGTGTTACTAAATGCGAGAAAAATGGGAAATTATGAATGTATGTCAAGAAAGTGAATGTAGCCACCATAAGAGACAACTATCCCTTACCTATACCAAAACATATATTTAGAAGAGTAGTGAGAAGGGAAGCATATAGTTTTTTGGATAGATTCTCAAGATATAGCCAATTGAATATACACCCCAAAGATCAACATAAGATAGGCTCTGCTAGGGAATGGAAAATTTTTGCCTACTGAGTCATGCCATTTGGATCTCGGGGGGTCCACCTCTATGTATGTAAGTATACCATGAGAGTTCAACAAGAGGGGTTTTTTAATTCAAAAATTTTGGGTAAATTTACATAAATATATTTAAATAAGGGTTTTTTTAATTGCACTTTGAAAAAAAATCCGTAAGTTCATAAAGAAAGAGGGGTTGTTTTATTACTTCAAGATTCATAGATAAGGGGTTTTTTAAATACCCTTTGAACGCACGTTATATAGATGGTTTACATATAGTGAACCCCCCGAGATTTGGATAGACCCATGTCCCAACCACTTTTCAAAGATTGACGATTCACACCTTTAAATAATATTTACAAATACTCTTGGAGTGCATATGGATAACATTTGTGTTCTTCCCTACAAGAGGGTCATTTTGATCACCCCAAGAAAATCTTTGAAAAATACCGCTTATATATGATTTGTTTAAATCCCAAAAATTGTATTTTCATGGTATGACAAGGAAAGATACTAGGATATTGAAAAACAAGATTTAGATGGATTTTGAAAAGATAAAGGCCATTATAGAGTTGGCTTGACCAATTATAGTAAGAGAAGTTCAAACATTCATCGGACATTGCCGATGGTTTATATACATGTATGTTGTTGTCGCTAGACCTCTTTACGGTTGGATCACCAATTTCAATTGGAAAAATGAATATGAAGTATCCTTTAAGAAGCTGAGAGATCTGACCTATTTTGAAGGAACCAAATTGGAACAAAATATTTCATGCGGAGGAATCTAAATGGAAACATTGTTGGCCCGTTTTCCATCATGCACAGAGGGTGGGCCACTTACTTATACTCTTACCGTGCTGGTGTTGATGAGTCGGCACATCCACAAGAGGTCGTCGCCTTTCATAGGCTCCACTTTTCCTTCATCGCTCATCACGTACGGGGTGATGGCGATGCGTCTGACTACCCCCAGCCTTTTGGCTAGCAGCAACTACACATAGTTACCATAGTCGGCACGTTGCATGAAATCCACTCCATTCAATTGTAATTTGTCTCCAGCCCACTAGGTTTCACCCGTGGTGGAGAGATTCTTCAGGATGAGCTATATGGGGAGAGGAAGAAGACCCTCTGCCCGTCTTCCAAAACAGCAAGAATAGTAGCCGAACCACTCTTCCTTAGGGCATGGAAACCTTCTTACCACTACTACTTCAGGATTGTCGAAATGGACTAGCAGTACTCGCATACGTTGTGCGAATCAATAGGCAACATTCCACCGCTTAGCCTTGGATGACCTTCTCTTTGGCAAACTGGGTACGACCCAGCTTTCCGAACTTGAAGCACTCCCTTGGCCAGATGCTTCTTCCTTTGGGGTCATGTGTTTCTAGACTGTCTTAGCCTTTCCTTACCTTAGGCTCGAGCATCCCTTTTAGGCCATTTTGGAGTAGAGGTTATACCTTTGATTGCAGTTTCCTAAGGAAAGAAAGGCCTTACCGTTTTCTTTCCTCCCTTGATATGGACGACCTCCTCGCGGTGAATGTCGATGTTATCAATTTTAGCCCCTTCGCTGCCTTTGTTGCCGGCACTCATTGACAATGTGCTTTGGTTGACATCAGTGCTGGCACTTCATAGACCTCCCACCTGATGCTCTCAATTTGTGGTTAAGACAAGCAACACAAGATGAAGAGATTACCTCTTGAATATGACGAAACTATAGCCTGGCAGTAGTACTTCAATGAAGGCGGCTAGTGCCTCTTTAGTCTCCTCGTCTTTCGTCCTCCAGTTAGAGAATTCCTTCAGCCATTTGTCCATGATTGATGAGGTGCGTTTCCTTCAACATTCAATAAACTGATGGTTTTCGAGAAGCCATCCTCAGTGGGGGCACCAAATGATGGTCACAAAGCCCGACACGGACCTCGACAGCCTCTAAAAACGTCGGGAGCCGATGCACGCCGCAAGCCGATCATGGTGAAGCGAACAGGGGGTACCACCTAGCTTTGAGCGGCTAGGACGCAGACAACGGTGATTTGAAATATCACGGACTCTCACACACACACACAAAGAATAAACAGGTGACCAAAACCCATGGGGGGTGTGAGGGAGAATTATTTTCTTGCAATATTTACAACAACCTTATTTCAGGCGAGGTGGCAAATCATGGTGATAGAGAGATAGGGGGGAGATGGTGAGCCTACTTGGTGCGTTCTCTAGAGATGACTCATTGACACAAAAACTTACTAACATGAGTGTGTGTGCATCAACCATTCGAGTCGAGATGTAGACATAGCTTATTTACATAGTACAAATTCCCAAGGAAAATTGCTACACTAAGTCCCCTCTCTTGTGATGCAAACGTTGCCAATTCCTCCCACCAAAATACTAGCAAGTGTCTTTTCAGAGACATAGAGTGGATAAGTGGTGAACTTGGGACCAAACCTACTAGGGAAAATAGGTTGGAAAAGTGGTGGACCTTGAATGTAAGCCCCCCATGTACAAAATATCACTCATGCTACTAGAAATAATTTGGTATTAAGGTCCATGTTTCAATGCAGCCTAGCTTGGAAAAGTGGTGGACCTTTGTTTCTCTCTATGTTTCAATAGAGTTAGCTTGGACAAGTGGTGGACCTTGGAACAAAACCCCCATGTAAATCATTTCATGGGCATTACAAGTGGTGAGAAAAAATACCATTCAATCTATAACATTATAGGTTGGACAAGTGGTGGACCTTAATACCCAATTCCTCTTAATATAATGACATAGAGTGGACAAGTGGTGAATCATGAGACCAAACCTACTAGGGATAATAGGTTGGACAAGTGGTGGACCTTGAATGTAAACCCCCCATGTACAAAATATCATGGGTATTGGGTATTTCAATGGAGCCTAGCAACTTGGAGACATGGTGGAGATTACTTCTCTCCATGTTTCAATGGAGCCTATCTAGGAGAAACAGTGGAGGTTCCTTCTCTCCATGTTTCAATGAGCCTAGCTTGGACAAGTGGTGGACCTTTATTTCTCTATATGTTTTAATAGAGTTAGCTTGGACAAGTGGTGGACCTTGGAATGAAACCCCCATGTAAAACATATCATGGGCATTTCAAGTGGTGAGAAAGGATACCATTTAAAATATAACCTTATAGGTTAGACAAGTGGTGGACCTTAACACATAGTTCTTCTTAATATAATGATATAGAGTATACAAGTGGTGAATCTTGAGACCAAACCACTCGTGCTACTAGGGGTAATAGGTTGGACAAGTGGTGGACCTTGAATGTAAACCCCTCATGTACAAAATTATGGGTTTAGGGTATTTCAATGGAGCCTAGCTTGGAGACATGGTGGAGATTGCTTCTCTCAATGTTTCAATGGAACCTATCTTGGAGAAATGGTGGAGCATCCTTCTCTCCATGTTTCAATAGAGCCTATCTTGGACAAGTGGTGGACCTTTGCTTCTCTCTATGTTTCAATAGAGTTAGCTTGGACAAGTGGCGGATCTTGGAACAAAATCCCTTTGTAAAACATAGCATGGGCATTATAAGTGATGAGAAAAAATATCATTCAAGATATAACCTTATACGTTGAAAAGTGGTGATGGACCTTGACAAGTGGTGAAGGATACCATTTAAGATATACCCTTATCAGTTGGACAAGTGGTGGACCTTAACACCCAGTTCTTCTTAATATAATGACATAGAGTGGATAAGTGGTGAATCTTAAGACCAAACCACTCATGCTACTAGGTATAATACGTTAGAGAAGTGGTAGACCTTGAATATAAACACCCCATGTACAAAATATCATGGTTTTAGGGTGTTTCAATGGAGCCTAGCATCTTGGAGACATGGTAGATCTTGATTCTTTCCATGTTTGAATGGCACCTATCTTGGAAAAATTGATGGAGGTTACTTCTCTCCATGTTTCAACGGAGCCTAGCTTTGACAAGTGGTGAACCATTGCTTCTCTCTATGTTTGAATAGAGTTAGCTTGGAAAAGTGGTGGACCTTTGCTTCTCTCTATGTTTGAATAGAGTTAGCTTGGACAAGTGGTGGACCTTGGAATGAAACCCCCATGTAAAACATATCTTGGGCATTTCACGTGGTGAGAAAGGATACCATTTAAAATATAACCTTATAGGTTGGACAAGTGGTGGACCTTAATACATAGTTCTTCTTAATATAATGACATAGAGTGTACAAGTGGTGTATCTTGAGACCAAACCACTCGTGCTACTATGGATAATAGGTTAGACAAGTGGTGGGCCTCGAAATAAAACCCCCCCATGTACAAAATAAAATGGGTTTAGGGTATTTAAATGGATCCTAGCTTGGAGACATGGTGGAGCTTGCTTCTCTCCATGTTTCAATGAAGCCTATCTTGGAGAAATGGTGGAGCATCCTTCTCTCCATGTTTCAATATAGTCTAGCTTGGACAAGTGGTGGACCTTTGGTTCTCTCTATGTTTCAATAGAGTTAGCTTGGACAAGTGGCGGACATTGAAACAAAACTCCCATGTAAAACATATTATGGGTAGTTCAGGTTGTGAGAAAAAAAACCATTTAAAATATAACCTTATAAGTTGGACAAGTGGTGGACCTTAACACCCAATCCTTTTTAATACAATGACATAGAGTGGACAAGTGGTGAATCTTGAGACCAAACCTATCAAGCTACTAGGGATACTAGGTTGGACAAGCGGTGGACCTTGAATGTACATCCCCTATGTAAAAAATATCATGGGTTTAAGGTGTTTCAAGGGAGTCTAGCATATTGGAGACATGGTGGAGCTTGCTTCACTCCATGTTTCAAGTGGTGGACCTTCAATTATTTTTCCATACCTAGTTTAGACAACCCATACACTTTGCAACTCTAAAGGTTGGATGAGTGGTGGACCTTTGTTTATTTCCATGTTTTAATGGATCCTAGCTTGGACAAGTGGTGGACCTTGGAAAAAAGTCCCCCCTGTACACCATAGCTGAGTTTTTTCATGGAAGAGAGATTCGACAAATGGTGGAGCTTACTTATCTCCATGTGGATTTTAGAACTAGCTTGGACAATTGGTGGAGCTTTGCTTTTCTACTCTTCATAATACAATGATGTATAGGTTTGTTACATGGTGAATCTTAAGTCCAAACCTCCCATATTACTAGAGATGATAGGTTGGACAAGTGGTCAACCTTCTATCATTTCTCCATGCCTATAATTAGACAATTAGTAGAACTAGCATCTTTCTATGTTGTCTAGAGCTGAGCTTGAACAAGTAGTGGACCTTGCTACTCTCTTCCCTTGGTTTATTAGTTTGAAGACTCATTATATATACTTGATTAGATCTATATAATTACTCATTAGTTAGATTACAAGTAGGTATGTAATTTGTTAGCCTCAAGGGACTTTGAATATTGAATAGTAAGAAAGTCAAGTGCTTATCTAAACTAGACTCTAAATCAATAATAAGCTTCTTAAGTTCCATGCATTGTCCTATCTAGGCTCCAAAAGAGTCTTAATTGGTTTGTGCTAGATTCTAACTTCCTTGATGGGGTAGAATCCTAGAAAAATGAGACACTATAAGTTTTACCTTAGCTCAAACGGATTTTCACTTAAACTAGACTGCAATTTGGCACTCTAGTATCTTTGTCTTGATGGAGTTTAACACTAGATACATAGTAGTGATATTTAAGCTTCATGTCTCTTCACTTGATCGAGATATGAGACCATACTTTCAAGGTCACCATTTGTCTTACCTAAAGACCAATGTGAGACATGGGAGCAAGAAAGCCATCCGATATTGTTTTAAGGACTATTACATAGACAATCAATAACTTAAGTAAAGCAAAAAGACTTGGATCTTTCAAAATTAATAACTTAAGTAAAGCCAAAAAGACTTGGATCTTTGACAGTTTTTTTCAAACTAAAAAAGCACAATCTCATGCTAACAAAACTATAAATCACAATTGAAAGTTTTGAACAAGAAAAAGATCAGCAATCTTAATAAGAAGGATACTTTTCATTTCATTTGATGATTACAAATTAAAAGAAAGTCTCTCAAGAAATTGATAAACAAAAAATGTAGGTGACTGCTTCATTATTTTGAGCAAAAATATCAAAATCTCTATTGATTGAGCTGTTGAGATGTCGAGCTCTACATCTTGAGCTGGCATCCACTACGGGTCTTGGATGCTTACGACATTTACTCACTAGCGTGTTAGGTGACCGACACGGAGGATCTCTGCCAGTGATTCTACAGCTGGACTACACTTATAGTGCCAGCCTAGTACGCTTCTAGTGAGTTCACACTTAGTGACCACATGTACATATGTGCTACTTTTCAGTTTTAGCATTTAGTCATTTTGTACTCTCTTTTCTGTAAGAAGAAGAAGAAGCTTTCCATCTCTATGTGCTTTGTGCTTGTCTTGTATAGCTCTCTTGCATCCTCATTCTTTACATGGTATCAGAGCTTGGTGCAGGCAAGAGAGGATAAGAGAGCAAGAGCATCACAATCCCTTTGTTCGCAATCCACAACCAGATGTCGAAGGTTCAGCAGGTTCAGCAGGTACCACGATAGCAGGTTCAACAGATTTGCAGGTTTTTGCAGATTGCAGCTATTTTGTCTTAGTGCTTCAATATGTCTGACGGTTTCAGTCAGGTTGTCACTGAGAAGCTTGAGAAAAATAACTACCCTGCATGGAAGTTCATAATAACAAATTTCCTAAAAGGAAAAGGTTATTGGGACTATGTAGAAGGAGACAATGAAAAGGAACCAGAGATTCCCGAGGCAAATGCTACAGCAGAACAAAGGAAAGCTTTGAGGGACTGGCAACAAGGCCAGAGCAAAGTGATGTATTGTCTTTCTATGAGCATCACAGATGGCATGATGGGCTATCTACAGGATGCTGAAACCCTCGCCATTGCATGGAAAAACTTAGGCAGAGTGTTCGAGGTGAACACCAAGGCCAGGAAGCTTCAACTAAAGTCAGAGCTAAATCAGGTTAAGAGGAACAACCTCTCAATCAATGATTATGCCTTGAAGATCAAGAGTATCATTGAGGCTCTTGGATCTATTAAAGTCTCAGTAACACGATGGCATTGTCTGTGCATGCTTGGATGGTCTAGGAGATGAGTATGTACATTTCAGGTCTTCCATGAATACAAGAGACGACATCCCCGTGTTCCAAGATTTGATTCTATGCTTATTCTTGAGGACAAGAACCTTGACACATCTTCTTCTCATGGCAGAAATAATTCTAAACAGGCCTTCTATTCTAACTCCAACAGAGGTAGAGATAGAGGTCGTGGTCGAGGCCCAAGGGGTTGCAAAGGCCAATTTCAAGAAGCTCAATCAAATCAAAACAATACAGGTGGTAGGGAAAACCATTCTCAAGGAAGGGGGAGTCAAAGAGGTCATGGTGTAGGATCAAGCAGGCAGCAACATACTGTAGATAGCAGAGAATGTTGGACTTGTGGTGAAAGAGGTCACATGTCACGTGACTGTCCAAAGGGAAAAGCAAGTGGAAGGAGAGAATAGGGCAACTATGCATATACTAGCACAGATGCAGATGACAGCAAAAACGAGTGCATGTTTGTTATGCAGCATGTAATGAATACAATGACTGCAGAGAATTCCACCCAAGATTATGTTTGGTATGTGGATTCAGGTGTCTCTAATCACATGACATCTCGTGGAGAGTGGTTTAGAGATATGCACAAACCAGATGTTTCAGGCTATGTGCAGACAGGAGATGACACAACTCACCCCATTGCTCATGTAGGGGACATCCCTCTAAATACGAAGAGTGGGAAATCAAAGTACTTAGAAGATGTACTTCATGTCCCAAACATTACAAAGAATCTTGTTTCTGTTGGACAAATGGTTGAGCAGGGTTTGCAGGTTCACTTCAATCCAAATGGCTGTTATGTAGAAGATTTCCAGAATGGCTTTAAGCTGATCACAGAGGGCAAATGTGTGGGCAGAATGTTTACGCTGAATGTAGACATGCCTGAGGTAAAAGCTGCATTATTTGCACAGAGCACATGTGTTGTGGCTGATGTTGACATTTGGCACAAACGCATTGGCCATGTCAATGAGCAGAGATTGCACAGCATGCAATCAAAAAAGATTGTAAAAGGTTTGCCCAAATTCAAGGTGGATGGTATGCATAAAGTGTGTGCAGCATGCCAGTTTGGAAAACAGTCAAAGGGCTCATTTCCACATGAGCGCAATGTATGTAAAAATCCACTTGAGGTGGTGCACATAGATGTTTGGGGTCCAACTGATACTGCAAGTATACATGGTTGCAGGTATTATGTCTCTTTCATTGATGACCATACAAGGAAAGTATGGGTCTACTTCATGCGTAACAAAAGTGAAGTGTTTGGTCACTTTCAAGACTTCAAAGTCATGATTGAGAAGGAGACAGATATGCAAATCAAGACATTGAGGTCAGATGGAGGGGGAGATTACTTCTCCAATGATTTTTCAGATTTTCTACGAATTCATGGTATACGCAGGCAGTTTACATGCAGATATACTCCACAGCAGAATGGGGTCGCAGAAAGGAAAAACAGGCACATTGCAGAGGTTGCACGTGCATTGATGAATGAGAAGAACATGCCTCATCATTTCTGGGCTGAAGCTGTAAATACAGCTGTGTACATTATGAACAGGACACCTACAGCTGCGGTGCATGATGTAACGCCTGAGGAAAAGTTTACAGGTACAAAGCCTGATTTGGCACACATGAAAGTGTTTGGCTGCATAGCTTACGTGCATGTACCAGATGAGTTGCGTAGGAAATTGGATCCTAAAGCAGAGAAATGTATTCTTGTGGGATATTCCCTTGAACAAAGGGGGTATAGGTGCTACAATCCTACTACACGAGAATTACGAGTGAGCAGAGATGTAGTCTTTGATGAGATGAGCAGCTGGTACAGTAATGCACATAGCACTATTGGGGCTGATGTAAAAGATGATGTGGTTGTACAAAATGTGAGGCCACAGTCACAGGTTTTGAGTGGACCACAGGAGTCGTCTTCTCGTGGCTCTGTTGAGAAGCCATGGAATGGTAGACTACGTACGCAGGTTACTCCACCAGCAGGTACAGGGAATGTATCACAAAAAGAAAAGGAAAAGGTAGATGAACCTCCCTTTATGGCTGATGCATCATCAGGGTTTTCACATGTAGACATGGATTCAGATGGTTCTAAACAAAGTCTTGATGAGGAATTTGGAATTCCGGATGTCAGGACACCTGGTGTAAGGAAAGTACAAAAAGATGCTAGAGGGCAAAGGAGTGACCCAGGACCGTGCAGATCTAACAGAGTCATAAATCCAGTTCAGAAACTGACTTATGATGGGTATCTAGCGCATCACCAAGCCTACATGGCTAAGGTGATACAGGATGTGGAGCCCACATGTTTTGAGGATGCAGTTGGAAATGTGCATTGGGATGATGCAATGAATGAAGAGATGGCTGCATTGGAAGCAAACGACACATGGGATTTGGTGCCATTGCCAAGTGTCAAGAAAGCTATTGGCTATAAATGGGTGTATAAAACCAAGCATAAGGCTGATGGTAACATTGAGCATCACAAGGCAAGGCTGGTCGAAAAGGGTTATGCACAAACGTATGGCATAGACTATGAGGAGACCTTTGCTCCAGTGGCAAAGATGACAACTGTGAGAGATGTCATAGCAGTGGCTGCATCTAGAGGATGGATTATGCATCAAATGGATGTAAAGAATGCCTTCTTGAATGGTGAGTTGCAAGAGGAAGTGTATATGGATCAGCCACCTGGTTATGTCGATCCAGGTTACCCAGATTATGTATGCAGGCTTCTCAAAGCTTTGTATGGTTCGAAGCAGGGCTCTAGAGCATGGTATGACAGGATTGCCGAGTATCTTGTCAGTATTGGGTTTAGGAGAGCTCATGCTGATCATTCACTCTATGTACGTGAGAGTGATGTGGGGATTGTGGTCATTACCATATATGTAGATGACCTTATTATTGTGGGTGACAATGCTACGGAGATTAACCATGTGAAGGGTCTTCTCAAACAGGAGTTTGAAATGAAATATTTGGGCGAGTTGCGCTACTTTCTTGGCATTGAGGTGATCACGAGTCCAGAGGGCGTATGGCTATCACAGAGACAGTATGCTTTGGACATGTTGTCAAAGTATGGTATGGCTGATTGTAAGCCAATTTCTATTCCCTTGGATGTGAATGCAAAGTTGAGTGCAGAGGAGGGTGATGTTGTTGAGGACGTCAAGATGTACAGGAAGATTGTGGGTAGTCTAATCTACTTGACTATCACGAGGCCAAACTTGAGCTACACAGTAGGCTTGGAGAGTCAGTTCATGCAGCTTCCGAGGAAGCCACATTTGGATGGAGTACGATTCACACTTCGGTATGTGCAAGGGACTCTTGACTACACATTGTTCTACGCAGCAGATGCGTCATTAGCATTATATGGGTATACAGATGCAGATTGGACAGGTAGCATTGTTGATAGGAGATCTACAAGTGGCTTCATGTTCTCTTTTGGGAGTGCTACTGTTACTTGGAGCAACAAAAAGCAGCCTACGGTTTCTTTATCGAGCACAGAGGCCGAGTACAGAGGTGCAGCAGTTGCAGCATGCGAGGTAGCTTGGCTACGCACATTACTTGAGGACTTGGGAGTGCAGGTGGACCAGTAGATTGTCATCCATTGTGACAATCTTAGCAGCATGGAGTTGGCTAGGAACCCAGTGTTTCATGCCAGGACCAAGCACATAGAGGTCCATTACCACTACGTTCTAGAGCGAGTGTTGGCGTGTGACATCGACTTGGTCTACGTCAGCACAGAGGAGCAGATAGCGGATATCTTTACCAAGGCCCTCGGAGCTGAGAAGCTTCGACGTTTCCGGACTATGCTTGGACTCTGCGACATACAGAGCTCGAGGGGGAGTGTTGAGATGTCGATCTCTACACCTTGGGCTGGCATCCACTACGGGTCTTGGATGCTTACGGCATTTACTCACTCGCGCGTTAGGTGACCGACACGGAAGATCTCTGCCTGTGATTCTACAGCTGGACTACACTTATAGTGCCAGCCTAGTACGCTTCTAGCGAGTTCACACTTAGTGACCGCATGTACGTATGTGCTACTTTTCAGTTTTAGCATTTAGTCATTTTGTACTCTCTTTTCTGTAAGAAGAAGAAGAAGCTTTCCATCTCTGTGTGCTTTGTGCTTGTCTTGTATAGCTCTCTTGCATCCTCATTCTTTACATAAGCTCCATCTACTAGTATCCTTTGTAAGATCCTGCAGGAAGGAATAAAAAGAAATATTTGTTAGATACCATGCACATGAGTGTTCAAGCATGTGTATCAAGAATATATGACATGTCACTAGTACCTTAGGGTTGGTTTCTATCCAGCCTTAGAAGATGGTTCTCAGCTTTCACCTTATTTATATAAGCCTTTGCTGTGGCTTCCTTCAAAACTCCTTTTGTGTTACAACCCAATTGCCTAGCTAAAGTGGTCAATTGTGATGTCCTCATGCTTTCAATGGGTGTACGTTTCCTTTGCCAAGATCTCTTGTTTTTGGGCTCTTCTCATTTCATTGCGGTGGCTTGTGTCACTTGCGTCTTCAATGCTAGTTTCATCTCTGTCACCTTTTGCAGGTGGTACTCTTCTTGTAAGGAACACCTTAACTAACCAAACATCATTTTTCTGCTTCCAATACTCCATGATTTGTTTGTATTCACTATCATTTGTCACTATAGGTTGTCCATAATGATTAGAAGCAATTAAATCACGCACATCCCTTCTCTCATCAAGGTGAATCAAGTATGGCAGTAGCTCCTCCAAGAGCATATTGTCAACCATTTTCTCAGCATCAAATTGTGGTGGAAAAATGCAATTGTTTGCTGGTGAAATACATCCTGTGTAAGGAGAGTCATCAATAAGCATTTTTCTTTGTAGATCACATTCAAACCCCATGGCAATTTTGGCTAGAGGCTTGAACAGTGCCTCAACGTTTGGATTGTTGGGTCTAAACAATTTTTGGAGTTTGAGTAGTGTAGCAAACATCTTGCGACCAAATTTCAAAGAAAGTCAATGTATCCTTAGCTAAGTTTTTTAGTGCTGCAAGGATTTGATACACATTATTCCGAGTAGCTGTCGACCAAATTGCAACATTAAACCTCTGTAAAATAGTCTTCAAGAATTGGATGCAACCTGGCCTGAGTATAATATATCTTTTTGAATCCATTTGCACTGAGTTGTGGTGTGAGGATGGTTGAGGGGAACGTTTCAACAATAGACCATTTAAATCCAATATAATTGTAAGCATGGATTTCTCAACATCTACACTACATGACATAGTAGCAATTGGCAATAGCTCGTGAGTGGACTTTTCAGTCTCTTTTGATGTATGTTGCATTTTTGAAGCATCAATTTCTTGGTTCTCATTATTGGAAGCTTACTCAAGTTGCACAACACTAGACTCTAGTATAGAAATATCATCCATCTTGGGCACTTCAGAAACCATAGAATCTATGGATTCTATAGTTGTTGATTGAACCATAGGAGCATTATCCATCCCAGTTTGTGAATCTAAGAAAACACACACACAAATGGTATCTCAAAACCACTAGAATTTTATTCACCATATTTATATGTAGAACTCCTAGTAAGAAATTTATTTAAGGTAAAGTCGTTGTTTGAATCCTTGCAACCATTTTCAGCATTCGTACACAAAACACCACTTGTCTAAAATACAATCTACTAACTCAACATTTTCCACCCTACACTTTATTAAAGATGAGTACTTAAAGTGAAAACTAAAAGCCACAACTTGTTGAGGAAACATGGATACAAGGTCCACCAAATGTGCAACCTAGACTACAAGAAAACAATCAGAGATTTGGCTTAGATTTGGATTCAAAGGCCACCACTTATTCAAGTAAGATAACTCCACTTGTTTAAGACAGTAATGTTTGAAGCCCCACCACTTGTCCAACCTAGACATTGATTAAATTTTGGTAAGATTTATCACAAATTTAGAGTAGAATCAAGATTCTATGGCCAAGGTAGTCAAATAAGTTAGACAACACACAAAGCATAAGAGCACTCTAGATTCTCGTTGAGCATAAACTAAACAATAATCAAATGTTATATTCACTTGAGATTTCATCCATGAAAAATGAAAATGATGCATGTACTTGAGATTGCCATCCATGTACAATTCTTTACAATGTCAAGTAAAGTTA
The DNA here is from genome assembly GCF_014529385.1 of Adiantum capillus-veneris. NCBI lineage: Eukaryota > Viridiplantae > Streptophyta > Polypodiopsida > Polypodiales > Pteridaceae > Adiantum > Adiantum capillus-veneris. Next base: position 81,551,211 of record NC_140944.1, read on the forward strand.
TAGTCAACAAACAACTCTTCTCCTGCTTCAACTTGACAAATAGTCTCAATGCATACATGGCCATATTCTTTTGACTTGATGTGTGAAGAGGTGAATTTATGCCAAGGTGGAAAATTTGGATCAAATGTATAGCGTACATTGGGACAGACATTTGTACTATGAGAACTATTTATATAGCCCGACACGTTTCCTTCTTCTACACAACCAATAATGTATGATTGATCTTCCTCTTCTTCTATGTTTGGATCCTCTAGAAGAGAATATTTATAAGCTCTTGGAAATATTTTGCATATCTTTTTCCAGTCTTGAAATCTATACTTATGCCCTCCATAGTTTATAATAGTCAAACCACTTTCCAGGGTAGTATGCATAAATAGCCCATAACCAGCTCCTTGAATACATGAAAGTTGCACTTCAAAATCCACACCGTTAATATTGTAAGGTCTCTACTTTCAAATTGCACACAAGTTCTATTACGCATTTGCATTTTTTTGAACTATCACTCCTTATTTAAGATATTCGAGTTCAAATTATGAATCGTAGGTTGAGAAAACCTAGAAATTAAAATTTACGCTACAAAATTCTGACATGTTTAGCCATAGGAATCACTAACTAACTTATTGCAAGACTTATTTTAAAATTTTCTTTTACTACTGTAAAGTTAATATAAGACTGTAAAGTTAATAGAATTTTCTATATTAACTTTACTACTGTAAAGTTAATATAAGACTGTAAAGTTTAACTTGAAAATGTAAAGTAAATTATCATTAAAGAAATAAATAAAATAATTATAAAGACAAAAGAATACACAGGGATGACAAATGAAGGCACATGGACTCACCTGGACTCACATAGGAGGGGACAAAGTGGGACACATTGTCACATGAAAAGGAGAGGCTAGTCTTTATTAATCATAATAAGGGGGGGCAGTGTGGCCTTATCTTTTGATGATAATGACAAAGTGGTCAAGCTGATGGGTACCACAAGGGTACCAAAAACGCGGGTATGATTTTTGGAGAAAAAAAACTATTAAAAAAATATTTTTCTTTTTTTTGGGAAAAAAAGTTGTACGTTTTCTTTTCTGCTATAAATAGAGCATCCATGCTCACACTTTAGACATAGAGATTGCCTCTATAGCGCTCACGAAGTGCTGCCACTTCTCTTAGAGAGAAGGCATCCACAAACCACTAAGAGAGCAAAAACTCTAGTGGACTAATAAGGTGTGTATCAATCAAGCATTCAATTAACTTTAGGAATGATGTATGTGTGGTATCTCCTACTCTAATCTCTCTAATAGATTAATAAGATTCAATTAGTTTTAAGAAGGATATGTGTGTGTGTGTGCTATCTCCTACTCTAATCTCTCTAATAGATTAGTAAGATTCAATTAGCTATGTGTGTGTGTGTGTGTGTGTGTGCTATCTCTTATTCTAATATCTCTAATAGATTAGTAAGATTCAATTAGCTATGTGTGTGTGTGTGTGCTATCTCCTACTCTAATTCCTCTAATAGATTAGTAAGATTCAATTAGCTATGTGTGTGTGTGTGCTATCTCTTACTCTAATCTCTCTACTAGATTAGTAAAATTCAATTAGTTTTAAAAAGGATATGTGTGTATTTGTGCTATCTCTTACTCTAATCTCTCTACTAGATTAGTAAGATTCAATTAGTTTTAAGAAGGATATGTGTGTGTGTGTGCTATCTCCTACTCTAATCTCTCTAATAGATTAGTGAGATTCAATTAGTTTTAAGAAAGATATGTGTGTGTGTGCTATCTCCTACTCTAATCTCTCTAATAGACTAGTACGATTCAATTAGTTATGTGTGTGTGTGCTATCTTTTACTCTAATCTTCTAATGGATTAGTAAGATTCAATTAACTTTAGAAAAGATGTGTGTGTATGTTTTCTCTTAGAAAAGGATGTGTGTGTGTTCTCTTTACTCTAATCTTTCTAATGGATTAGTAAGATTCAATTAACTTTAGAAAAGATGTGTGTATATGTTTTCTCTTACTCTAATCTCTCTAAGTATACCTACTCTCTCTAGTTAGTACATCTTCACTATTAACTTATGCATAGTTAATTGAAAGTTAATACATAAGAGAACTCATCATATTCTTATTATACATGATGAACTTCTCATTCACCAACTTTATTGTCAATTAGATTAAGTAGAATTTTGAATAATACTAAAATTTTATTTAGTTGAAGTATAGAGATTGAAGTTAGAATTGGATTAGAAATGTGAAGCATAAAAGTAATGCATTCCTAAACTTTCACTCATAGTTTACACACTTAATTTTTGATTAATAACGATTAGCAAATATTTGATGTATAGAAATTAGATGTAGAACAACAACAATAAGTGTGAATCCGAGTTGGCGAGGGTTCAAATTACAGACTCTCTTTGGAAATAAGAGATTACTAGGGAAATTGACCGATTTAAAGTTCTAAGTGTATAACATAATTGTAGTACAAAAAAATGTCTCCAAAGCGTGCTCGAACCCAAGGCGCTAATGATCATGAAGCTGGTATAAGTAATGGTGGAACCCCTGCGGAACATGCTATGTCTCCACCAATCGGACCAATCGAAGCTATGGTACAGGTTAGTATTGCAGTTTCAAGTTATGCATCATTGCATATGCGAGACCATAGGAATATATTATTTACCTTATAAAAAGAAAACACGGATCGAAACCACGGGGCTTAACCCCAAGAAACTCGTCATATGTTTGACAAGTAGGAAAGATTGTCTGGTTAAACTAGTTGCTATAGGAAAGAATGTTTGTCCAAAACCTTCGGTATGGTTTTTCTCAAGTCTCTCTACTTATTAGCGCTGGTATTATGTGGCAGTTGCCGAGGCGTGAGATGACGCCTAGGATGGCACCGCTGATGCTGTGGTGGGAGTACACCCAGATTAGCCCAGCTGGATACTACAGTTTTGTTTTGCCGTGGCGGGAGGATGACGCCCAGATTGACACCGTTGTTGCTGTGACGGGAGTACGTCTAGATTAGCACAACGAGTACTTTTCAAGCGGTATGGGACGCTCGTGAGGATAAGGGTTTTTATAAATAATTTATATACCGATCGGACATAATAGCGCCAATAGAGATTCTTTAGTGACCTAATCCAAGGGTTGTTGGTTTAAAATTGGACGACTTCTTGTTTGACAATTGTTTGTAATACTGCTTGAAGGTTTGTTTTAACGAACCAGTATCATAAATAAAGTAAAGGAACGTGTATGTTTAAACAGTGTGGTAGTAATTAGATAACAAAAGAAGGGTGAGTGTGGTGTGGAAAGTGGGAGAATGATACCCCGACGGTATCATTCTATGGACGGGTGGACACGATGAGTCGGGTAACTTTCCAACGCTAGAATTTTTTTTTTTAGTCATAAATCTTAAAAGAGACAAACCTTGGCGGCTGTGCTTCTGAAACATGGAGAAAAAAGCGCACAGGTTGGTCACTCTAAGATTTATACTTTTAGATATAACTGATTATAGATAGTTTTTAGATAGGGTTATGGTGGTCACGCTCCGCCATAGTGAGATAGGACCAATCCTTCACTAACGGTTCATGCCCGTGGCTACGTAGTAGCTAAGGCAATGTCCGTTGGTTTTTCCTTCTCAGGATTGGAGACCTATCAAAGGTACTCCGCTCCTCTCGACAAGGGGCACGGACCTCACAAATATGGAAAATTACATCTTTGGGAATAGGAAAAGTTGGTGTCCCAAAAGGATCTTCATGCCAATCATAGTGTGAAATACATCTAGGTTTTATATCACTTAACTCCTTTGTGTCTGCAAAAAGAAGAAAATATTATGCATAAAATAATGACAAGATCAAAGAAAGATATCATTATTTTATAGTCCAATAGGTCCATTGTATGGAAGACTTAGAGTGCCTCTTACATAGTGCCTCCAAGGTTTCCAAAAAATAAAATCATTGAAAAAAAAAAGGCCACTGTGTCTCCAATCTATTGCCCATTTGAAGCATAGAGAGAACCAAGGTCCACCACTTGTCCAAGCTAAACATGGAGCATTGACACAAGATCCAACACTTATCCAAGAACTCTATAGTATATGTGGTAACATGGGATGCGTTGATGCAACAAAAGTAGTCTAGCCTCCTCATCCATCTCTTTTTTCTTGTAGCCTAGAGGGATTAGTTTCAAGGTCTATCACTAGTCAAAAACTACACATAGAACATTGATACAAGGTTCCACCACATGTGAAACCTATCATCTCTAGTAGCATGGATGGTTTGATATCAAGGTTCATCACGTGTCCTTCCTATACTCTATTGTAGCATAGAGATTTTGGTTTGGTGGTACTACACTTGTCCAAACTTGGCTTGTTGTTGATATCTAGAGGTAATCAAGGGTCCTCCACTTGTACATGTTATGCATATAAAACAATTGCATGGTCCACCATGTGTACAAAATATGATTGATTATAGCATGCATGGTCTTATTTCATGGGAAACCATCTTCTCTCCAACATGTGTCCAACCTCGGCTCCACGGAAGCATGGACAGAAGCAAGGTCCACCACTTATCAAAGCTATTATTTTCTCCTAGTGCTTTCAAAACCCATAATACGTTGTACATGGGGGGGGGGGGGGGGGGGTCTTGTTTCAAGGTCCACCACTTGGCTAAGATTGGATCCATTGAAACATAAAGAGAAGCAAGCTCTACCATTTGTCCAAGCTAGGTGCCATTGAAACATGAAAACCCCATAATATGTTGTATACGGGGTGTTTTTCAAGGTCTACCACTTGTCTAAGCTATGGTCCATTTGAACATGGAGAGAAGCAAAGCTCAACCACTTTTCTAAGCTAGGATCCATTGAAACATGGAGAGAAGCAAGCTCCATTGTTTGTCTAAGCTAGGCTCCATTGGAACATGGAGAAAACAAGCTCCACCACTTGCCTATTATTGCATAGAGATTTTGGTTTGAAGGTCCACCACTTGTCCAACCTTGCCTTCATGTATGGAGATAATCAAGAGTGCAATGCTTCTCTAAGATAGGGACATAAAACAGTTTCAAGGACTACTACATATACAATCTATGATGGGTTTTAGCATGGGAGGTTTCATTTTAAGGTTGACCACTTCTCCAGCTCCGCTTGTCCAACCTCAAATCCATTGAAGCATGGAGAAGAAAGGTCTACCAACTCTCCAAAATAGGCAAGAAAATCTCTATAAAACCCATGAATTGTTAATACATGCTATGCTGTGGAGTTTTGTTTGAAGGTCCACTCCTTATCCAAGCTACAATCCATTGAAGCATGAAAATAAGTAAGATATATCTCTAGTCCAAGATAGGATCCATTGAAACATAGAGAGAATCAAGGTCCACCACTTGTCCAAGCTATGCATGGGTAATTGATATAAGGACCACTAAATTTTCACCTATACTATGCTCTATCATGGATGGTTTCATATCCCACCAATTTTCCAACCTATTTAGTAGGTTGTATTATGGGGGTTTGGTTTCAAGGTACTTCACTTGTCTAAGGTGGGTTCCATTGAAACATGGAGAGAAACAATGTCTACCACTTGTCCAAAATATGCTCCTTTAAAACATAAAATCAAGGTCCACCACTTGTCCAAGCTAATGTTTCTCTCCAGTGAAGCATGGAGAGAAACAAGGTCTACCACCTGTCCAAAATATGCTCCATTGAAACATAAAAGCAAGGTCCACCACTTGTCCAAGCTAATATAACAAATGGGTGTTGGTTACAAGGTGTACCACACTTGTCTAAACTAGTCTCCATACAAGGTCCACCACATGTCCAAGCTATATGAGCTTGGTTTGAAGCTCTACCACACCTCTTGAAATTAGGATCCATGTAAGGTCCACCTTTTGTCAAGCTATGCCTTTAGTGAGTACTAAAACTAAGTAATTGAGACATGTAGAGAAGGATGCTCCACCATTTTTCTAAGCTAACTTTATTGAAACATGAAGAGAAGCAAGCTGCACCATGTCTCCAAGATGCTAGGCTACATCGAAATACCTTAAACCCACGATATTTTGTACATGGGGGGTTTACATTCAAGGTCCACCACTTGTCCAACCTATTATCGCTAGTAGCATGAGTGGTTTGGTCTCAAGATTCACCACTTTTCCACTCTATGTCATTGTATTAAGAATATCTGGGTATTAAGGTCCACCACTTGTCCAAGCTAAATCTATTGAAACATAGAGAGAAGCAAAGGTCCACCACTTGTCCAATCTAGGCTCCATTGAAACATGGAGAGAAGGATTCTCCACCATTTGTCCCAGATAGGCTCCATTGAAACATGACGAGAAGCAACAAGCTGCACCATGTCTCCAAGATGCTAGGCTCCATTGAAATACCTTAAACCCATGATATTTCGTACATGGGGGGTTTACATTCAAGGTCCACCACTTGTCCAACCTATTATCCTTAGTAGCATGAGTGGTTTGGTCTCAAGATTCACCACTTTTCCACTCTATGTCGTTATATTAAGAAGGTTTGGGTGTTAAGGTCCACCACTTGTCCAACCTATCAGGCTATATCTTAAATGATATTTTTTCTCACCACTTGGAATGTCCATGATATGTTTTACATGGGGTTTTGTTCCAGGGTCCACCACTTGTCCAAGCTAGATCTATTACATATATATTATACATACAATATTCAACTAGATTCCCTACCTATCATGTCTAGTAGCATGGATGCTCTGGCTTTAAGGTCCACCACTTGTCCAACCTATACTCTCTTATGTAAGGGAGATCTCGCTATAAATTCAAAACCTTCCCGCCTAAATTTAAAATTCAAAATCTTATCGCTTAAATTTAAAATATCTGTCCCAAATTTTAAATATCCCGCCTAAATTTTAAAATATCCCGCCCAAATTTTAAAATTCAAACTTTTTTATAAAATTTAAATTTTACCACTTAAATTTAAAATATTCCACGCAAAATTGATTTTAAAGTCAAGTTTACCACAAAAAGATATCATTATCTCACCTAAATTCAAGTTTGCAAACCTCAAATCATTATATTGTACATAAATTCAAACGAATTCAAATTAGCAAGCCTAAACTGATATTAGTTTGCATAGATATGAATTTATCAAACCTAAATTTTGTCACCATGTTAGAGAGAGTGGTTAGAGAATTTGAACAAAGTCCACCACTTGTCCAACCTAGATGCCAAGAAGGATTGAGTGTACAAGGTATTGTTTGGAGGTCCTTATAGTCCACTGGTCTCAAGGTCCACCACTTGTGGTAAGGGTCACCAAAAAGTGTATATATTCATCCAAAGAAATACATGTATTTTTGGTCTACATGTCCTAGTTTCAACCATTTATGTCCACTAGGTGTATCACTAAACAACACTACTTTTGTTGAGAAACAAAAGTTACAATCATATCTACAAATGGATTAGAGGAAAATCTGCTCAGCATACATCTAGAACTCGCTACAAGAATCGACTTTAACAGATCACGCAAGTAAGTCTTCCATTCAAGTTTACTAGTATTACAATGTGTTAGTTATTTGTGATATTTATGTATGTATATATACTATGTGTGCATATCGTAATTAAGTGTAATTGTGTATTTGCATTATGTATGAGTATTACAATGAAATAACACAAATATACATACATACACATAGATAACACAGACGCACACATACATGAGCATGTATTTTCAAGAGAGAGATAGCAAGATACAAAGATAGATAGATAGATAGAGAGAGAGAGAAATACCTATTTTCTAGAGAGAGAGAGAGAAATACTAGAGAGAGGAGAGAGAGAAAGATAACATATTTCACTGTGTTTATGTATGTGGAAGAGAGGAAGACGATGTATGGAAATATGTGCACGTATTTTCAAGAGAGAGACAACAAGATAACAGATTTCATTGTGGTTATGTATGTGGAAGAGAGGAAGACGATGTGTGGGAATATGTGCATGTATTTTCAAGAGAGAGACAGTAAGATAACAAATTTCAATGTGGTTATGTATTTGGAAGAGAGGAAGACGATGTGTGGGAATATGTGTATGTGTGCGGGAATACTTTTAACCTATGTATCTCTGTCTTTTGACGAGAGAGTGTGTGTGCAAGAAAGAGTTACACAGAACCATCTTCTCTATATGGAGAAAGACAGAGAGTGAGAGAGAGAGAAATACCTGTTTTTTCTCTATTCGTGAGGTGTGCAATGTCTCTTGAGAAGAAGCTATGCCCGATCCTACCCTTCTGGAAAGCATTGCGTACGATGCTTTTTCTTTATCTTGTGCGCGAACTGTCAATCCTGTGCGCTCCACCTGTGCGTTGTGTACGATGCCAGGTTTTCTCCTCTACACGCGCGTATACTCCAACTGTGTGCGATCCGTGTGCACTTTCTGTGTGTTTTCTGCTCGCCTGCTTTCTTTGTGTGTATTGCTCGTGTGCTCTCTCTGTGCCTAATCTTGATAGGGTTTATTAGAATGCCATGTATGCTACAAGTACATGTTTTATCATAGGATTAAAAAAAACAAAAGCAGTATAAAACATTAACCAATTCACATGCCCCTTGACCCCGCCCGGGGCGCTGCCCTAGACCCCGCCCGAAACAATATCCCAAAATCAGCCTCCCAAGCCCCGCCATCGAGAGCGCTATATTCCACATCCCCATCAAGAGCGCTACCCCCAAACCTCACGTGGAAGCGCTGCCTCGTCAGATGCACCCCATTGTGGCATTGCCCTAAGACCCCGCATCTGGAGTGCTAAATGGGAACATTCTTCATTAGTGAAAGTTTGAACATAAATTATATTTAGCATATACTTAAATATAATACAAATATTATTATATTAACGATACTAATTTACTATAACAGTTCTAGATTATGTCCCATACTATATTTAAGGTGCCAAAGGTTTGGCCTTATGGTCCTAAATTTAGCCAAGTGGTCAACACATATAGGACCAAGTGCACATTGTGCCACAAAACTTGGCCACCACTTCACTTGCCAAAGTTTAGGCCACATGGTCAATCCTAAGTTTCCAATGTTCTTATTATGTCATAAGAGACAACACTTCTTTTTTGTCACCTTTTGTCTCGTGGAAAACCTAGGCTTGTTTTCACATACTCAGGCACTTCAAGCCATAATAAACTTTCATTACTCTTTGGCAACCCTTTTGTTCAAGTCTTTGAAAAACCGTTGTTTAAGGCCACCCTAAACCATTTTCATTTAGGGGTGTCTAAAACTAGCTTTTTGGCAATTCGAGAAGAAAATGGTCAAAGTTTTATACTTAGTTTTAACCACTTGACCAATTCAAATATTGGAAAGCAAGGTCTTGTAATACTTTTCTTTGGACATCACACATTAAAACTAGGTCCCTCACTTGTCCAAGCTATGCTCTAATACAATAAAGAGCTTTTGGTTTCAAGATGCACCACTTTCCCAACCTTAATTCCATTAAAGAAGCTAGCTCTACTTAGACATTTAATAGCAAGGTCCTGTAGCAGTTCACATTGAACATTTTCCATGACAGCTAGGTCCACCACTTATCTAAGCTATGCTCTAATAGAGTAAGGGGGTTTTGGTTTCAAGATCCACCACTTGTCCAAACTTGATTTGGGAAGCAAGGTCCTATAATAGTTTGCTTTGGACATTCACCATTACAACTAAGTCCACCACTTCTCCAAGCTATGTTCTAATACACTAAGGAGGTTTTGGTTTCAAGGAGAACCACTTGTACGACTTTGTTTTTGGAAGTAAGGTCTTTACATAGTTCACCTTGGACATTGGATACTACAACTAAGCCCACCACTTGTCCAAGCTATCCTCTATATATAGCCAAAGGGTTTGGGTTTCAAGATTCACCACTTTTCCAACCTTTATTCCATTAAAGAAAGGAGGGGCATTATAACTAGGTCCAAGCTATGCTCTGATATAGAAAGGGGATTTTCGCTTCAAGGTCCACCACGTGTTAAACCTTGCAAGACTCAAGGGATACATGGACATTGGAAAGCATAGTCCTATAGTAGTTGATAGGTGGTAGTGGGTATTACAACTAGGTCCAACCTATGCTCTCATATAGCAAAGAGGCTTTGGTTTCAAGGTCCACCACTTGTCCAAACTTGCTTCCATTTAAGAAATGAGGGGCTACATAAACATTGGCAAGCAAGGTAGCAAGGTCCTAAGGTATTTCACCTTGGATATTGGGCATTATAACTAGGTCCACCACTTGTCCAAGCTATGCTCTGATATAGAAAGGGGATTTTCGTTTCAAGTTCCACCATGTGTTCAACCTTGACAGACTCAAGGGATACTTGGCCATTGGAAAGCATAGTCCTACAGTAGTTGATAGGTGGCAGTGGGTATTACAACTAGGTCCAACCTATGCTCTAATATAGCAAAGAGGCTTTGGTTTCAATGTCCACCACTTGTCCAACCTTGCTTCCATTAAAGAAATGAGGGGCTACATAAACATTGGCAAGCAAGGTAGCAAGGTCCTAAGGTATTTCACCTTGGATATTGGGCATTATAACTAGGTCCACCACTTGTCCAAGCTATGCTCTGATATAGAAAGGGGATTTTTGTTTCAAGGTCCACCACGTGTTCAACCTTGAAAGACTCAAGGGATACTTGGACATTGGAAAGCATAGTCCTACAATAGTTGATAGGTGCCAGTGGGTATTACAACTAGGTCCAACCTATTCTCTAATATAGTGATAGCCGTTTTTCGGCTTTGTATAATTGCCATAGTAAGCTACCTCACCCTATCAAGTCACTCAAACACTGTGGCGAAGCCTACCATTTCACTGTACATAGGCATGTGTGAGTTAGGAGACTTTTCTCATATCTTCTTAAAAACCCTCAATTAGCTAGTCACTGGGCTAGTTGAGCCAAAAAAAATAAAAAATATAAGTATATTATGGTCCATTTGTGTGTAAATATTTTATTGTATATAGGGCCTAAATAAAATGATTTTTCATAATTATTTTGGTTATTATTTAAATATTTATACTTAGTTGTGTGTTATTTATGTTATGTACATTGACTCATCATTACCATATTTTTTCTTACCATTTTGCATACTCTTTATTCCATATAAAAATAATTTCATGCAAGCTTCTCTTATTTTTGGTGTAACTCCATCCCAATAAAAATCCAAAAAAACTAGTTTTATTTATGTGTATATTTTTTCACTATTGTCATTTTTTCCTTTCTACATCTATTCTCTATTACTCTCATAAATTAGACCACAAAAAATATTCATCTTTTTATGGTAGACTTATAATGAGAGAGATTTATTTTGACCTCTTTATATTTTTTCCACCTATATTATTTATATTTGACATGTACATATTTTTTTAGACCCCTCAATATTTGATTTTCTTTGTTGTACTATTCACTTATATCATGATCTCAACAATATCTTCAATTATAGACCTACCAAATAAGGTCAAGGGTATGTGGAATGCATGCATGCACCATAGGGAGCTCACTCTTCGAGGTATTCAAAAGAATCATCCAAAGAAGGACCTCACAAGGACCTTGTGCGGTGGAAAAAACAGTCGGTTTTGCTGAATTTTTAAGGATCACATGCTCCCCGGATTTGAAAAGGTGATACAAACAAAAGTTGTAGCTTGTGAGCTGAACTTTCATCTCAAATGTTTTCATATTTTTTTGAGCTAGGATTTTATTTGTGGACCCCAGTTTGCCCATGCTATGCAGCCACACTCCCTCTTCCACTTTATCACTTTCCTCTTTCACACACACCTCTCCACTCATCATCCCCACCTCTCTCACCACTCCTCTCTGCACCCTACTCACCTTCTTCTAAACCTTGAAGAATAAGAGAAACCATGGTGAACTCATGTTTCCTACACACACTTCCATTCCAAAATTGACCACCTAGTCTCATTTTTCCTCATCCATATTACCCATATCTATCAAAAAACCATAAAATTCAGCCTCTTCTCTTGAAAGACAGCATCATGGTGATTGATTACTCATTTTCAATTACCTTGGCTCCCAAAGGAAGGTCAAGAGTGAAAAAAACGTACCGTCAAAGCTAGTGGACCGTAAACAAGCGTCAAAATTGACCCTACTCAAGACACTTGGAGCATCAACATTGTAAGAAATCCATGTTTTCTTACCTATTAAGAGTTTTTTCTTCCTTATTTGTATCCTACTTGGATACTCCCATTGTAAATATCCAATTCCATTTGTAAATCAATAAAATAACTAACTCTACTAATTTACTAACACTAACCTACTATGAAAAGTCCTATCACCTTCACTTCTCTCCTCTCTCTCTTCTTCATCTATCCACACCAACTTCTTGATAATTCCAAGCAAAAGAAATTAGATAAGTGTTGAAAATCTAACCCAACCATGGTTAGAGGAGTAAACCTAGCCTTCAAAATTGCTATAAAAGGAGGGTGTAGCTAGCACAAAGGGGGAGCCATAAGCAAGAGCACTATGCTATAGCTTGAGAATCCAAGCTCAAACTCTCTAGAAGGAGCTCTTGAGTGGAAGCTCATTGTCTTATGCATATGCATGTGTTGTATTAGGGGTGATTAGCAAGGGAACTCTATGCCATTGTAAGAGAGAGTGATCATTAAATAGAGAGTACGAAATCTATCATTTCTCCTACTAGTGTAAGCCCAACATTTGCCGAATCAAGGAGGGTGGATTTGGAGTAAGCTTGGATACTTTGTCTCTCTTCCAACGTGAAGTAATGGACAACAATGATATGTAAGTGTCTTGGTGTTTTTTTTTAAGTTCCATATAGCTTGTCTCTGGGTGTTTTCATCAATTTAGCCATAAATCCCATATATTGTAAGAGGGCGACAGGGTGGAGAGGACTCCCCTGGCTTTAAGACAGTGATTGGGGTGGCTTTTCTTGTGATGTGTTGTGGTGTAATTTACTCAAGCTATGTTGAACAAATACTAATCTCACTTTCATTGGTCATGACAGATTTGTAAGAAGGTATTAGTGCAACAATCACCCCCTCCCCCTTCCCTCTTTTTCTTACATATATAATTGTGTTTGCTTGATCACTGTTGAACATTTCAAAGCAGCCCGAGAACTCTCTCTCTCTCTGTGTGTGTGTGTGTGTGTGTGTGTGTGTGTGTGTGTGTGTGTGTGTGTGTGTCTCTCTACGTGTCCTAGTTCGCATCTAAAACTAAGTGGTGCCCCAAATTTGTGTAGGGTTAGGTTGCGGGTTTGTGTTTGTGTTGCTGTTTTTTTCCAACCCCAACAAAATTGAGCAGCACAGGAGCCTAGAAGGGTGCTTAGAGGCCACTCTTCTTGTTGTCCGCCCCGGACCGCCTCAAATTGGTGCCCCCACGGAGGACGGCTTGTATGTTTTGTGTAGACTCAACCTTTAGCATAATCAAGTAGCTTGCATGAATCACGAGAATTTGTATGATTCCTTCATTCCCATTGCAAGGCAAAAGGTACACATAATTGTTAGTACTAAGTTGCAATTTCAGCGAGTAATTCATAGAATTTTAGGTCCTCTTAGGTTGACCGAGATAAACGCTTTAGTAAATCCTTTTATTTTGCCTTTCATTAGGTACGACCTTAGTTTGGACGTCTATATTTTTGTTTTGTTTTAAGCATTAGGTCATGCATAGACAATGGATAATGGCGCAAGAATAGAGGTTTTCCCCTTTCATTTCACTCCACACATTAGAATAAAACATTGCAATCAGTAGAAAAATCCATTTTCAACAACGTATGGTGTTCATGTTTGGTGCCCAAAGAGCAGGAGAAATTCTCGCGTCACCAAACCCTGTCATCCTACCTCTTATTGATTATCATAGGTCCTTTGATGTGAATATTTTTATTTTGTTGTAGAATAGATTGCAATTTAGAAAATATTATTATGTAAATCTTTTAAAGAAAAAAAAAACAAAAACACGTCACTTTGAAATCAATTCAATGGAGAGCCAACGCCAAATGTCTGGATATCCTCTTTTCTTTGGAGAGCCTGGAGAGGATGTAGAATTATTTTTAGCAAATTTCAAGATGTCTTGTCGTATCAAGAGGATAGTAAGTAATCAAGAACGTGTAGAGATGTTTGAGGTGGTCCTTAGGAAAGATGCTAGCACTTGGTTTGACTCTTTGCCTGAGGAAATTAAAGGGAATTACACGGAAGTTGTGAATCATTTCAAGAGATACTTCTTTGATCCCCAAAACACTCAAAATCTATGGCAAGACATTGTTTCTCATAAGCAAAAAGACTTAGATGACTACTACTTGTACAAGGAGTTTCTACGTCTTTGGGCTGTATGGGTGAGAAATGTTGCTAACCCTGGTGATGGTGCAGAGTTCCTAAAGAAGGAGAGGTTCATAGCCGGACTCTATCCTGACCTTAAGATAAAGTTGAGGCCGGTGCACTTGCTACCTTTGAAGCAGCTAAAACTAGGGCTGCTGAGAAATATAGGAAACTCAAGTGCTTAAGGGGGGAGGTTCCAATAGAAGGTCTTAGACCCAAAGGTAAGTCACAAGCATCAACATCTAGGGAGCTTCCTGAGGTAACGGCGGAAGTGATTGAGAAGCTAAATGAATCTTTAAGCATCTTGTCAATTCACCTTGCACAAGCTGTAGGTCCAAAGGGACAAGCAAAGAAGTCTGAAGAGCGAGATTCACGACCTAGGAGAGTCTTGCAATGTTGGAATTGCGGTGAGTCTGGACATGGGATGTATAATTGTCCTTGGCCCCGTGGGGAGCCAGGGAGACCTAACTTGAATTACCCAGTGATGAATGCAGGAGAAGGAACTAGTGAGCAACCACGGCTTCTACAAAGGCCAAATGGAGCAAGACCACCTCCACAAGGAGTGGAAGGAGTTCCACCTTTGCCAGACCCAAATGTGCATGTAGTAGAGGTGACAAACTCAATTGAGGTTGACATGGAACCAAATGGCATTAAGCGTGGCCGAGGAAAAGGTAAAGAGAAAGAAGGTGTCACATCACAAAGTGACCATGGACAAGAAAAGAAGGAAAAGGAGACCAAGGAAGCTAAGAGGACTCGACCTCGTATCAATATCCAAGACTTCCCTCTTGGACATGATATGGCTCCATACAACCTATTGGAAGACATGAGAGGTAAGGGTCGTGATATCTCATGGCCTCAGTTTCTTGCATTATGCCCACAAGTTAGGAGGGATTTAACAAAGGCAGTTAGCACTAGGAGAAAGGTAAAAGAGAGTGTGCCTGTTGTAAAAATTGCACATGCTGAAATGAATGAGGATATTACACATGTGCTAGATAGTTACATCAAAGGAAGATTGGTTAGGAAAGGTCTAGTGGATGGGGGTGCACAAATTTGCATCATGACAGAGGGACTCATGCAAAAACTAGGCATGCACATCCATGAGACACCTGAAATTAAAGTCAAGATGGCAAACAATAGCAAAGCTAGGTGTGTAGGCATTTGTAAAAATGTCTCTGTGGAGGCCTTTGGCATTAAGAAGGCAGTGGATTCTATGTCATGTCTACCAAAGGAAATGGTTACCCATTTATCCTAGGGAGACCATGGCTAATGAAAATGTGAGCTTTGCAGGATTGGGAGAGTGGAAAGCTAATTTGTAGGAATGACAATCATAAGAATGTTGTCTTTGACATGAAGGAGCAATGCCAAGAGGAACTCCATGAAGAATCATCTCAAAGTAAAACGGAGGAAGGCTGAACCGATAGCACTTCAGAAGAAGAAAGTAGCGGCAGCATTACTGAAGAGGAGTCTTCCATCGAAGTCATGGGGGTAAGGTTTAATCCAAACAACCAAGAGACCTCTTGCCTAGGTTTGGAAGAGGTAGGTTCCCAAGAGAACTAAAATGTGCAAGATGAAGGAATGTTAGAAGGTATGTTGTCTACAACACTTACAAAGGACGAAAGAGAGGAGTTCAAATGTGTGCTAAGGAAATTTCCTAGGATTTTTGCTAAAGACTACACCGATGTGCGTGGAGTAGATATTGTTCAACACAAAATTGAGTTGAAGCCAGAGGCCACACCTAAGGCTCAGAAGCTACGAAGGATAGGAGTCATCAAGGAGCAGGCTTTACTCAAGGAGCTAAGAAAGCTTCTAGCAGCAGGTTTCATTTATCCAGTGGAGAATTCAGAGTGGGTCTCTCCCGTTGTTGTCACTCCTAAGAAAAACGGCAAGTGGAGGGTGTGTGTGGATTACTGTCCACTCAATGAGGCAACAAAAAGAGATCACTTTCCCCTCCCATTTCAGGATGAGATACTAAATGAGGTAGTTGGTCATGATAAGTACACTGTGTGTGATGGCTACTCAGGTTACTTTCAAATAGGTATCGCATTGGAAGATCAGTTAAAAACAACCTTCATCACTCCTTGGGGTTGTTATGCTTTTAGAGTTATGCCATTTGGCCTGAAAAATGCTCCTGCAACTTTCCAACGCTTAATGAACATGGTGTTTCAAGCATTCTTTGGAAAGTCAATTAGGGTATTCATTGATGAGTTCTGCATTTATAGCTCAAAATCATTGCATCTACAAAGGGTAGAAGAAGGTTTAAAGAAGCTCTATGACATGGGAGGTCAACTCAACCCCGACAAATGTCACATAGGTGAGGATGAAGTGATCTTGCTTGGTCACAAGGTTTCCTATAAAGGCATTGAGGTGGATCCTTCAAAGGCAAAGGCTCTTATTGAGCTCCCATCACCCAAGAATCTCAAAGAGGTAATCTCATTCATTCAAAAGGTGAAGTATATGTCACGCTTTATTCACTTAGCTTCGGAGTTTCTTCATCCTTTGCAAAAGTTGACACAACAAGTAGAATTTGCATGGTCTGATGAGCTTGAAGGGTACTTTTGTAACATTAAAGTCACTTTTTCAGAGCTACCAACACTCATGCCTCCTTGTTGGGAGTACACATTCTTTGTTAGCTCTAGTGTTGGGAAAGAAACAATTGGTGCGGTTTTGCTACAACAAGATCCCCACAGTACCAGAATGCGACCCATCTACTTTGCTAGTAGGGTCATGAATGCTTTAGAGAGAGGCTACACAGAGGCAGAACTCATGATGCTTTCTCTCATGTTTGCGGTGAGAAAGTTTAGATCCTACCTGCTACCAAAACCTTTTGTAATTCTCACAGCAGAAAATTTGTTTCCTTGGGTGTCATCTCAAATGAATCTTTGTACTAGGATCTCAAAGTGGATTATGGAGTTGCAAGAGTTTCAATGCAAGAGTTTCAATACTCTTTCAAAGTAGAAGATAGTGTGCGTGCACAATTGGCAGGGATCCTTACTTATAGGGTACATGAGAAGGAGATTAAGGTGCCTGAAGTAAAGACCCTACCATTGACACCACCTAAAAGTATTCCTAATGCTTTTACCTTGTTCTTTGATGGAGCTTTTCGACGAGCCACAGGAAAAGCAGGGGGATGGCTAGTATTGCTCAACCCAAGTGGAGAAGTGGTCATGAAAGAGAAGTTCAATCTACCAGGTTCAACTAGCAACAATGAAGCAGAATACGACACACTACTTCATGTTTTAGAGATATGCATTGGCCAAGGTATACAGCGTCTCATGGTGAGGGCGAGCTTTTTGAAATGGGGCCTCTAAACCCAAAGCAATGGGCCTACCCTCACAAAATGTTCGTAAAGAGGTACACACACTACTTGGGGCACCACATTCTTTTGGGAGTGGAGAAGGAAACCAATCAAAAAAATAACACTTGCACTCACCCACCCAAGCAACACACTTTGAAAACCCCCTTACTCTATATACACTTTGGACACTTGAACACCATCAACAATTATGCAACCCAATGCCGTGCATCAAAATGAAATATGCAATTTGTGGAATAGCATTCACCTTCTCCCCATAAGAATACCCATAATACATCCAAACTCTTCCTCTCTCAAGCACTCATCAAAAAAATCATGCACGCAAGACTTGCCTCTCAAACACACAAGAGAATCACTTACATCAAACTAGCACACTTTGCATAGAGAGCTCATCTCCATCTATGCAATGCCGTGACACAAATAAAATCACCATGAGAGGTAGCCACATGCATATGTAATGAAGCAAAAGAGAGTTGGAGTGAGAAATTTCTTTAGACCAATTGAATAAGTGTGGAGAAACAAACCAATGGTAAATTGAGAATAGAACACTTACTTGATTTCTCGCACACCTTTTAAGGGGAGGATAGACGCTGGCTAACCATCACGAATTGCGACACTTGAAAGTTTTTGAAGATGATTTCATGATCATTAACATAACCATGAGAGAGATCATGATGTATTTACAAGTTATTGAGGTGCTACAAATGATTTATTGGGTTGATGGAGTAAGAGATTGTAGAATGGAGAGAGTGGAGAATAGAGTTGCACTTCCTCCAAAGAGGAGGGTTAGGAGGGAGGATGTGAAAGAGGGAGAGTTAGGGTTTTCTCTACTATTGATCAAGAAACAACATGAAGTTGAAAATATAGGTGTGTGTGTCCTTGAGTCTCTCCAAGGGGGGCTATTTATAGTTGTATAGGAGTGGGATTATGCTAAACTTAATTAGAGTAAGTGATTAGACCTAATTAGGTGTCCTTTGACCACTCATTGAATATTGGACATAAAAGGGACTATTTATTCACCAAAAATATCATTTTAGACCATGAAGGCTCCATAGGGGTGCATAATGTAGGTGGGCCCCACCATGAGGCCCTACGGGTGGCTCCTGCGGGGTATCTCAACTTGTCTGTCTTGGCATTTAGAAAGCATCTTTAGGTTGGTCCCATCACATGCAAGTGACCTTGAACACTCATTGCTCTTCTAGAAGATGGGTAGGGGAAAAATACGATCTCACTCTCTTGATTTACTTGATTTACAGTTCCCTTTTACTGCGAATCTGACAAATTTACACTATTTTGACCATAACTTTTTACCTGTAGCTCGGAATGACATGCTTCAAAAGGCAAAATTGACCTTCTCAACATGTTTGATATGAATTTGGACTATTCTTCACGCCCATGCACCAAGGAATTTGGTTTGGAAGGTCCACATTGGTTAGGGAACCTTTTGCTTCAAAGTCTTCTTGTATGGGCCTTTTGCTTGTATGCATCCAAGGGGAATCATGCTTTTTCAAAAGGCTATGATGCATAAACAAATAGAGGAGGGCCCAATATTATTTTCTTGTGAAAAGAATATACAATTGGAGTCTTTTTGAAAGGAGAGAAACTATATGTATATTCTTAACAGATATTGGGCCACCTATGTAGGGGGCATAGAAGACTTGTAGAGAGGGACCATAATCTTTGGTAAAGACAAGTGGAGAGTTGATTTCCATGGGAATTTATCTATACGGGGTGGAAGATGGATATATTATTTTTCTACTACTAATTCACAAGAGGTAAGAAACTTTGGGGGTATATAGTTGGTTATTGTATACTTATTCTATTTACAGAGCAAAAAGGAAAAGGGTGGTAATATAAATATATGACTAAGGTGACATTTTTGGGAAGAGTATAATGTATGTGTCGCCACAAAGGTTAAACGAAGAGGGGGAATTTACTCTAGATAACTTAATAGCATAGAAAAATATATACACATATGAGGAAGAGGACGTTGAGTAGGCTGACAAATGTTGCAAAAAGATGGTTACCATTTTATGCCACTCAATGGTAAAAGGGGATGCACTTCTCATTGTGAAGCAAATTTTAGGCATTTGGGCATGCAAGAATGAAAGCTAAGGACAAAAGTTCATGCCATTCGTAGATTGTTTAATAAATTTGAAGAAGTGCAACTATATCATATTCCTAGGAAACAGAATGAAGATGCCGATTTACTTGCACAACAAGCAATTACATGTGTTGAGAAAGAAGTGCAGGTCATCATGGTTGCAGCAACTATCAAGCAACCGAGATACCAGGGATTGGAGTCATTGACTCCCATTATTAGCTACATTTTGGAGGGTGAGTTTCCACAAGACTTCACGAAGACTCAAAAGAGGAGACTCATGAAAAAGGCAAGCACGTATCTCTTTCTAGAAGGATCCCTTTATCAAAGAGGGAAGGATCAAGTGTGCAGAAGAGTACCAATTATTGAGGAAATCCCAGCCATTCTAAAAGGTTTTCATGAGGAAGCGTGTGGTGGTCATTTTGCACAGGAACTCACTGCAAAAAATATTTTTCTTTCTGGATATGTTTGGCCAAGCTTGCACATTGATGTTCAACATTGGTGTAAAAGCTATCACAACTGTCAGATTAATGGAAACAAGCGTCTGTTACATGGTCCATGTCAGTTAGTCCTTTCGAATGGTCCATTTGAAAAATGGGGCATTGATGCTATGGGTCCATTGCCCAGGACTAAAAATGGAAAATTATATATCTTGGTGGACATAGACTACATAACTAGGTGGGTAGAAGCACAAAGTGTGGCAAAGGTAAATGAGAGGACAGTGAGCAAATTTATCTACAGTCACATTTGTTGTAGATTTGGCACACCTTTGGAGATTGTTTCTGATAATGGTCTAGGGTTTAGAAAGGGCTTGCTCACAGAAGTCTGTGAAGAACTTCACATTCTACATCATCATGGTACACCCTACTATCCCCAATCAAATGGTTTGGTAGAAAAAGCTAATGGTGTCATTGCAGGCATCATTAGAAAGATGGTGAAAAACAAGACAAAGTTGTGGGATGACTTCTTGGATGGTGCCTTGTGGGCGTATCGAACAACATATAGGGAAGCCACGGAGTTCACACCATTTCACTTAGTCTACAACCAAATGAGCTCAACATTCCAACAATGCGACTTCATGGCAAAGCAGCACAAGATGATCAAGAAGCATTGATGGATCAACTTCTTACCCTAGCTAAGCTTGAGTGGAAAAGAGAAGCAGCATACGAGTGCTACAAGAGGAAAGCCACACAGACGAAGGAAAATCTTGACAAGAAACTGAAGGACAAAGGCATCAACGAAGGAGATCTTGTGCTAAGGTATGACAATCGACTCGATAATCGTTTTGATGCCAAATTTGAAACTAGATGGCAGGGCCATACATAGTCAAAAAGGCTTTCAACTCCTGTTATTATCAGCTTATGGACTTGAATGGGAAAGAGCACTCTAGGAAGGTAAACGGGTATCGCTTGAAGCCTTATTTGAGTCGCCTTCTACCAAAGGATCTACCAAAGATTTGTCAAAAGGCAGCTATCTCATGTAGGTATTGTTCCGTGAAGCATGAGTGTAACTCAAACCAAAATTCTGAGGGGCCAAACATTGAAGATCTCGTCAAGGACTCTGAAGCACTCTCTTTGGAAAAGATGCTCTATGATGGTACATGAATATACCATCATCCTGGGGGAGGGCTACTGATAGCCATTTTTCGGCTTTCCATAATTGCCATAGTAAGCTACCTCACCCTATCAAGTCACTCAAACACTGTGGCGATGCCTACCATTTCACTGTACATAGGCGTGTATGAGTTAGGAGACTTTTCTCATATCTTCTTAAAAACCCTCAATTAGCTAGTCACTGGGCTAGTTGAGCCAAAAAAAATAAAAAATATAAGTATATTATGGTCCATTTGTGTGTAAATATTTTATTGTATATAGGGCCTAAATAAAATGATTTTTCATAATTATTTTGGTATTTATTTAAATATTTATACTTAGTTGTGTGTTATTTATGTTATGTACATTGACTCATCATTACCATATTTTTTCTTACCATTTTGCATACTCTTTATTCCATATAAAAATAATTTCATGCAAGCTTCTCTTATTTTTGGTGTAACTCCATCCCAATAAAAATCCAAAAAAACTAGTTTTATTTATGTGTATATTTTTTCACTATTGTCATTTTTTCCTTTCTACATCTATTCTCTATTACTCTCATAAATTAGACCACAAAAAATATTCATCTTTTTATGGTAGACTTATAATGAGAGAGATTTATTTTGACCTCTTTATATTTTTTCCACCTATATTATTTATATTTGACATGTACATATTTTTTTAGACCCCTCAATATTTGATTTTCTTTGTTGTACTATTCACTTATATCATGATCTCAACAATATCTTCAATTATAGACCTACCAAATAAGGTCAAGGGTATGTGGAATGCATGCATGCACCATAGGGAGCTCACTCTTCGAGGTATTCAAAAGAATCATCCAAAGAAGGACCTCACAAGGACCTTGTGCGGTGGAAAAAACAGTCGGTTTTGCTGAATTTTTAAGGATCACATGCTCCCCGGATTTGAAAAGGTGATACAAACAAAAGTTGTAGCTTGTGAGCTGAACTTTCATCTCAAATGTTTTCATATTTTTTTGAGCTAGGATTTTATTTGTGGACCCCAGTTTGCCCATGCTATGCAGCCACACTCCCTCTTCCACTTTATCACTTTCCTCTTTCACACACACCTCTCCACTCATCATCCCCACCTCTCTCACCACTCCTCTCTGCACCCTACTCACCTTCTTCTAAACCTTGAAGAATAAGAGAAACCATGGTGAACTCATGTTTCCTACACACACTTCCATTCCAAAATTGACCACCTAGTCTCATTTTTCCTCATCCATATTACCCATATCTATCAAAAAACCATAAAATTCAGCCTCTTCTCTTGAAAGACAGCATCATGGTGATTGATTACTCATTTTCAATTACCTTGGCTCCCAAAGGAAGGTCAAGAGTGAAAAAAACGTACCGTCAAAGCTAGTGGACCGTAAACAAGCGTCAAAATTGACCCTACTCAAGACACTTGGAGCATCAACATTGTAAGAAATCCATGTTTTCTTACCTATTAAGAGTTTTTTCTTCCTTATTTGTATCCTACTTGGATACTCCCATTGTAAATATCCAATTCCATTTGTAAATCAATAAAATAACTAACTCTACTAATTTACTAACACTAACCTACTATGAAAAGTCCTATCACCTCCACTTCTCTCCTCTCTCTCTTCTTCATCTATCCACACCAACTTCTTGATAATTCCAAGCAAAAGAAATTAGATAAGTGTTGAAAATCTAACCCAACCATGGTTAGAGGAGTAAACCTAGCCTTCAAAATTGCTATAAAAGGAGGGTGTAGCTAGCACAAAGGGGGAGCCATAAGCAAGAGCACTATGCTATAGCTTGAGAATCCAAGCTCAAACTCTCTAGAAGGAGCTCTTGAGTGGAAGCTCATTGTCTTATGCATATGCATGTGTTGTATTAGGGGTGATTAGCAAGGGAACTCTATGCCATTGTAAGAGAGAGTGATCATTAAATAGAGAGTACGAAATCTATCATTTCTCCTACTAGTGTAAGCCCAACATTTGCCGAATCAAGGAGGGTGGATTTGGAGTAAGCTTGGATACTTTGTCTCTCTTCCAACGTGAAGTAATGGACAACAATGATATGTAAGTGTCTTGGTGTTTTTTTTTAAGTTCCATATAGCTTGTCTCTGGGTGTTGTCATCAATTTAGCCATAAATCCCATATATTGTAAGAGGGCGACAGGGTGGAGAGGACTCCCCTGGCTTTAAGACAGTGATTGGGGTGGCTTTTCTTGTGATGTGTTGTGATGTAATTTACTCAAGCTATGTTGAACAAATACTAATCTCACTTTCATTGGTCATGACAGATTTGTAAGAAGGTATTAGTGCAACAATCACCCCCTCCCCCTTCCCTCTTTTTCTTACATATATAATTGTGTTTGTTTGATCACTATTGAACATTTCAAAGCAGCCCGAGAACTCTCTCTCTCTCTCTCTCTCTCTCTCTCTCTCTCTCTCTCTCTCTCTCTCTCTCTCTCTCTCTCTCTCTCTCTACGCGTCCTAGTTCGCATCCAAAACTAAGTGGTGCCCCAAATTTGTGTAGGGTTAGGTTGCGGGTTTGTGTGTGTGTTGTAATTTGTTTCCAACCCCAACCCAATTGAGCAGCACGGGAGCCTAGAAGGGTTCTTAGAGGCCACTCTTCTTGTTTCCCGCCTCGAACCGCCTCAATAGCAAAGAGGCTTTGGTTTCTAGGTCCACCACTTGTCCAACCGTGATTCCATTAAAGAAAGTGAGGGGCTACGTAAACATTGGCACGCAAGGTAGCAAGGTCCTAAGGTATTTCACCTTGGATATTGGGCATTATAACTAGGTCCAACACTTGTCCAAGCTATGCTCTGATATAGAAAGGGGATTTTCGTTTCAAGGTCCACCACGTGTTCAACCTTGAAAGACTCAAGGGATAATTGGACATTGGAAAGCATAGTCCTACAGTAGTTGATAGGTGGCAGTGGGTATTACAACTAGGTCCAACCTATGCTCTAATATAACAAAGAGGCTTTGGTTTCAAGGTCCACCACTTGTCCAACCTTGCTTCCATTAAAAAAGTGAGGGGCTATGTAAACATTGGTAAGCAAGGTAGCAAGGTCCTAAGGTATTTCACCTTGGATATTGGGCATTATAACTAGGTCCAACACTTGTCCAAGCTATGCTGTGATATAGAAAGGGGATTTTCGTTTCAAGGTCCACCACGTGTTCAACCTTGAAAGACTCAAGGGATACTTGGACATTGGAAATCATAGTCCTACAGTAGTTGATAGGTGGCAGTGGGTATTACAACTAGGTCCACCACTTGTCCAACCTATGCTCTAATATAGAAAAGAGGATTTGGTTTCAAGGTCTACCACTTGTCCAACCTTGCTTCCATTAAAGAAATGAGGGGCTACGTAAACATTGGTAAGCAAGGTAGCAAGGTACTAAGGTATTTCACCTTGGATATTGGGAATTATAACTAGGTCCACCACTTGTCCAAGCTATGCTCTGATATAGAAAGGGGATTTTTGTTTCAAGGTCCACCACGTGTTCAACCTTGCAAAACTCAAGGGATGCTTGGACATTGGAAAGCATAGTCCTATAGTAGTTGATAGGTGGAAGTGGGTATTACAACTAGGTCCACCACTTGTCCAATCTATGCTCTAATATAGCAAGGATGCTTTGGTTTCAAAATCCACCATAATTTCCAACCTTGCTTCCATTAATATAGCAAGGAGGATTTGGTCTCAAGGTTCACCACTTATCCAACCTATGCAAACCTTTTTCACGTTGTAGCATGATTTTTTTTTTGAAGAGTATTTTTCTATAACTATGGATTTAACAATGTAATCTTTTTCACTTACAGGATGGACTTCGAATCTGGGGAGAAAGTACATATGATACTTGACAATGAAATTGTTGGTATTAGTTGTGTGTGTAGAACAGATCCAGATTCCACTTGTGGTGGTACAAAGATAGGGCAAGGAAATGTCCCCATACTAGTGGAGGAATGCTTGAAGGATGTGGTCCTACCTTTTACTACAATGGATACTTCATCTCTCCAAGGCTCATTATGGAGTGTTGTTTGATGGTCAAAGGTTCTTTTGCAATATTTTGTATTAAATGGGAACTTAATTGATCCACAAGAAAGCTACAATGGTGATGAAGAACATGATCATTCTGATCCTCTAGTTTCAGATGCAATACCTATGACAAGCCCAGAATTTGAAGCAGTGATTCGAGAGTCTTGGAGAAATCAGAGGGTCCTTTTAAAAGATGACACAATGATGCAAACCATGAATGAAGGGACCATCTTATATGTATTTCCACATGATTATTTCAACTTTCAGGAACTTGGTCATGATTGTGTGGGTGTGGGTATTGAAAAAGAAAATGCAAGCATTGATGATGTGGTTGAAGTGGGTAGCATCACTTTGCTAAAGTGGCCCATCAAGCAAACAACAATGTTGAATACGAGCCCATTACAACGCTTTGTTCCTGTTGATGGCATGCATGCTACATATAAGGATGTATCCAACGATCAATGTTGGAAAAAAACTTGATGGGAGTAATGTTGTCCAGTTGTCAAGGAAGAGACGATACACTTTCCTGAACATGACTCAAAAATCAAAAGCAACACCAGCTTAAAAAATGTTTCCAGTTTGCAGATCGTGGTATGGTGACAAGGTTACGACAACAATTTTGGGGAGAGTCTCAAAAATCACGCACTAATTATGTTTATGATGTTCTTTCTATATGTTATCAGAAAGATGAGAAGTCATGATACCAATTCAGGCTAAATGGTTCTATTGTTTGTTGTAGAGCATGGTATGAGCTACATGGAATACCAAAGACATCATTTTATCGATACAAGGAGAACTTTGAAAATGGTGTGCACCAATATGTACATGGGAACACATGTACATTGAGAAGGGGACTTCAACATACTAGTTTAACAAGAGCACTACTAAATGAGTTTGTGGAAAAACTCTGAGAAGATGCCACGTAGAACTAGAACACTACTAGATGGCTCAAGAGAGACTCAATTGGTGATTCCATCAACATACAAACAAGTGGATATTTTATGTGAAATCAACACGACACTTGACCAAATGGGCTATGAGAAGAAGCTATCCCAATCTTCTTTTGGTAGAATTTGGAACAAAGAGTACCCACATGTCACTTTAACAAAGACGAGTGAGTTCTCTAAGTGCAATATTTGTAGCTCAATCAAGGCAAGGTTAGAAGCTAAACCTTCTCTTGAAGAGAGAGCTCTTCTCTTGAGGGAGAGATAAGTTCACATGGCACAACAAAAGAGTTGCAGAAACCTATATTATGCATGGCGCACGTATTCAAAAACTCAACCACAAAAATATGTATGCATAATCCATGATAAGATGAATCAAAAGAAGACTTCCATTCCTAGATTACGCATTGTTCCTAAGGGTGTGGATTCGGGATATAATCTGCAGGTGGCATTGATTGGCATGATCACTCATGGACATGGAGAAGGTCATTACGGACACTTTGTCTTGAATGGTTTGTGGCCAGCTGATCCAAATCTTACAATTGGCTCAATTGCTAATTGTTTACATATAGATAAGCATCCTCTTGGTGATCTAGTAACAAATGGACTTCCAAGGAGCAATATTTCACTACTACATGCTTTGAACTCAAGGGATGCTTTGGACTACCATAACTTGAGTGATGGAAAAGAGCCCATTGTGCAGTCGTCAGAAATTGCAGAAGAGGAATTGGGGTCAACATTTCGTAGGTTTCCAAAGAACTTGTTGCTACAATTGGATAATTGTGCAGGGGAAAACAAAAATCGATACTTATTTGCCTATTTGTCAATGCTTGTTGCAAGGGGTGTTTTCAAAACCATCCAGCTGGGATTTCTAATGGTTGGGCATACACATGAGGACATAGACGCCATTTTAGTAGGTTTTCAGAGAAGTTGAGAGTTACACAAACCTATACTTTTCCACATTTGATGGATACATTACGAAACAACTCATCTTCATCTCCAGCTCCATTGTTTCTCACAAAGATCCCCGATTTCAAGCAATATTGTGATGGCTATCTTTGTGATGGACAAGACATACTTGTTGGACATTCCAAACCGCTTCAGTTCAGGTTTTTTATGCAAGATGAGACACCAATGATGCAATATAAGGCACATGTAGGTGTATCAAGTTGGAGTGGAAGTATTCGCCTTTGGAAAACAGGCACAGAAGGCAAGCCAATGTTACTACATGGAGATCCACCTCTAGTACAAATGGCGGAGTATGTCAAGGCCCACAAAGAAGTCATTTTGGGGCTAAAGAACTATATAAAATTTATGGAATGGTTCAAGTATTCCACGATATTATAGACCCGTGATAGATTATTGGAGTAAGGTAATTGAAGAGATTGGAAAAGCAATCATATCAGAGGGAGTCTTGTATGAAATGTTTTGGCCAAAAACTCAAGAATATTCTCACCTACAAAGCACTACAATGAATTTGCAACAAGGAGAAGAAAGATTCCTAGGCCTTGAAGAGTTGAACGATCATTTTTGTGGGCCTCAACGAGATAGGCCAAGGGAAGAGTTTGACCCTATGTCTGATGTGCACCAAGGTGACTTTCTTATGCTTGTTCCGAGTGACACTGAAATCTATCCAGTGTGGCTTGCAATGGCTTTATCTGACATTGATAATGAGCCTACATCACCAAACTACAGAAAACTCTTGATTCAATATTGGGCACCTTGCACGAGAAAAAGTGGAATGACAGATACTCAAGCTTATAGTAATTGTTGGAAGGGTTATTGGGCTGTCAACTATAAGGACCCACAAGTGTGGGAAATTGTAGATGCAATTGTTTGGTCCTGGAGACCCAGCAAAGAAGGACCATTTTCTAGAATAAATATTCCAGAAAGGCATGCTCTAAAAGCCAAAGAAGGCCTCACTCGTGTACATCAACCACACTTGGATCAAAGTTCAGATATGGTATCAAATGTGGAGTAGAATTATGTGGAGCTTCTATTGTGACTATACTAGTCAATTTGTAAACAAAATCTTTTTTGTATCTTCCTTTGTTTTATGTAATTCATAGTTATTATTCAAATCCATGTGTTGTACATCCTCTTGACTTTTGGTGTTTATCAACACCACAATCCTATGAGATTTTCACTTTATTTACTAACCACACACCTCAATTTTTCCCACTTTAAGTTGAAAATTCCCAAATTACATGGATTTAGTCGATTTGGAGATTCCCATAATGTGAGATTTTTACCAAAATACCTAATATGGTCTTTACGCCTGTATGGGCTTTAACCGGGCTGTGGGCTCGACACAGACAAGCGCGAGATGGCAGGGTGACAGAGCGCTGGCTCGGGTGAGGGTGGATAAGAGAGAGAGAGAGAGAGAGAGAGAGAGAGAGAGAGAGAGAGAGAGAGAGAGAGAGAGCGCCATGGTGCTCCTTGCGACGCCTTTGCTCTCGAGCAGAGAGAGCGAGATAGAGTCTAAGGGAGCACGAGAGGGCGGGAAGCCCGTGGTCGACAGAGAGAGAGAGAGAGAAGGGGGGGAGGGGGGTGTAGGGGATGGTCAACGGAATGGGACAAGGGGCGGGGGGGTATAGTGGCTGTAGAGAGAGAGAAAATATTATGTGGCGGGCTCCCACCCGTGGGAGAGAGAGTGTGTGAGTGAGGGGGGGGGGGGGGGGGGGATAAGAGGTTATGCGGAGGAAATGTATTGAGAGAGAGAGAGTGTGTGTGTGAGATTCTCTTCTGTGCCCATGGGGCCGCTCACTCAAAGGGAGAGCCTAGTGAGAGAGAGCTTGTGAGGAAGGGGAAGATAGGGGGGAGGATACGGCGGTGGTCCGCCGGTGGGAAGAAAATAGGGGGGGGGGGAGAATAGGGAGGAGAGTGGAGCCAAGGGGGTGTGGACGAGAGGGAAGAGGGAGGGGTGAGTATGGCGGCCCATTGGGCTGGGATATGGATGAGCGAATATAGAGAGAGAGAGAGAGAGAGAGAGAGAGAGAGAGAGAGAGAGAGAATATTGCAAAACTGGCGGCCCGCTAGGGAATATAAGAAATTTTTTCTTTTATGCGCCCGTTGGGCCGGGTGGTGCAGCATCAGGGTAAGTGAGAGAGAGTGGGTTGGTGGAGCCAAGCAGTAGGAGAGAGAGAGAGAGAGAGAGAGAGAGAGAGAGAGAGAGAGAGAGAGAGAGCCCTGGGGCTAATGGGGAGATGTGGCCGAAATGGTGGTGCCCCACCAGTGGTTAAGCATAGGGGTGGTGAATGTTAAAGAAATTTTTTATTTCTCTTGGTAATATGATCTCCCCTTCTTGGGGTTTGGTTCTCACGGTCGTGGTTTCAAAAACCGGCCGCCGTCACAAGCTCAAGATGAAGTGCAGATAGAGGTGCAAAAAATCAACCCAAGTGTTTATCTAGAAACCTGCACAAGTCCACAAAGCATCCACTTAGTGCATATGCAATCAGGGTCATTGTACATGGATTACAGTGGTCAGATCTATAGTTGAGAGCCAAAATTGCAAGATCCAACAAATCAACCAATTGAAGCCAGTCTAATTGGAGAACCGAGCCAAAGACGGTACAAAGGTCAAGATGGAGTATTCTACAACTTGATGCTTAGTGTTTTAAAAGAAGATGCCAACAAATTGATAAACATAGAAGCAAAAACTTCTTAGCATGAGCTTGACATGACAGAGCCAGTTGAAATACCACCATTCATGGTGTATTGCTCATATTGTGGACGAAAAGGTGGACATTTTGCTGAAGATTGTCCAAGAAATCCTGACAATAGGGATACATCAACAACTGCAAAGCAAGGCACAAAGAAAATTGGAAATGAGAATCTTGATGTAAGTGCATTGAACTTGTCACTTTTAATGCAATCAGATGATTCTGCATGACCATTAGAAGCACCAGTAATAGCACTACAAGTTCAAAATCAGCATAAAGATGCACAGGCACCTGAAAAGCTTAAAATTGATTCTTTGAACAACAAATTCTTGCATGAATTTAGTAAAGGTGTCAAGATAT
Organism: Adiantum capillus-veneris; assembly: GCF_014529385.1. Lineage (NCBI taxonomy): Eukaryota > Viridiplantae > Streptophyta > Polypodiopsida > Polypodiales > Pteridaceae > Adiantum > Adiantum capillus-veneris. Next base: position 81,581,478 of record NC_140944.1, read on the forward strand.
CACCAAAGGTTGAAAAGGTTGTTAGGTTTGCAAATGATTTTGCATCCATTTCCACAAGTGTGCAATCATTCACGAGTCTAAGGGACACATTAGACAGAATGATGTTAGCTTTGTATGGTACACATAATTCATATGTACACTATGTAGACCAAAAAGGGCACTATACAAAAAGGATCAACCAGTGTTTGAATGGCCCACATACCATCTCATAGAAGTACGTCCAATGATAGATCAGAAAGGATGGTTCATTTCAGATGAAAGAATCTACTATATCCCATCCTCTCTAGAGTTGAAGGATATTGCCCGAGTGAACCCAAACATCTATTCAGAGACAAACTCTCCTGCATTGGAAATCAAGCTTCGATGTTGTGACCAAACGAGCATATACTTTGACCAAAATAGTCGTAGATATAGACGAGAGTCTAGCATCTATGATGCCTTGGGTCCTGAAACAACAGAAGCTCATATCATAGGAGACCCATGGGATAGACAATATCAGGGCAAAGATAGTGCTATTTATAGCTTGACTTGGGGAATAAATTTTCATCTTTCAAGGAGATACATAGGACACTATGTAGAAGGTTTACAAATGCCAAATGTCAACAATGCTACCCAAAGTGTACCTTCACAATCCCAAAAGGTGAGACTCAACCAGAGCCAAATAGTTTTGAGCTCTCACAATGAAGCAAGCTACAGTGATCACCCTAGGAAGGGGGAGCTGCAAATTCATCAAGCTCAGCTCTAGTACTAGAAAATGCTACACCAAATAGAAGTCCAAGAACTTCTAGCCAGCAGACTCCTTCAAATCAAAAACCATTGGAAGATCGTATGGTTGTTGGAAGTTTCCCACTAGCCCAGATCCCACCAAAATCTACAAAAAATTTCTTCTATGAAGATCATCAGGGACAAAAGTTTCAGTTAATCTCCACGAGTCAAAGCCAAAAGCCGACAAATCCCATAGTGCTCAAGGAATTGCATGAGACCAAGCTCACATATGCGTATCAAGATGAAAATGGAAATGATTATCAGCAGGTTCATGACCTTGTACAAGCCCCTACAGATGTTAAACCGGAAGTCAAGGACTATCTGAAGATAATGCAAAACCTCAAGCTCCCAGAAAATTCAAAATCAATGAAATCTAAAGTCCAAAAGGCTACACAAAGGTCACCACCAAAATCTCCTCCGAAGAGACAGATTCTTCCAGAAAGTACACTAGATCTTCTAAGATCAAAATTTACTCAAATGCAAGCACACAATGTTTTTGAGCACACAATGCTCAACAATTGCAAGAAAAAGGTGTGGTATTACAACAAAACGAGCCAACGTCAATTGAAGTAGGTGATCAAAGAAAAGAAGATGCAAATATAGCTTAACCAAAGGACACTGCCACAGCAAAAGCAGTCAATTCAGACACAAATCCTGAGAAGATCAAGTGCAACATCACCAGTAAAAACAAAGAAAAGTTGTCAAGTGAAGTAAAGCTAGATTTTCATTTAGACAAGGGCCTCATGTATTTTCACACTTGGAAAAGATGTGGCCAACCACAGCTAGAAGATGCTCCTAAATTTATGAGCATATCAGGAAACCAACAAGCAGAATGCTGGGGAATCATCTCAACCACCATTGAAGTAAGTTCACAGATCATCAAAGATTAATTCCATGTGATCATAACAAAAGATATGCCAAACAACATCATAATAGGAATGCCAATGGCCAAGAAGATGTTAGAGATACAGAATGTAAATAGGATGCATTCATCAAAGACAATAAAGAATGAAGACCAAGACTAGTCACCCGCGGACGACAGCACAAATTCCTCAATCACAGTTCAAATGGAGACTTATATCAAAGCAGATCTTATTGAAGATGACCAGACAACATCATAATAGGAATGCCAATGGCCAAGAAGATGTTAGAGATACAGAATGTAAATAGGATGCATTCATCAAAGACAATAAAGAATGAAGACCAAGACTAGTCACCCGCGGACGACAGCACAAAGTCCTCAACCACAGTTCAAATGGAGACTTATATCAAAGCAGATCTTATTGAAGATGATTCATCACCATCAAACAAAACTTCAGAAGAGCTTAAAGCAAATCAGGCAATATCAAGTGCAGATCAAACAGAGAAAAGAGAAACCACAAAAGCTATTGAGCATCGAATGCCAGTGAGACCAGAGGTAAACAAGACAAATCTTGCAGACAAAGGTAAAGCTAAAGTGGAACTTCCACCAGCTAGCAAAGAAGGTGTGACATTATATGCCTCTACATCAAATAACCCTCATGGATCAGCTTCTTCAAGTAAGTCAGGATTTCAAAGCTTTAAATCAATTGCTGACCCAACTAAAATCTCTAAGGAGCCACCCAACAAAGCAAAGATATATCAGCCAAAGTACTCAAGAAAGCAAAGGACAGTCAAGCAAGTGTTTGTTCCGAGCAGTTTAGTTAAAGTCAATGATCCGGTTTGGATTAAATATTGGAAATCAACACAGAAATACAAACACATGGGATGGATAGCATCTCAATGGAGCTTAAAGGAACATGAGTACTATAGAGGTAACAGACAGATATGGGTGCCAAAATCGCAGGTTAGGGCATATGAAGTAACTTCAAGTCCCTCCCAAGAAAGAAGGCCCACAAGGTATCAACCTCAACAATATCCTGGGATACCTAAGAAGCAGGTATACAAAAGAACAAGATTGAAAGATGCTAAAGTCAACCACAACTCTCAAGAGGATATAGAAAAAGTTGGATCTCAAAGAGTCTTTCCCTTGAACAACGATTTTACACAAGGTATACAAAGGTTTGGCTACCAGTCAATCGCAAGCCAACTGCAACTACACTAGACCTACATGAAGATCTCAAAAGCTCAACAAGACCTAGAGCTCAAAAAAGTCAACAAAGGAAATACAAAGGTCATCAAGAGATTTGGATTCCTAAGTCTTCCAATGCTCCTAGTCAAAATCCAGATGCCGACAGCCAACAGAGGCCTACAACAACATTAAAGACTCCTATCAATAGGCCCGATTGGAGAATCAAACAGATAATGGAGTCTTCACAGTCAAAGAAGGACAACCCAACCAACGTGAATGCAGATTCAAAGATGAAGAAATGGGTATGGAAAAAGAACTTTCAATGCCAACTTGGTCCTTCACTAATCCTCTTTTTGAGGATTCAAGCTTACTTTTACTTGAAGAAATGTTTATAGTAAGCACAAGAATATAAAAAGTCAAGTTGCCAGGTTGCAAAAAACACTTTTTGGCATAGTCAGAGTCCGGGCTGCTGAGCCATAAAATAAGCAAAACATTAGTCCCAAAGCTTCAAGTCATGTTAAACTCTGTGCTAAGAGTTGTAGTTATTATGCTTACACTCAAGCTAGAAGAGTTGAGCATATCTAAAGTCATGTCGCTCATGCTGGATGAGATGTACATAAGAGTGGAAGTTTATTAACTTATAATTGGTGGAGTGTCGTAGAGTCCAACACTCATGCACAGAGCACAGTAATATGAGAGCACATATCCTCGTCAACGAAAAACATTCTTAATGGGGTGCCAGCTTGCAAAGCCATGACATATGCTTTTATACCTACACGATCTTTCTTACACAGCTTATTGTTTCCCATGCATTTCTATGTATACATAAATAGGATGTTCCATCATTGGGCATATGCATTAGACACTCTTTTTGCTTCTAGCTATGCACCTTGAGTGGAATACAACAGGCAAACCAATGTTGCATCATGCTACCCTCTCATATTTGCTACCTTTTAATTCCATATCTATCAACAAATAATCCCTTCAGTACTTTATTAATATTTCCCATGCTATAAGTACTCCAATAATGCGCTTATCCCAAAGGCACTTTTTTCCCACTGGGTTTTTTCCCTTTGGTCATCTAGGTATTAGACCATAATTTAGAACCTCCTCATTCTACTTTCCTTCTACATACTTTTCATAAATAAACAACAGCCTCATCATTATGCTATTACAATGGACAAATGCAACATCATCTCTCACATCGGACATATTCGGACCAATGAAGATGTTGTAGAAAATTGAACTTCATCAACAAATTCAACAACAAATGAAGACAATCATCCCATCAATAACCAATCAAAACCTTCCATTGCCTCCACAGACACTTCTCAATAGTGCCTGAGGACGGGCACTAAAATAGGAAGGGTGGAATGTTAACTGAGCCGACTTCAGTTAACAGGAGCTACTAAAGATCGAAGCCTTATGAATGCACATCAAAGATGAATTTGAAGAAGTAGTAAAGATTGGAGTTACACACTCTTCACATTTTTCATGAAATGGCCATGTATTGTAATTTTGCAAATTATTTAGCCATTGTGATAATTGTAACGTGTTACGGGCTCAATAAGAGTTCCAAGATGTAAAGAATAGGTCACTTAGTGTACCTAAGTTGCAGATGCAATAAGTGTGGAGTCTCAAAGGTCTTGGACGCCGGACATTACACATTTTAGACTTTGGCTAAGGTATAAAAGATAACTTTGTAGATTTTTTTTAAGTTTTTGGATAAGAAATACACAGTGTGAGCTAACGGCACTCACTTCTCTCCTTCTCGTGCTTCGTACTCCCTCTCCAGTTGTCATATTGCAATTGCATTTGTTGCATTGCAACTACAGGTAAGAGCTCTACGCATTGACGTAAGCCATTCACAGTATTTCGTAGTTTTTGGCGTCGCTGACCCACGGCCTAATTTCATCATAACTAAGAATTTACATGTTCAAATCAAAAAATAAGCATAGGCGGGGTATTGGGGCATCATTGCTAAGCTTTTAGATGCATTCTGGGTCGAAAATGACTAGGTCAAAAATCCATTCTGTTAATAATCGCGATTTTGGAACTTGACCTAAAGTGGGGTTTGGGACCATAAGCATGTGTGCTTAGGTCTTATAAACTTGTCCTAGAAGTTTTGCTACGTTTGGATGTCATTTCATGCTGTAAAGGATGTGATTTGCTTGCCAATGAGTGATTGGCTTTTGGTGATTTCATTCACTTGAGTGTAGCTTGAGTTAGATGCCAGTTGTTAGTTGTTTTCCAAGAGATTGACAACCTCTTGTAGCCTCTATGCACTAGTCAAGTCAGCTTCGTCCCCTGGTTTGACAAATTAAATATCGTGGTTCTCGCTAATACTGCAATAAGATAGGATGGTGAGGTTAGACATGCGTCCCACAGGGGTGGGACTGAGGCCAATAATGGGAAAGAGGCAAAACAAGCCAAGGAAGGATGTAGTGTATCCAATGCAAAGAGGAGTAGGGTTGAGACCAATAATAAGGAAGGGATATAGGAAGCCATGGAAGGAGGTGGTGCAACCAATGCAAAGGGAGGTGGGGCTAAGACCAAAACTAGGGAAGGGATAGAGGAAGCCAAGGAAGGAGATGGTGTTGCCATCGTAAGGGGGGTTGGGGTTGAGGCTAAGGTTAATAATGGGGAAGAGGGGAAGAGTGCTCCAAGTGACTATACTAACGATTCTGCTACTCTTTTAAAGCTTTTTCAAGTGCAAAGAAAATTGTGCAAATGTAGTTGTGTTAATGCATGCAAGATGTAGCCCCAATGATTGCCATTTTCTTAATGAGGTGAATGAATCTTTTACCATCTTTTGTGCATGAATTCATTGTATCCCCTAACTCTTTTCCCAACGCATTTGTTATTATGTTTCTAGTAGGACCAACATGGTGGCTATATGAGCCTACTTTGCAGACACAACTTCCTCACAACATTGCTGCTTTGAGGCTAATTGTGCTAGATTCGAATGGAGTGTTATTGAAGAGTTGGGTACTATTGCCAAAAGACATACACAAAATTCTCCCAAAATCCCAATTGATATTGGTTAGGGTAAACTCAAAGCTAACAAGTGCTTCAAGACTAGGTACCAAAGAATTCCTGTGGGAAATTTAGAGTTGGGCAAAGCTAATAATTTGGTCTCGCTGAAAAAGGGAGAAATTACTAATGATTTTGAATGCTTGCTTCACTGATCTCATGAAATAATGTTTTTTTTCTTAGTTAATACAACATTTGGTTTTCCACTAGTCAAGCTTCTTTGATGTTAACTAGGTTTTGATCCTTCTCTTGTGATTGTAGAAGTATTCTCCCAAGAAGACCATGAGATGTGCATGGAGAATATGATTGAGATTTCAAGAAGGGACTCGAGCAATGATGAGAAGCTAATTTTATTGAAGAAGCTGTAGACAGTGTGGGCAAAGCACACATTGTTTGATGCCATCATCACAATTGTGGTGGATGATTGCAAATACAAGTCTTTGAAGAACAATTATGATAATTGTCTTGCCGTTTGGTCGTATGAGCCGATGGTTGATGTGCCTGATAGCCCTGGGTACTTGATGACTCAAATTTTTCTATGGCCCTTTGGATGGATAAAGGACCCCCTACCCAACTACTTACACCTACAAGAATCCACTATTTGATATTGAAGATGATATATCTGGATTTATTGGATATCACTTTATAGCCATGGAGGGGTACTCTTATAGATAAGAAACCCCCCCCTCCCCCCCCCCCCCCCCCCCCCCCCCCAAACTATGATATCTCTACTTTGTATTTGGTATTTCCAGAACATACTATAAGGTTAACAATACTACTGTGCAATGAAGTTGTGATTATTGTTAAAGTTGGCACTATGATTATTGTTCTAAAGTACCACATTTGCTATTGGTTAGTTCTTTTGGTTACTTTTTGGACTAGCCAAGCATGTTACTGGTTGGGAAATTCTATTTTTCTTCCATGCTTGGTTAGTCCTTACTAGTTAACTCTTCTAGAATATACTACATTGTTAAGTGAGCTCTATAAGACCAATCCTGGGTTCTAGTAGTACCAATTTTGATACTGGTGGTTATAGTATCAAAATTGTGGTGGTTTGATCAAATGATGAATAGTCTAGTCTAAAGCACCATTTTGGTGCTAATGACAACCAATTTTGGTGCTACTGGGTACCTATTTTGGTACTGGGTAGTCATGTACAATAGTTTGCTAGTTAGTATCAATTTTGTTTTTAATTTTAATTTTTTTAAATGGCTACCATTAGGAGATTTCGGAGGTCTTTTGGAGGGCCTTTTGGTAGAAAGAGGAAAATAAGCTCCTCCAATGAGAGAAGAGCCTACGTTACGTAGAAAAATAGATTGATATTAACAAAAATATAAAAGGTGTCCCTCTACTCATTTAATAATCTAGTGGTCCTTGAAGACGAGCACTCTCTTTTATTTAATGCGAGCACCTTTTTCAGAAGGTAGATGCGGTGCATTTGATACGCGCTACGTCATCACTAGAACTCAAAAAGTCACAAAACTATTAAGTGGTGGAAGATTTTGAAACTTTTGATACTGTCAATGCGTCCGGAACGCACATATCTCCTAAAAATGAATGTCCAATTGCCTCGCTCAGACATCCAAAGAGGCCAAAAATGTCAAAAACCCCTAAAAGAACATTTTACTAACGGCGCGCGAGGGGGCATTCCAAAATTTTGGAATGCCTCCTCGCGCGCCGTTAGTAAAAAGGCCCTTTTTTCCTCTTTTTAGGGAGCTTTTTGAGAGGAAAATGTTCAAAAACCTCTAAAAAGGGGCTTTTTGGAAAGATAAGTGTCCAAAAATCACTAAAAGGAGCTTTGTACTAACGGCACGCGAGGGGGCATTCCAAAATTTTGGAATGCCTCTTCGCGCGCCGTTAGTAAAGAGGCCCTTTTTTCCTCTTTTTAGGGAGCTTTTTGAGAGGAAAATGTCCAAAAACCTCTAAAAAGGGGCTTTTTGGAAAGATAAGTGTCCAAAAATCACTAAAAGGAGCTTTGTACTAACAGCGCGCGAGGGGGCATTCCAAAATTTTGGAATGCCTCCTCGTGCGCCGTTATAAAAAGGCCCTTTTTTCCTCTTTTTAGGGAGCTTTTTGAGAGGAAAATGTCCAAAAACCTCTAAAAAGGGGCTTTTGGAAAGATAAGTGTCCAAAAATCACTAAAAAGAGCTTTGTACTAACGGCGCGCAGAGGGGCATTCTAAAATTTTAGAATGCCTCCTCGCGCGCCTTAAGTAAAAAGCCCATTTTTGGGGGTTTTTTGACATTTTTTGCCTCTCCGGATGTCGGAATGAGACAAGTAGACATTCATTTTTAGGGTATTTTGGCGTTTCGGATGCATTGGTGGTGTCAAAATCCTCAAAATCTATCACTATTTTATAGTTTGTGACTTTTTAAATTTCAGTGATGACGTAAGCTGCATTAAATGCGCCGCACCTGCCTCCTGAAAAAGACGCTCGCATTAAATAAAAAAGTGACCGTTTTCAAGGACGATTGGGAATATAAATCTACTTTTTAGAGTGTCTGGTTGTCCTTTTGGACGTACTCACAAGGTGGAAGTGCATTTTAAAAAAAGTTTCTAGAGAGAGAAATACAATTTCTTACAAGGCCCTCCAAATGACCTCCGAAATTTTCTAATGCATGGTTCAACCCCATGGTATGATATGTTTGTGGATTAATGATTTAATTGATGATTGCACCTTAAACAAAGAACTCTAGAGCACCTTCCATATTGGAATGTATTGTTGTTCTTGAAAACTCCTATTCGTTTTTTAGGATTATTTTTTTTGGACATTGTGGACCTGGGTACTCCTATTACAAAGCTATATAAACATTCTAGATGAATTTTTTAGGCTGCTCTAAAAAGATTTCTTAAATTTCCTAAAAAGAATGACCCTATGTTGTTCTAATAAAAAGAGGAAATTTCAATAAAAATAGACATGTGGTTCAAGCTAAGATTCAACATTGCTTTATTTAATCCTATAAATTACTTTGTTACTTGAAGTACTGCATTTATGATGTCGATTCTGGTTTTTACCTTAATTGAATCACTATCTCTTGTTGGAATATTTGTAAACATTTAAGCTAATTGTTTTTGCTTGTCCTTGATGATTGGTGAAGCTAGATAATATAGATTGTGTTGTTGAATTATTAACATGTTGATTGGGTCCTTGAATCCATCAAATCTATGTGCCTTTATGCTGCTTACTTACATAACATTTAAGCATTGAGTTTATTTCTCTGATAGCATGTTGATTATTGTTGCTGACATTCATTTATTATAACTATTGTAAATTTTTTCTTCCCTTTTAAAGTGAAATTTGCTATGCTTTTGCTCTCTTAGCTACGTGAGCTTTCCATACTTAACATAGGTGGCTGCATCCTTGATCTTTCTGGTCATAATGCTTTAGGATAATGGTTACTAGATTTTTTACTAGCGAAATCTTATTGTCCAATCATAGTTTCTTTTTTTATTGAATAATAGATCACTTGTAATTTTTTATGATTCTCTAGCCAATGGACATAAGGGTTTTACTGGTTATAGATGAATCATTTGTACATAGGCTGTTTTTGACTTGAAAGATGGTGCTGAATAACGATATCACTTCACAAGATAATTAGGTGAAACCGTGTTTAATGTTGCTTGCCTGCGGATCATTATCATAAGAGGGAAATCCAATACTATTGTTTTTTACTATGGTATAGATACTTTACAAATTTTCCTTGGTAGTTCACTACTATAATTAATATACAAGGTAGAAATATGGTCAAGTTTGATAAGAGACATTCATTGGTTAAAAAAAGGGGATCCACCCTTTTTGGTTTGACTCTTTATATTGTAAAACCAAGTGTATATGCTTGTTGGATGTACCTAGAATTCACTAGTCTTGACCTAAAATGGTTGAGTGAATTGTAAAACTAAAGCGCACTATAGATTATGACCTGATACAGTTCACTATTTTTTAAGGTTTACAATGGTTAACAACTAGTAACGAGCTTATTTTTTGTCAAACTACTAGCTCTTTGTTGCATTTTGTACTATTCTGTTAGCACTTGAATCAGAAGGGGGTGATCACCTTTTTCATCCACATAACAATAAAAAAATATTTTTTAACAGTAAGAACGGTGCATAACTTATCTGGCTACATCATGTTTTGAATATATATATATATATATATATATGTATGTATATAATAATAAAAAGGATCTTTTTGACAATTGGATCAAAAGGGGTGGTGGCCTTCTTATCACAATGAACACTTTTTAGAATTAAGGGGAACTTTTGACACATGGATCATAAGAAGTGGTGGCCTTTTGATCACTATCAAAACATATAGATATACACTTCCTTTGGATTTTATACTTTTTTTTAGGGTTCTTCTAACACTTGGATCAGAAGGGGTCGTGGCCTTCTGATCACAATGAATACTCTCTAAAATGAAGGGGAACTTTTGACACTTGGATCAGAAGGGGTGGTGGCCTTTTGATCACTATCAAAACTTATGGATATGATTTTTTTTAGATTATATACTTACTCTTTGATGGGTTGTTAGCCTCCTAAAATACTTTGCACTATTTGATACTCTAAAAAAGGATAGTAGGTTTAAGTTAAAATGTTTTTTAGTAGGACATGGATAACAACCGATAGGTTCATTGACACCTATAATATGTATTCAAGGCTAACAAATCTATTGTCTTGTTTATATGAATGGAGGTGAGAATTCTATCTTTACTTAGGATTTTTTTGGCTTAAATGCTGTCCGACAATAAATAACCTAACTTCCTCCACTTTAGAACCAAATCATAAAAATAGTAAAAAATTCACAAAAAATCCAAAATCGTCCAAAAAATCAAAATAAATCAAAAATTTCTAAAATTCTCAGAAAAAATCATTGAAAAAAAAATCATAAAAATACCAAAAATTTAAGAAAATTCAAAATTTCTGAAAAATAAAAAGAAAATCGTCGGAAGTGCCAAAAAAAGACAAAAAAGCCAGAACAAGCCAGAAATAGTCAGAAAAGGCTAGAACGAAGTTGAAACACAAAAAAACACACGGACCGCCGAAAAAAGTCACACGCCGGGCAAACCGCACAAAAGCAAACAAGTAAAAAAAGCAAAGCCAAAAAGTGTATCGTTCACACCGCAAAAAGAGCACTAAACGGTGCCAACGCGAACCAAATCAGCATAAGAAAAGCGAGAAATCGACCAACTTATAGCCAATTGAGCGGCAGTCAAATTTTCAAATTTTGCACGGTAGAAATTGGCCAGTGCGAGTAATTGTGCTGCAAATTAGCTTCCAATTAGACAAATAGGCACAAATCACGATGGATTGTAGATTAAGCTATTCGAGGCCCAAATTTTCATCATTTCAAAGGCCCAAATCAATTCTGACGTTATCGAGCTAGAGTTAATCAACTCTTGTGAAAACTGAAGAGCAGTCAACTGCAAAAGTGCTTTGACACAGTTTTTGTAGATTGATCCAACATGGACTAAAATCAAGCCAAGAGTTCAAGTACGACAGAGCATGCTAGTAGCAGTGGCAACTTCTGCACAACTGCACCCGACCAAATTCTACAGCTATATGGATACAATGGAGACAAAGTCTTATATACAGATACAGAAGGCCATAGATACTTGGTGAGCAGCAAAATCAACACAGGAGCCAAGATCCTATTGATCAGAGTAAAGCCAGATTCAGAGAGCTCCCAAATGTTCAAGTTCAAATATGAGGTGCAGATAGAAGTTCAAAAAGTCTAGCATCTATGATGCATTGGGTCTTGAAACCACAGAAGCTCATATCATAGGAGACCCATGGGATAGACAATATCAGGGCAAAGATAATGCTATCTACATCTTAACTTGGGGAATCATTTGTCATGTTTCACAAAGATACATAGGAAACTATGTAGAAGGTTTGCAGATGCCAAATATCAACAGTGCTACCCAAAGTGTGTCTTTACAGTCCTAAAAGGTGAGAATAAACCAAAGCCAAATAATTTTGAAATCATACAATCAAGCAGGCTATAGTGATCACCCTAGGAAGAGGGGAGTTGTAAATCCATCAAGCTCAACTTATGTGCCAGGAAATGCTACACCAAGTAGAAGCCCTAGAGCTTCTAGCCACAGACCCCTTCAAAGCAGAAACCATTGAAAGATTATATGGTTGTTGGAAGTTTCCAATTGACCCAGGTTTCCTTGGAATCTGTAGACAAATGCTTCTATGAAGATCATCAAGGACAACAGTTTCAGCTGATCTCCATAAATCAAAGTCAAAAACCAACAAAGCCCATAGTGTTCAAACAGTTACGTGTGATCAAGCTCACATATGCATATTAAGATGAACATGGTAACGAATATCAGCAAGGTCATGACCTTGTAAAAACCCCTATGGATGGTACAACAGAAGTCAAAGACTATCTGAAGTTGATGCAAAGCCTCAAGTTGCCAAAACAGGTGATAGAAAAGTCAAAGCCAATGGGAGCTAAAGTCCAGAAAGCTACACAAAGGTCACCATCAAAATATCCTCCGAAGAGACAGATTTTGCCAGAAATTACAATGGATCTTCTAAGATCAAAGGTTACTCAAATGCAGGAGGACAATGCTCAACAATTGCAAAAAAGTGCAGCATCACAGTCATACGAGCCAACGTCAACAGAAGCAAGTCATCAAAGCAAAGAAAATGTAGATAAAGCTCAACCAAAGGATGCTACCACGACAAAAGAAGTCAATTCAGACACAAATCCTGAAATGATCAAGTGCAACATCATTGGTGAACACGAAGAAAAGCTGTCAAGAGAAGTGAAGCTAGAATTTTAGTTAGACAAGAACCTCATGTCTTTTTGCACTTGGAAAAGATGTGGCCAACCACAGCTAGAAGATGCTCCTGAATTTGTGAGCATATCAGGAAACAAACGAGCAGAATGCTGGGGAATCATCTCCACCACCGTTGAATTAAGTTCGCAGATCATCATAGCTCAATTCTATGTGATCACATCAAAAGATATGCCAGAGGACGTCATAATGGGAATGCCAATGGCCCAGAAGATGTTAGAGATGCAGAATTCAATGCAGATGCAGTCTTTAGAGATAGCAAAGAAGGAATACCAAGACTGGTCACCCATGGACGACAGTACAAAGTCCTCAAGCACAAATAAAATGGAGACTGATGCCAAAGAAAAGATTATTGAAAATGATTCATCTCCATCAATCATAAATTCAGAAGAGCTTAAAGAAAATCAGGTAATAGCAAGTGCAGATCAAACAAAGCAAAGAGAAACCACGAAAGCTATTGAGCAGAGAATGCCACCAAAGCCAGAAGTTAAGAAGAACGAGGTTGCAAACAACCAAGAAACAACACGAAGTCCAAAGATCCAGATATTGCCAGTTAAATCAGCTGATACAAGTCAGATTGGAAAACAGAATCTCGAGCTACCCTCCATAGAGACACAGTTAGATCAAGATGAGATCATGGCAAAAGCTGGACAAAGATCTTCAATAGAACCAAAAATGTCAGATTTAGAGTTGCAGAAGTCACAAGGATTGAAGAAAAATCTTGCAGACAAAGGTAAAGCTAAAGTGGACCCTCCAATGATTAGCACAAAAGGTGTGACAACATATGCCTTTACATCAAAGAACCCTCATGGATCAACTTCTTCAAGCAAGTCAGGCTTTCAAGACTTAAAGTCAATTGCTGACCCAATGGAAACCTCAAAGGAGACACCCAGACAAGTAAATATATTTCAGCCAAAGTACTGAAGAAATCAAAGAAAAGTCAAGCAAGTGGTTGTTCCAAGAAGTTTAGTCAAATTCAATGATCCAGTTTGGATTAAGGACAAGAAATAAACACAAAAAGACAAACACATGGGATGGATAGCATCACAATGGAGCTTAAAAGAACAAGAGTACTATGAAGGTAACAGACAGATATGGGTACCAAAACCGCAGGTTAGAGCATATGAAGTAACTTCAAGACCCTCCCAAGAAAGAAGGACCACAAGGTATCAACCTCGACAATATCCTAGGGTACCTAAGAAGCAGATATACAATAGAACCACATTGAAAGATGTTAAAATCAACCAAAACTCTCAAGAGGATAAAAAACAAGGACGGATGTCAAAGAATCTTCCTCTTCGACAAGGAATCTACACAGGTTATACAAAGATGTAGCTACCAGTCAATCGCAAGCCAACTGCAGCTACACCATATCTGCATGAAGATCACAAGAAGTCAACAAGACCTAGAACGAAGCAAAGTCAACAATGGAGATACAAAGGTCCTCAAGAGATTTGGATTCCTAAGTCTTCCAATGCTTCTAGTGGAAATTCAAATGCCGACAGCCAACAGAGGCCTACAACAACATCAAAGACTCCTATCAACATGCCTATTTGAGAAATCAAACAGATAATGGAGTCTTCACGGTCAGAGAAGGACAACCCAACCAATGAGAATACAGATTCAAAGATGATAAAACAGGTATGGCAAAAGAAACCTTCAATGCCAACTTGGTCCTTCACAAATCCTCTTTTTGAGGATTCAAGCTTACTTTTACTTGAAGAAATGTTTGTAGTAAGCTCAAGAATGTAAAAAGTCAAGTTGCCAGGGTGCAAAAAACACTCTTTGGCATAGTCAGAGTCGGACTGCTAAGCCATAAAATGAGCAAAGCATTAGTCCCAAAGCTTCAAGTCATATTAAACTCTGTGCTAAGAGTTGTAGTTATTAGGCTTATGCTCAAGCTGGAAGAGTTGAGCATATCTAAAGTCATGTTGCTCATGCTAGATGAGATGAGCATAAGAGTCAAAGTTTATTAACTTACAATTGGTGGAGTGTCGTAGAGACCAACACTCACGCACAGTGCACAATAAGATGAGAGCACATATCCTCGTCATCGAAAACCATTCTTAGAGGGGTGCCAGCTTGCAAAGCCATGTCATATGCTTTTATAGCTACACCATCTTTCTGAATTACCCCTCAAAAATCATTCTTGCATAACATATTGTTTCCCATGCATTTTTATGTATGCATATATAGGATGTCACATCATTGGACATATGCATTAGACACTCTTTTTTGCTTCCACCTATGCACCTTGAGTGGACTACAACAGGAAAACCAATATTCCATCATGCTACCCTCTCATATTTTCTACCTTTTTAATTCCATATCTATCATCAAATAATCCCTTCAGTACTTTATTAATATTTCCCATGCTAATAAGTAATCCAATAATGCGCTTATCCCAAAGGCACTTTTTTCCCACTGGGTTTTTTCCCTTTGGTCATCCAGGTATTAGACCCTAATTTAGAACCTCATCATTCTACTTCCCTTGTATATACATTTCATAAATAAATAGAAGCCTCATCATTATGCTATTACAACGGACAAATGCAACATCATCTCTCACATCAGACATATTCAGACCAACCAAGATGCTACAACAAATTGAACCTCATCAACAAATCCAACGACCAATGAAGACAATCAATCTATCAGCAAACAATCAAAACCTTCCCTTGCCTCCACGGACACCTTTCGACAGTGCCCGAGGATGGGCACTAAAATAGGAAGGGGGGAATGTTAACTGAGTCAAGGTCAGTTAACAGAAGCTACTAAAGACCGAAGACATACGAATGCACATCAAGGATGAATACAAAGAAGCAGTAAAGATTGGAGTTACACATTTTCCACGTTTTCCCAAAATGGTCACGTATTGTAAAGTTTCGATTTATTTCAAGCCATTGTAATATCTTAATGTGTTACGGGCTCAATGGGAGTTCCAAGTTGTAAAGAATAGGTCACTTACTGTGCTTAGGTTGCAGATTCAGTAAGTGGTGATCCCTAAAGGCCTTGGGCGCCCGAACATTGCATATTTTTAACCTAGGTATATAAGGCAGTGTGTAAAAGAAATTAGGGTTCTCAAGTCATTTGTTGAGAGCACTCTTTGGTGAGAGCGCTTGAGGTGTGTGGCTATGGAGTCCTTGAGCTTCTCCTTGCTCATGAGACTTGATTAACACTAATCAATGATTCATTCTCTCTCACTATGCCTCTCTCTTACTTCTTATGATTGCCTATGATGCTTAGATTAACTAGATCTTAACTAATTAGTGGTTAATCCCTCTCTAACCTTGTGTGATTGCCCTCTTTTGCTTGTGTGTGCATGTAGGTTTGATTGGAGTGTGTTGCTCGATAGATCTATGTGTGTGTGCTAGCGATTAGTGTGTTGCATGATAGGATTAGTGTTGTGTGTGTCTTGCAATCGTAATGTGTGTGATTGGGTTGATTAGAGGTGAAGAGAAGTGGATATGGAGATTGCCCTTCATTGCGGCTTCGCTCCTCCATAGGTCGAGAAGCTCACCTCGTAGAGTTAACCATTTGTGTTTCCACGATTAGCTCACTATCCGTGTGAGTGTTTCCATGCCCTAGCCGGGTAGCTCATCCCTCCAGATTGATAATTTTGTTGGTCATTGGAGCTATTTCAACAATGGGACCCCCAACAGATGTGATTTTCCATGTGCATGTGGATGCATCTGGAATGGCGATGGGGGCTATAGTGGCCCAACTTGATGTGAAGATAGACTATCCATTTGCCAGTTCAGTTCAGTTGAACAAGGGTATTCCACTACATAACAAGAAGCATTGGGAATGGTTTTTAGCACCACAAAGTTCAGACACTACTTGTTGGGCAATCAGATGGATGATGTTTTTGATGTAATTTGAGTTTCGATCTTCCATAAGCCAAAAAAGACACATTGTGGTATATATTTTCTTTCAAGGAGTATAAAGGGCATCTAAGACACATCACTGAGAGCAATTTTGAACTCTTTTAGAATGCAACAATGGAAGGACCATAACAAAAATAGTAGGATGTCCCAATCAAACAAAAATAGTAAAGAGTTTGAAGTTCACCATCATTGGAGGAGCTCTATATAGACTATATATTGATGGGGTACTTCGAAGATGTGTGCCTATGCAAGGAAGAATGCATGTTATCACACAGAGGCTCATAGTGGGGATGCATGTGGACATTTCTCCACTGATATTACTTACAAGAAAATCTTGCAAGTAGGCCTCTGGTGGCAAAAAATGATGGCTTATATTACTTATTACAAGAAAATCCTGCAAGAAGGCCTCTGGTGGCAAATCATGATGGCCGATATCAAAGCCTTTTGCAAGACCTATGATATCTTTCAACGGATGGGAAGATCGACAATAGATGACATGGCACCTTTGACTCCAGTATAACCATTGGGAGTGTTCATGAAATGGGGAACGGACCTCATGGGTCCATTCAAGAAGATCACTCCTAGGAAGAACATGTACATTATAATGGCTACTTGTTGTTGTGTGAACAAATGGGTGGAAACCAAGGCATTTACACATAACATTGTAAAATGGATAGTAGCATTTTTGTATGAAAACATAATTTGCAAATACGAATGTCCCATCGGAATAGTCTCAGATCAGGGTACACATTTTGTGAATGAGACAATTTAGATATTGATCGAGATATTTTTAGTTAAGCACCACAAATCCACTCCATACTATCGTAGGTGCAATGGATAGGTGGAAAGTAGCAATAAAACAATAAAAATGATATTGAAAAAGATGGTTCAAAAAGAGCCAAATCAGTGGGATGCAAAGCTTTAGATATAATTATAGGCTTATAGAACTGCTTACAAGGTCACCACTAGAATGACACCTTTCAGAATGGTCCATGGCACATAGGAAGTGGTATTGATGGAGTTTGAAATCCCAAGTCTCAGGTTAGGAGTTGAGCATGACATGGACTTCAACATGAATCTCAAGTAATGATTTAGATGAATTGCTGCATTTGGATGAGAACAAGTAGCATGCTATGCTAGAACAAGAAGTGGTTCAGCAATGAAGAAAGCACTAGCATGACAACAAGATCAAAATTAGGGAGTTCAAAAAGGGAGATCTGATATTGCTTTATCTGTCAAAGCTAGGGCCCAAGAAGCCTAATCTGAAGATTGCATGGTCAGGACCTTATGAGGTAGATTGGGTGTTTTTAATGGCATAGTTAGATTGAGGGAATTATCAGGGATATTGTTCCCAAGCATTTACAATGGGGCCAAGATCAAGTTATACTATGCCAGATTAGACGAGGCACTAGCAAAACTAATGCAGGAGCCAGTGCAGAATCAGATACTAAACCACTAAATCTATTCCATTATAGACTAGTTCAGGAGGAAGGGATACATGATTTTTCAAAACTAGTAGGCTGCTTAGGTATAGTTCCAGTTCAGGTTCAAACACTTGAATAACCACTACAGTCTAAAAACTCTAATGCTCATTGGCATAAAATAAATGACACAATTCTAGGCAAAATCTTGTAGGAAATGATTAATCAAACGAATCAATGCATGGGTGCCACATTGCAAGTGGTGGATGTAAACCCAAAACAGCAAGATAGTGCGGCATTCATGGCATGAATACGTATTATAACTATGCGAAGAGTGCATGACCCAACACTTAACCCTCAATAACTTGTGACTTGCTCCTTGGCCTGCAGAGATTTTTGTTCCAACGTCTGTACCTTCACCTTCCAACAACATCTTGAGAGTGCAGCATCCTTGCCATCTCCTTCGGCTTCAAGTGCATTTGTGACACAGCTAGAAACACCTGGGGTTTCTTGCCTTGATTTTCCATCCACTACCAGTGACTCTTCCTTTCGTTCACAAGGCTCAAAGATGAGCAAAGGCAAACCAATATCAGAGAAGATGTAGGCAGTTATGGATCATATGATGGAGGAAGTGGAGACATTGCTCAATCAGACCTGAGAAGAATGCTTGGTACCCCATAACAAGATAGGAAACTATGCATTTCACCAAGGAAAACGAAGTATTCTAAAACTTTGGAATCTAGAGGTAGTGCTAGAGGCTACCCGGTTGAATTTTGATGTTGGGATAATTCAGCAGGCCGTAGATACCTTTGACCCAAACATTGGTGTTGCTGAAATCAATGGCAAATCTATACAAGACACAATAGTAGCCCTATCTCATGTGCTACAATGGCCATTTGTCACCAAAGCCAAACCATGTTCATCTAATAAAGTTAGCTCAAAATCAATAGCAGTATCTTGGAAGAAGAAAAGAATGCAACTATAGAAACAAAGGAGGCACTCAGAGGCGTCTTGAATGGAAACAAAACTGCTTTGAAGGAACTACATGGAGTTCATACCACTTTGAAGAAGGCCATAACTGAAAAATATATCTATAATTATTTGGTTGACATTTTTGATGTTGAAAGGACCCTCACTCTAAATACGGAAGAATTAAAGAGCCTACTGGAATCCATGAAAGCTAATTTGGATAATAAAGTTGAGGAGTACACAATGACTTTGGTCAACCATGACTTGATGGATTACTTGATGAACCAGGAACTAGATGAAGAAGATGAGATTGAAGACGATGATCAGGAATAAGAGGATGGAGCCGAGGTAAATCATCACACTGATGATAATGATGACCTACCTCCAGCACTAGGCTCAGCAATTGGTGGGCACCAGACAAACATTGACAAAGGGCTCAATGGCAGGACAGATGGAGAAGCCAAGAATCAGCAACATCGAGGAGATCATACTCAGTTTGATCAGAATCAACAGCAAACGCAGTAAGGAACACAACAGTCCACTGAACATGAAGGGTCAACAGATCAAAAGAAAGATACATGCAAAGAGATTTTGGTAGAATCAAGTTTAGATTCAGATTTGGATCGCAACTACTCCATTTACCTGCTAACACTCAATAAGAAACTGAGAAAGCAAAGGGTAGCCCACATTCAAGAGTTTCTACATGATGAGAGATGTGTTCTAATCTAGAAAAAATTTAGATGTTGTTTGTTGGGGCTAGAAGAATGACTAAAGACTAGAAGCTGATCAGCTATCATGACCAGACGTCTGCCAATTACCACCTCATCCCAGCTACATCCAAGTACTAGAGTGGTTCCTAACAAATGATGATATATATATGAACCGTCATGTAAAGGACCCATCGATAGCTAATCTTAGAGCCTAGGATTACAATTAGATATGATACTGGGTGACAAGCCTACATACAGGTATGAAATATATAAGGACTTAGATTAATATTAGTCTTGTAATGGGCCACAAAAGTGGCTCATGCATAGATTCTAGTATTTCAAGCATAACTTTTGCATATGGCATATAAAATTCATGAAATTTTTTGAGCATCATGGTAGGATGTGTCACTTTGAGATTCATATTTGAGTTAAAAATGCTAAAAATAATTTTTTTCTTTTTTAAAAAGAGTCTTTTTATGTAAAAGTGTAGTTTACCACTTAACTTGGGCGATTAGTAAATGTTGTCAGTCTTTATGTAAGCAACATACAATTTTGATAGGCTCATTACATACGTATTAATGGATTTTTGCAAGAAGTTTGAGTCTGTTCAAAAAAAAAAAGGTCTACCATTGAGTCAATTTAGTAGAATTATACGCATTTTACCAAATTAGTCCTTAGAGATATCCGTGCATATACAACTTCAACCCTTGATCTATTTTCTTGACATTTTTTATCAATTCTTGTTGTGTTGGGCATATATCCCTGTGAGGGGGTTTTGTTTAAATTAGATAGTTGTTGAGTTATTTGTTTACAAAAGCCTCTTGAAGCCACAAAAGTGGCTATTTTTTTTACAAGACTAGTGTTAAGGTTATGTTAGTCAAACTACAAATTGCGAGAGGGGTCCTTGATGAGAAGGTAAAGATGTTGTTAGAAAGGAATGCTACCAGTAGCAGGGGGCCAAAGACCAAGATGACTATAAAAGAGCAAGAAATGAATCTCAAAAATCTTTTCCATCTAGTTCAAATTACTAGAAGATGATGCAACAAGAGAAGAAAAAACTTCATAGAGTTTGTTTCAATGCACTACCAGCTAAAGAAGAAGAATTTCCTTTCTTCTTCCCAACTTTTTACCCAAAGTACATTGAGCCCGTTGATCATCAGCAGTGTTAGGTTAAGATAGTAGATACCATGAGAGATTGGTATCAGAGAACCACAGTAGAATGGACTGCTTGGAAATATGTTCTGAATGAATCTTTGAAGAAGGACCAAATGGATGAGCTGCAAGATGCCTTGTAGATATTTCGGCTGAAGATGGGTCAATGGTGCATTCATATTAGATATCTCATCAAGATCACCAATGAACTTCTTCAGCTAACACTGTGAGGCCTCAAAGATTCTAGAGAAAGAGCTCGCAAACAGAGCAACGTCAAAACCATAGTTCAGATTGATGGCCAAAATTTTGATTGAGGCTAAAATCAAAAGCAACTATCCACTTCGTGAAGGATGGATTCACACATCATATTGTCATAAGCTTGCAAGAGAAACATTGACCCAAGCCAAACACACTCTCTATGATGCTGGCACAAAAACTTGGAATTCTTTAATGCCATATGAAATGGAGATGAAGATGATGAGCAAGGAGAAACTGGAGCAAGAAGCTCTTCATCACCTAATCTAGAAGGAGAATGTTGGCTTAGTGCGCAAGAGGGTCCTAGTTCTCCACCATAGATTCTTTGGAAACCTCCAAAGAAGAAGGCTCTAGATAAAAGGAAGACAATCAGGTGGACTTAGAGTGCTTAACTCGTATTGAATTTATCTCAAATATTCCAAAATTCAAAGAAAAGGGGGAAGAAAATGTAGACGGTGGGAACAGATGCCAAAGCAAAGGGCTAGTAAATACCGAACACACTTACTGTGGTAATTGTACAAGAGATAGTAGGTCAGAGTTTGAGTCTTGCGGCTATGAATAGTACCCATTATTCATTTTATGGGTGACACTTTTTCACTATCATAGAATCTAGTATTTTGGAGCTCATTATGCTCTTGTATTCTTTTGCCATTAAGCCCAAAGCAGACTTTTTCTTATGCTGTTGTACTCCAGTTATATTGACATGAATACATATTCTAGTTTCCATGTCAGTTCCAGTCTCGTACTTCATTTCAGTCTTTGTGTGCTATGATATCTATGGCCTAGGAACATTGAAAATAGCGGAATTATGAGAATTGTAGTGAGCATTTTATGAGACTACTTTTAGAAAATAGAGGGTGAACTTGATTAGAGGTAGCAACATAACCATTATACTTAATTAACTTGGCATGAACATTAATTTGTAAGAGAGAGAATTAGAGAATTAGATAATTTATGTGGAGTCGGTCCCCCCTCCAAAAGGCTTTTGTATTATAATTTCTCCCATAAAGAGAGACTTGGTACAATACAAGCTTTGTGTTCCTTGAGACCTTGATGGTGCAATGAATATAGAGAGCTCCATGCACCACAATTATGCCCGTAACTTAGGTAAATGAAAGCATCAGCTTGTCCCTGCCTCAGTCCCAAGACCTCAAACACCTTCGTGTTACCATTTACATGTGGTAGTGATGTGTGTGAACACACTAGGACTGTCGGGGCATTTTTTCCCTCTTTAGGAGGTTTTTTCCCCCATGCATTGTGTATACACCCATCACTCTAGGGCTATCTATTTTTTTATTGCACACTAAGTAATACACTCTTAGTTGTGTTCCTTGAGCTTCCTTCCTCTTCTCCAAGCTGTGTGCATTTCCTTGCAACCCTAATTCCAGCAATTGGTATCAGAGCACGTTGCGTCTTCCCGAGCTTAGTCGCCAGCAGCTCTAGCATACGCCTACTCATTTTCTCCGATTTTTGTGAGCTTTGGCGAGTGTTCGCAGGTCTCCAAACATTTTGGGTACACTCGTAGAGCTCAGTCTGCTCACATTTCTGATTGGGGTTCATTTTGGCCTTCGTTTCCACTACACGTAGGTCTGCACATGCAATTTTGTCATTTAGTGAAGAATTTTTGTCAGTGTTGTTTTTTGCATAACAGGTCCCATACAGACTACTGCGGGTTGTGCTATATAGCATGTGCTAGTCTCACTCCGTTTCTCCTCATTTCGGGAAATTTTCACATTAGGTGCAGGCATTTTCCATGGCTGACAACAACACATATGTGTTCAAGATGTTTGCTACTGAGGAAAATTGGATGGGGACAATTACCCTATGTGGGCTTATATGATGCAACATGTTCTTGTGTCAAAGGGTGTCTGGAATATTGTGCAGGGCATTGATGTACGTCCTGGTTCTGAGGATGTAGGCAATGTTGAGGATGTTGCAGGTCTTGCTGCAAGGATTGCTGCTATTAGAGTTGTTTTGCCTATGGCAAAACAAGCTTGTTGGTATGTAAAGGATGAGCGAGCTCATGTGCTGATTACGTTGTCTGTGAAGCGCACCATTACTCCTCACATTCGTTCAGCAAAATCTGCAAAATAGGCGTGGGATATTCTAGCATGTCTTTATGCAAGCGACAATGAGGCTAAAATTGCTTTGCTGCGTAAAGAGCTGGAATCGAAGATTATGCATGAAGAAAATGATATGGGCACTTTCCTTGCTGGTGTCAAGTCATTTCAGACAGTTCACTTGTGCAGACTTTTCTTGATGCCTTGCCAGATTCTTACCAGACTTTTGCTAATACTTGGAGACTTATGACCCAAGGAAGTCATCAAGTTGTCAAGTTTGATGCATTATGCACATTGTTGTTGCAAGATTCACTTTCAAGAAAGAACGGGAATAGACAGCGTGCAGTTGAATAGGATTTTATTGCTTCTCAAAGAAAGGGTGGTAACAGCAATGCAGCCACTTCTTATGGTTCTGCTGCGAGTGGAAAAACTTCTATTTCTAATGCTTCTACTGGCAGCAATTTGTCTAGAAATTGTGGTGATAAGGGCAAAAAGAATATGTGTTGCAATTATTGTAAATCTAATGATCACTTGATCAAGTAGTGTCCTAAGTTGAAGGCCAAAGAGGCGAAGAAGAAAGAGGGTGGCTCCACTACAAATGTTGGTTCCACTACGCATGCAACTATTGTTGACTCTTCTGTGAAAGGAGATTGTGATGTTGATGTTGATGCAGAATGGGATTTTAGTGTAGAGTGCACTCACAATCATGTTGTCCATGATGCATACATTTCAGTTGCTACAGATTCACATGTGTGGTATTTTGACAGTGGTGCTACAAATCACATTACCTCACATCGTGAATTGTTCACCTCTCTCGAGTCTGTCCCTCATGAGTATTCTATCACTTGTGCCAACAATTCTTCTTATACGGTTCAGGGAGTTGGAAATATTGTGCTTATTGTTGCAAATGTTTGAATTAGGGTTGCAAAGAAATGCACACAGCTTGGAGAAGATGAAGGAAGCTCAAGCACACAATGGAGAGTGTATTACTTAGTGTGCAATGGAAAGATAGATAGCCCTAGAGTGATGGGCGTATATACAATGCACGGGGGGGAAACCTCCTAAAGAGGAAAAAAATGCCCCAATGGTTCTAGTATGTTCACACACATCACTACCACATGTATATGGTAACAAATCCCCCCTAGAGTGATGTTGCGAACGAGAGCTGGCACATGAGTAAAGGGAAGTGCCATGCGCTGAGGACATGATCAGTCCACAAAGGGGAGTAAGCCCAAAGCTTTGTAGAAAGCTTCAAGCTTCTCACAAGACAATGCCTTTGTGAAAAGATCAGCAAGGTTGTCCTGTGTTGGCACATAAGCCAAGCTGATCTCTCCTGTTGAGAGCCTCTCCCTGACATAGTGGTAATGCACCTCAATGTGCTTTGTGCGAGCATGAAAAACTGGGGTCCTTGCAACTTCCAATGCGCTCTGACTGTTAGTGTAGATAGTGTTGGCAGTGTCCTGTCCAACACCCGAATCATTCATAAGGCGTCTGAGTCATACACACTCAACCGTAGCTATCAAGACTGCCCTGTACTCAGCCTCACAACTCAAAGTGGCCACAGTAGGTTGCTTCTTGCTCAACCATGATATACATGAGCTGCCAAGCATGAAACAAAAACCACTTGTGGACACTCGCATGTCAGAACAACAAGCCCAATATGAGTTCAAAAAATCATGTAAGTCTAGCGACAATCAGCTTGGAGAAGACGAAGGAAGCTCAAGGCACACAATGGAGAGTCTATTACTTAGTCTGCAATGGAAAGATAGATAGCCCTAGAGTGATGGGCGTATATACAATGCACGGGGGAAAAAACCTCCTAAAGAGGGAAAAAAATGCCCCGACGATTATAGTATCTTCACACACATCACTACCACATGTATATGGTAACAAATCCCCCCTGGAGTGATGCAGTGAACAAGAGCTAGCACATGAGTAAAGGGAAATGCCATGCCCTAAGGACATGATCAGTCCACAAAGGGGAGTAAGCCCAAATCTTTGCGGAAAACTTCAAGCTTCTCACGACTCGACAATGCCTTTGTGAAAAGATCTGTAAGGTTTTCCTGTGTTGGCACATAAGCCACGCTAATCTCTCCTGCTGAGAGCCTCTCCCTGACACAGTGGTAATGCACCTCAATGTGCTTTGTGCGAGCATGAAAAACTGGGTTCCTTGCAACTACCAATGTGCTCTGATTCTCAGTGTCGATAGTGTTGGCAGTGTCTTGTCCAACACCCAAATCAGCCATAAGGCATTTGAGCCATACACACTCAATTGTAGCTATCAAGACTGCCCTGTACTCGGCCTCACAACTCGAAGTGGCCACAGTAGGTTGCTTCTTGCTCAACCATGATATACATGATTGCCAAGCATGAAAGAAAAAACACTTGTGGACACTCGCATGTCAGCACAACGAGCCCAATCTGAGTCCAAAAAAGCATGTAATTCTAGCAGCAATCAGCTTGAAGAAGATGAAGGAAGCTCAAGGCACACAATGGAGAGTGTATTACTTAGTGTGCAATGGAAATATAGATAGCCCTAGAGTGATGGGTGTATATACAATGCACGGGGGAAAAACCTCCTAAAGAGGGAAAAAATTCCCCGACGGTTATAGTATGTGCACACACATCACTACCACATGTATATGGTAACAAATCCCCCCTGGAGTGATGCGGTGAACGAGAGCTAGCACATGAGTCAAGGGAAGTGCCATGCCCTGAGGACATGATCAGTCCACAAAGGGGAGTAAGCCCAAATCTTTGCCAAAAGCTTCAAGCTTCTCACGACTCGACAATGCCTTTGTGAAAAGATCTGCAAGGTTGTCCTGTGTTGGCACATAAGCCAAGCTGATCTCTCCTGCTGAGAGCCTCTCCCTGACATAGTGGTAATGCACCTCAATGTGCTTTGTGGGAGCATGAAAAAGTGGGTTCCTTGCAACTGCCAATGCGCTCTGACTATCAGTGTAGATAGTGTTGGCAGTGTCTTGTCCAACACCCAAATCAGCCATAAGGCGTGTGAGCCATACACACTCAACCGTAGTTGTCAAGACTGCCCTATACTCAGCCTTACAACTCGAAGTGGACACAATAGGTTGCTTCTTGCTCAACCATGATATACATGAACTGCCAAGCATGAAACAAAAACCACTTGTGGACACTCGTGTGTCAAAACAACCAGCCCCAATCTGAGCTCAGTATGTAAGTCTGGTGGCAATGATCCCCCCTTGGGATAAAACAAGCCAAGATGTAAAGTGCCACTAAGGTATCAAAAAATCCTCTTGACAGCCTGCCAATGCTTATACCCTGGGCTATGCATAAATGTGCTGACCTGTGAGACTACAAACTGAATATCCGGCCTCGTGTTGCATACATAAATGAGGCATCCAACAACAGTTTGGTAAAGAGTGACATCTACAAGATCATCAGCA
The DNA here is from genome assembly GCF_014529385.1 of Adiantum capillus-veneris. NCBI lineage: Eukaryota > Viridiplantae > Streptophyta > Polypodiopsida > Polypodiales > Pteridaceae > Adiantum > Adiantum capillus-veneris. Next base: position 81,608,014 of record NC_140944.1, read on the forward strand.
TCATGAAAACTCAATTTCAAACTTGTTTCCATGTCTCTCATTTGGTCCAGTGATCAGCAAATCGTCTACATAAATAACCACAATGAGTAGTACATCACCCTCACGCTTTACATACAATGTGCTTTCTATTGGACTGTTACGAAAGCCTTATTTGACCAAATGAGTGTTAGTTTTATCATACCAAGCACGAGGAGATTTCTTCAACCCATACAAATCCTTGTTACATTTGCACACTTTGTCCTCTTTTCCTTTCATGATGTTAACCGCTGGGTCAACAACACAACATAACTCAAGTTTCGTACCAAAGTCTTATCTTTTGCGAGTTAGGAAATGCTGCGGATTATGGCTATAAACGTCATTTGTAATGAGTAGTTATTCTAGTTTCAGAAGCTGGGGTGCAATGGCACTTCCAGATTGTAAATACAAAGACATTTGACCCTTTCAACCCCATTTTTGGTTAAACCTAAGGTAGCCTTAGTATATAAGGTACCTAGGTCATTTTCTAAAGAAGACTTCTATCATAATCAAAAACTTAGAGCTGTCGTCTACTGTGTGAGAGAGAAAGAGAGTGAGCGTGAGCTTCATCTTCTCGCTACGCCCGGCTCGCTCAACACATTGGAGATCCGACTGCACCATTGTTGTAGGCTCGAGGAGAGCTACGCGACGACGCCAAGCATTCCACGCGAGACAAAGCGCACACGCCAACGCATCTACGAGCTATTTGTGGCCGTAAGTGTATCAAACGATGTCTGTTTTCTGCGTGCTAGTAGTATATAGAATCGTGGCGACATAAGCTACGCATAGGTACTCATAAATTTCAGTTTCGGGCACTTTCAAAATTCGGCTCTATCATCCTACACGTTTTCCGTAGATGGGTTTAGAGTGAGGGTTTTGAGTGTAGAAGCTTAGGGACAGGTGTATCCTAGTGAGGGGATGGTGTTCCTTAAGTTTCGTACGAATCTGGCATGATTCATTAGGGAATTTCGAAGGTCATTTGGAGGGCCTTCTCAGAAAATGTATTTTTTGCACTCTCTCTCTAGAAAAAATGGCAAATAATAGAGCTGGGTCTTTCATAATAAAAGTTCAAAAAGTGTACTTTAAGTAGATTCCTTACTCTTCTGAACATTCGTTCGTAGTGATTGAGGGATAGTCCTCTTTTCAGTTGCATTGAATGAACCTCGTCAATATGTAGGGAATGAGGCTAACATGGAGGGACAAAGGCGCAACCGCTATTCACTTTCCATTAAACCTGCACATTTGACTAATGGTGCACTCCTCAAATGGCACAAATGTTACCTAGAAACGAGCCAAATATCACCTTCACATTGATTTGGAAAATGAGTACCAACCATTGATTAAGCGTAGTAAAACAAACACACATATACCTCCCGCTTCCATAGACACGCTCAGAGCTCAGGGAGCTAAACACATAGATATCTGGACAAGAGGCTCTCTCTACCCTAAGAATCCAATGACTAATGCGTCTCCACCGTTTGTCAATCCTACAAGCTTATTGACCTTTGCTGGTGATGGAGAAAAGGGCCTTCTGGGTTATTGTAAATCTCTTACAAGAGAAGCTGAAACTTACAAGGGCATTCTCCAAGCTCAACAATGTGAGATTGTTCGCCTTTCACATTTACATTCTACAGATCAGGTTACCATTTTGCAACATAAAACAGAGGTACAAGAACTGAAAGGAAAGGTGCGAAGTTGTCAAATGAAGGACACCATCTTGGGTGGTCGTATCCGAAAGAAGAAATTGTGCAATCTTGAAACATTGCAGGTTGCATCAGGAGGTCTCAAGAAAAGAATCCGAGCATTAAGGTGATGCTTCTTGGTTGGCTACATTGTCTTAGTTAAGTAATCTTTTTGTTTTTTCTTGTTATGCATTGTTTTCATGTGCCTAAATAGTGTTAGTGAAGCAAATTTTCTGTTATTTACTTATGCATTGTCTTCATGTAGAGATTCAATCTATCCTGACAAGGAAAACATTGACCCCAAAGCCAATATAGGAAAGAGATTGAAGCCACTTATAAGTAGAAGCCTGGCAGCAGATATAGTACATGACAAGAAGTTTAAGGTCCTACAACGAAATGTAGTGGACCGCTTTATTTCAGAGAACTCAGTGCCTGCAAAAGAGATACAAGGCACACTTGATTCACTTGGTGTAAGCAAAAGAGGATATTCGGCTATCCAAAAGTCTGTCTCATCCATCTTTGTTAAGAAGGGTATAAAATCCAAACTTCTACTATCAGCCTCAAGTGTTTGGAAAGAGAGGCTTCAGCTTAACGAGGCACAGGGAGACTATCTTGGACAGGCCTTTCATATTAAAGCAACTTACAGTGGCCATGGAGAAAACATGGCATATGATGAGTTCAATAATATTTTTATGGACCTGCGGATATTACAGAAGAGGATGGTGGAGTTTTACAACATCACATTTGAAGAGTCACGAGGGGTATTACATTTTGTGTTAAAACTGGATGAGTGTGAGCTTGTTAAAGAGAAAAAGCTAGAGCGTGTTACTATTACTTTAATGAATAGAGCCCTCTCAAAGTGTCCCAGTGATGATCCTTTATATTTTAGTGTTCAATCAGAATCTAACATATGGTGGCTTGGTGCGTTTGAGGTAAGCGAGATTCTCAGGTAAGCTCAAATGTTCACATCTACTTAAGTCTCATTTATTTTGTGTTGCAGGTAAAGAAAGAAGATCATGAGATTCTATATTGGGTGTTCCATCGAACTAATATTCCGGAGGTGATTGATCGACAGACTAACCAAGGAGAGGTACTATGTCTAGATGGAAGGGGAGACTTTCAAGTTCAGTGGCATCTTGCAGGTGACCTCAAAACATTAAAGTGCATGTATAATTGTGGAATGGGTGCAATGGCAAAGTCTTCGTGTTTGTTCTGCATGGAGCCTGCAAAGGTCATGGACCCAAAGTGGTGGAGAAAAGCTCCAACACGTCACATTGAGGATCTTGCTTTTCGACCGGTTTTGAAAATACCACTTGTGAATGTCCACATTTGCACAATGCATTCCCTTTGTAGAATTGTGGAGAAATTGGTCTACTTATATATCGGGTTTGCTTGGAAGATTAAGAACTCGGCAGAACGACAAGTAGCCCTGCAGTGCTTAGAAATGGTACTGTCGGATATGGGGCTTCATGGTGGCAATGTGAAAATCCAGCGGGATGAAAAGAGATCAACTGCTGAGAAGGATGTCCCATGCAAACCATCCATCGGTGGGGTGAAGGCACGGAGGTTTTTATCTAAACCCCAAGGTACAAGAGATCCGAAGCTAACAAAACATGGAAAAATATATAACACATCTTATGTTAGCAAGGTAGAGTATCAGAGCTGGAAAAAGCTACATATTGCAGTCAAAGACGAAGAACCAACTACTCGTAACACGAAGGCTGAGGTTTGGCGATCAATAGACATCCTATTTTTCATGTGCGACAAAGATGACTGGTCACAAGGTGATATGAACAAGTTCAAGGAGAATCTCAACCTTCTGAAAAAATCATTCAAGACAGCATGGACAGACACCCAGATTACTCACTATATGGTATTATCGTGTATTTCATTCTCTCTTATGTGCAAATATGTGAGTGTAAAACATTCTAACTAATCTGTTTTCATATCCAACACATCATCTTCAATCATTTACCATATTTTATACAAAAGTATGGGAACCCGGCAATATGGAATACCCAAGGGATGGAAAAGTCTCATTACATGGCGAGAAATGCTTATTTCAGGCACACATGACATGGTGGCTCTCGAATCAAGGCTAACAGTTTGAGAGAACTATTTGAATGGTTCCATCGTAGAATCATTCATCGAATGCAGGCAAAAGAAGTCTTGGAAAATTCAGCAATAGCACAAGCCATCAGACATTTACAACAACAAAAAGTTAAAAGATCAATGGCATACAACAACTCCGGAGCTCGTGAAAGTCAACGAAGGTGGAGAGAGACAATGGTGTATGTGAATCACAAGTGGAGAAAGATACTCTGAGTGGATGACATTGTACAAAATTTATGTAATACATGATCTTATACAATTGCTACTTGAAGTGTATGAAGATTTTGAAGGTTCAATTTTGTTTTTTGGCACGTCACCCTTGTAACGAATCATGAGATGTTTGCCATACTCTAAAAGTTCATATGGGTTTTGTCTACCAAGAGCTAGTGCCATTGCTGTTTAGGTGTAGTAATACGCTGCCCGACCACCTGTATAGCCCGGGCTGTAACCAAAACAATCTCTAGCAAACACTTTGTCCACAAGAATGACTTTATCTGCACTTTTGGGCAGCACGGGTCCACCCAAGAAGCGTGATAGTGTCTTGAATGTGTAAGTTGCTATTGAACCCTCTTGTGACATGGAATTGTGAAAAACTACTATCGACGACTCACAAAGCTTTGAAAGGTACTGCGTTAGGGCCGCATCCCTTCCACGATACTCTCGAGTCCGCCGCCGAAGGAAGTCATCCTTGTCAGCAATCCAAGACTGCACATATCATGTCAGAAGTGACACAAAGAGAGAGATAGAGAGAGAGAGAGAGTTACCATGAAGCTCTCATCCTGCAGAAAGAGGTTTTTCTGCCACATGTCTACAGATGTAGTTGACCCCTGACCTGAATGGTTAAACCAATCCTCCACTTCTTTGTTACTTGTTGATGGTCTTAGGCTTTGTCTTATTGCTTGGAAGGTGGATTCATCAGGTAGTGTCTCCTTGTATTTTTCAGCTTTCTCAAAGCATCTTTGGAGGCATTCCATTGGATTTCTGGATGTTTCCATTGCCTCATCATCACTACTATCCTTTGAAACAAATCCACTCCTCTCCTCTTGGACTCTGGAAATAATAGCCAGGGAGAAATCCTCCCTTAAATAAAAGATGCTTTGCACATCATGTAAGAAGATATAGGTCATGTCTCCAATCCTGAAGTCAGGCACAGCAGGCAACATCATCTGAGCATGCTTCTCAGTGACGTTACTGACATCCAATGGAAGTTTGATTTCTGTGGTTTTCACAGAGAGCATCTTACTTCTTTGTACTTCAATTGCCTCAACCTCAAGGTCGACTGTATCTTCAACCTCCTAGACTTCTTGTATATGAGTTGTCTCCTCGCATTCTTCATCTGGTGCTGCATCTTGATCCTCTAACACCTCATCAGGATTCTGCATGAGGAATCCAAACAGGCTGCTCAAGTAAATCATAAAACCAAAGGCTTCCTGAATGAGTTTGCATTCCTTTTGGTGCAAAGGGCAGGCTGAATGTCGGCAAGAAGGTGGTAATTCCCTATACTTCTTCAGTCCCTGTCCCTTTCCACCACAGTCATTTAAATGCACAAGAGTCATAATGGGGAGAACAACCCTCCCTACCTACACCATCACTTCAAACTTATCTCTGTAGGACTGCAAGAAATTACTGTGCTGAGCTAACAGGTCGTCAATGTCAAACTTTGGTTAAACATAGAATGAACTAGATCAAACTTGTCCCCAGCACCACAAGATGCTGCAAAATCAAACAACCTCTCATCAGTTGCAGCTGGGTCTTCCAGAGAAGACACATCCTCTTTGGCTTTACCTTTAGTTTCATAGGGACTACTTTCTGGCACATCTGCATCATCTGAGAAGTCTATATTCCTCTTTCTTGTATTTTTCTTGACAAGTATTGTACAGGGTGAGGGAGTCTTGTAGGGTGAGGGATCCTCTTGGCCTGGTGACCTCTCTGATTGATCTTCACCAATTGACTCTTCTTCAGATATGTCCTGACAAAAGTCAACAGTTCTTTTGGCAGAAACATTAAGAAACTGAGCCTGCAAAGGTTGAAATCTGGCACAAGCTCTGGGTCTGGTTTCAGCCTCTTCTGCCTACTGGACCTTAATCCTATTCATCAGGAAACATGACAAGTCTCTCTCTCTCTCTCTCTCTCTCTCTCTCTCTCTCTCTCTCTCTCTCTCTCTCTCTCTCTTTCTCTCTCTCAAAATCACACTTTTTGCAACTCTCTACATACTTTTTGCAACTCTCTACCCGCGCCTTAAGTACAATTGAGAGACAAAGAGAGAGAGAGAGAGAGAGAGAGAGAGAGAGAGAGTCATAACTATACTATAGGCGCGTGGAGAGAGCTGCAACCATTGTTTGGTTGGCTCTGCGCGCCGTTAGTAATGGGGACAGAGAGGGGAGGGGGAGAGAGAGAGAGAGAGAGAGAGAGAGAGAGAGAGAGAGAGAGAGAGAGAGAGAGAGAGAGAGAGAGAGAGAGAGAGAGAGTGTGTGTGTGTGTGTGTGTGTGTGTCTCTGTCTATGGAAGTATGTGTTGAGGTGTGTGTGTGTGTTGAACAACAGTATGGGTTTTTCTTTGTTTACACACACACACACACACACAATTTGTACCAACTGTTGGAAATACAGAGAGAAAGAGTGAGAGATCACCTTTTGTTGGTGGGGTTTGCAGAAACTCCAAGGGAGGTGTCTCCTCCATTGCTTTTTGTCTATCAAACTGACTCTGTCTCTCTCCCTCTCTCTCTCTGAGAGTAAGGAGTCCCTCTCTCTATCTCTCTCTCAATCTGTCTCTCTCTCTCTCCTTCTCTCTTTCTATGGTTCTCTCTCTCTCTCTCTGTCTCTCTATCACTCTCTGGCAGTAATGAGGCTCTCTCTCTCTCTCTCTCTCTCTCTCTCTCTCTCTCTCTCTCTCTCTCTCTCTCTCTCTCTCTCTCTTTCTATTGTTCTCTCTCTTTCTCTCTCTCAAAATCACACTTATAACGGATACACAGGGCGGCGCCCCACGTGTTACTATAAAATAGAGTATAATTGCATGTTGTCGCACGTGCGGTCATTATTGAGACCGTATACTTTTGTACGTCATATATAGAGGTCATGAGAGAGAAAAACCACACCTCGTGAAAGAGAGTGAGTGAAAGAGAGAGAGAGAGAGAGAGAGAGTCGTCTACGTCTCCGACAGCAAGCCGACCCATCTTAGACATAACGAAGGTCTGCGTCCTGAGGAGGTTTGGCCCTCTCTCTCTCTCCCTCTGCTTCTGAAATTTTCCTCTGCCTTTGCCTCTATCTCTCTCTCTCTCTGTTTCTGTCACAGTATATTGCATATCTAGCTCTGTCTTAACAAACAACACACACATACAGTCACAAACACAACACACACACACACACACACACACAAAAATAAAACATACACACACACACACACAGAGAGAAATAGACAAATATAACATACACGCAAACACACAGAGACACAAATATAACATACACACCAAAGACACACACACTCACAAACCCAGAGACACACAAATCTAACATACACACACATACACACACAGATACAGACAAATATAACATACACACAAACACACAGAGACACAAATATAACATACACACACACACAGACACACACACACACACACACATACAGAGACACACACACAATCACAAACACACACACACAAATATAACTTACACACACACACAAATACACACACACACACACACACACAGAGCCTCTCTCTCTCTCTCTCTCTCTCTCTCTCTCTCTCTCTCTCTCTCTCTCTCTCTCTCTCTCTCTCTCTCTCTCTCTCTACTAAAGGCACTCGTAGAGAGGCATAACCGGTGTGCATGTCTCTATGCGCGCCGTTAGTACTGTGCATCGACCAGTGTATGTGTGAGTTTTATAGAGAGAGGATGTAAGGCGGGGGAAAGAGAGAGAGAGAGTGAGTCTTTCTTTTACCTTATACTAACGGCGCGCGGAGGTGTTTTTTGAGGTCAAAACATGCTCCACGCGCGCCTTTAGTAATGGGAGTCTCTCACTCTCTCTCTATTTAAATATGCTAAGCTATAGAAAGGAGAGAGAGAGAGAGAGAGAGAGAGAGAGAGAGAGAGAGAGAGAGACTCCTCTTTTTGTATACAGTGAAATGGCTAGAACAAAAGCCACTACAAGGAAGGCAGGCAAGGGACCAAGATTAGCAGCTAAGGCAAGTAGCAGATCTGCAACCCCAAATAAAAGACTTGGAAAACCCAATAAAATTCTAAAAGGTCCAAGGGTGAAGAAGTTACAAACCTGCATGGGACTTTTCAGAGAAATCAGAAAGGCACAGATATGTGTATATTTATGCATACCAAAGCTGCCCTTTCAGAGGATGGTGAGGTCCATATGTGAAGAAGCTACCTGGGGCACCAAAAGGTGGAAGGTGGTGGCATTAATGGCTCTACAAGAAGCAGCAAAGGACTTCCTATTGGAGTACTTCAGTGACATCACCATTGTTGCAGCCCATGCCCACAGGGTTACTATAATGGACAAAGATAGTGAGACACTGAAAAGAATAAGGTGGAGGTATGACAAACTACTGGTCCCCAATGTCTGCAGGGATAAGAAAATGAGGAAAATTTTGTTATACCCCCCTGAGCTAGTGCCACAACTCACAGTTGTAGATGTCACACATGATGTGAATACAAGGGCAAGGGCAGAGACTATTGCTCGCCAAACAGAGGACATGAGGGAAGCAGAGCTTAAGGAGAAATCAAAAGTAGCAGTGGAGTCCCAGAGGCAAACAGAATGCAATGTGACCCTGTCCATAGAGGCAAGCAATCAAGAAACTCTACTTTCAATGAAGGATGGTTTGCTTGCAGAGATACCATTTGTAGATGGAGCCAGAAAGCTAGCTCTGGAAAAAGTGAACATTAGTTTATTGCAGAATCTAGATGCTCAGATTTCAGACACAATTATCTATGCTTGTCTTAAGTAAGTGTTACTATCTTGCTAGCTTTGAAAACTCAGATAATAGGTTTGCTAACTCAGGTAAACTTTCTGCAGCCTGATCAAAAGTCAACTCCCACTGCACACCCACACAGAGGTGTTTCTTCTTGATCCACAAATGTCAGTGATTATTAGACAAAAGAACAGTCCGTCTGGGACCTTTGAGAGTTGGTTTCTCCACTGTGCTATGCTGGAAGTTACTGTCATCATCTTTCCATATGAGAACAACCATCACTGGAGTCTCATATGCCTTGATGTTGACCAACCAGCAGTGTGGGTGTTCAATTCAATAAAAGGAACCCACCCTGAAATAAGGTTGTAAGTGTTTTGTATCAGAAAGTGTTTCTTATAGATATCCATGTAAATTTGAAGCCTCATGCTAACATCTTGACACTGCTTTGTGCAGTTGTATAAAGAGGTTGTTGTTTGCCTATGGCAAGCTATGTGGAAGGTATGAACTATACAAGGCCCCAATCAAAGATGTACCTGTCCCAAATCAAACCGATGGAAATTCTTGCGGCTGGAGATGTCTTCTCCATGCAAAATATGTCCTGCAAAGCTACTTTGCATTAAAACCTTTCATGACTAAGGTAACCATTTGGCAATGCATTCAGTCAGTTTTGGTTTAGTTTATAAAAGAATTCTCACCATGTGGTCTTTCAATTTTGCAGAGTGCTTTAAAAAACTACACATATGATTATTTGCAAAGATACCGGGTAAGTTTAATACAACACCTGCTTACTATGTCTAGCCCCAGAGAGCTTGAAGATAGTGGCTTGGATGACCGCACTATTGATATGACAATACATGACGTGCCACCACGACAAACCCCTGCATCCGATACAGTGGAATCACAACGGGCCAAGGGGGTCATATCAGCAGAAGATGAAAGAGCCGAGGATGAGGAAAGGTCAAATGAGCATATGGAAGGTGCTAGTGTACAACCAGAGGAGACAATGAAAGAGCCAAGTCAGCCAGTGGAGGAGCCAAAAGAGCCTATGGATGAAACCCAAGATGAGGAAAGCAGGCCTATAGATGAGCAAAAGGATATGGATGAGGAAAGCAGGCCTAGGGATGAGCGAACTAATATGGATCAGGCAAGGATGTATGAGGCAATCCGGTCAACAGAGGGAGAGGAAAAGACCTTGGAGGAAACCTTGAATGAGGCAGAAAGAGCCATGGGGGAGACCCCTGATGAAGATGTGAATGATGACTATGAAGATGTGAATGATGAAGCTAAAGCAGAGGAGAGCAACAACGACATCAACACTACAGAGACCCAGTATGGACCCTTGCTACCTGTAGATACGGTTGTTCCGGTAATGTTTATTCAAGTATGGCAAAATATATTCAGCTTCTAACTACTTATATGTACTTGTCAACTTTTACAGAGGTTGATTATCTTGGACGTCAATGGATTGCTGTTGATGCGCGTGCCTCTCAGTGACACAGAACCCTTTGAGGATTTGCAAACATTTCGGATGGGAACTTGTCGAGTCGTGGTTTGTCCAGGAACCAAGGAATTTATTCAGTTTCTTCTTCCACGCTTCAGAGTTGCCATATGGTCTTCAATGCAAAGGCAAAACTTGTCGCCACTAGTTACAATAGTTTGCAGTGTATGCGGCGCTCACACATCAGATTTTGCCTTTTTGTATGATCAAAGAAAATGCGTTACCATTGAGGGCCACTGCTACCCTAAAAAACCACACTTACCTCTTTTGTACAAACCGTTTATCCAAATCGGTGTACCCTTTGATGCAACTAATACACTACTGATTGATGATACTCCTGAAAAAGGAGAACTAAATCCGTCGGGAACAATTATCTCACCACCTTCTTTCGAAGGGAATTCCTTCGATTTTTACCTTGAAGACATTCTGACTCCATACTTACAGAAATTGTATCTCAGTCCATTGTTCACGGACGAGTTTGTACTTTCTAATGAATTAAGATGACTCTTCTATCATGTCTTTGTCTTGTCTAACATTGAGAGAGAGAGAGAGAGAGAGAGAGAGAGAGAGAGAGATTTGACATGGTAAAGAAATGTATTTCAAGCACACTTTTTCACAGGGCACAATTGACAAATGAGCTCAATAAACTTCATGTATTGAAAGTCATTTGTATACACTTGGGTTCACAAGAATATCTGTTACATTGACACTACTTCAACCCGACCATCCAACTCTTTGCACAAAATATCTTTTTCCCTTCGCCGCATCACCTTACGGCCAGCTAGGAAAAAGGAAAATTCTGATAGGTCCCTGTCCATTGACTCTTCAATTATGTCATGCCGCAAATGCTGAAGACTGCATAGCTCCCTTATTGTAACCACCAACAGTAGGCCATGCTCTTTATCAATCACTTCCACATCCACAGCAGGATTATCTTCCAAACCTGCAGAAACCTGGTCCATAGGAATGTACTTACCATTGAGCATTTGTGATCGCATATACCAAAACGAGAGTAACAGTGATTGGCTTGCAATCACGTACTTGACAACTAGAGTATCAAGCGCGACCTCGCACCGTAAACCAATCTCTTCCTTTACATACCATCCTCTGTCAAGAAGTTTGTCACAGGATGACTGCTGAAATGACTTGCACATGAACATAGTTTTCGTAACACGGATGTTGTAGCTATGAAACAACTCTATGAAGAGTGCAACAGGACAAAAGTTTGAAATTCTAACCAGTTTGGTGGGAATAGAGCTACGTAGAGACCTCTGTATATCCTTGTAGAGCTTACTTCGCATTGCCTCCACCATTGTTTCCTCGGGAACTGGCCAGTCCACAGTGTTCCAATCGGTTGGTAGAGGCACTTTCACCAACATGCCATTCTTATTCCCTGAGCTGAGTTGGTAGAAGTGGTCATAAAAAAATATTCCCTCATCAGCCAGGCTTTTGCCGCTCCTCCCTGAATACTGTAGAGAGCCAATGTGGGCATGAACAACATGGAAGAGGCCTATTATGCACTCCACAGGCTCCCATTGCTCATAAGAAGAGGGATAAACATCTGCAATATATATAAGAAGAGTTAAACTAAGAGTATCAATAAGTAAAAATGACAAATCTAATGTAATTGAGCTGTGAAGAATGGAGACATTGCTCATAAGAAGCGGGAGAAACATTGCAAAATATATAAGAAAAGTTATAATGAGAGTATCAGTAAGTTCACATGTCAAGAGTACTTACAATTGCAACGTGGTTGATGTATATCTGATACATTTCCACCATTTGCTATCACCTCTGGATGGGTAAACACATGCTGAACAAGAACTTCCTTTACAGATCTTTTGCTGATTTCAACTTTGAAATCCAACACTCTGGCCTTCCATGATGAGCGGTAAACGTTGATACCACTAGACCTCTTGGGTCTTCTTGGTTGCATGAGGACCCATGAACCTTTGTTTATCCTTTGTCCAGCCCATTGGTTCTCTGCACTTATTGAAGTTGATATTGTAATTGAGGATATGCTACTACTTGGCCTTCTAGGCAAAGTGCAGCTGTTGGTTGTTGGTGTGAGAGACAGTAAACACCTGGAGCTTCTTGGGCAAGAAGACGTGGAAGCCATAGCTCTCAGAGAAAAGCTTTAGTGGAGGGAGATTCACTTTGAAAGCATTCTAATGGAGGGAAAGTGTTTTAGAATTCCAATATCTTGTGCGGGCTTAATGGTCACCCTCCAGTACGTTAATGACCATAAGAGAATATCAGAAGTGGGACCACATGCAAGCACCTAAAAGCTCGATAAAAGGAAGGAAATTACGATGCTACAATCCTAGATTCATGAAAGTTTTATGCTATTTTCCTATTTTTTGAGTCTTTCCACGTACTTTCCTACGTAACGTAGCCTTCGTGCTCATTGGACGCGCTCTATTTTTCTCTCTCTTCATATGGCCCTCCAAATGACCTCTGAAATTTCCTAATGAGGTGAGTTACCTTCTGCATGTGTGTATGTGGCTAGGTGGTGTAGTTGAGAGCAGTGAGGTTCTTGATTGTGGTTTAGTTGGCCTTCCTGAGTGTTGTATGTGTAGGATGATCTCAGCCTGACAAGCTAAAGAGATTTCCTCCGTGTGCCTATCGTGTCATTTGTGTCCTTGATTGACATTATGTTGATCTAGGTAGTGTTTGCATGCACTTCATGGGTGTGTGAGTCGCTCCCATCCAACATTGGCGCCGCTACCGGGGACACAAGGACCTAAGTAGGTTTCCTACTAACACTCGTGTGATGGTTTCTTGATTTAGTTTCGGCTAAAGAGAGCGTTTTGCTTAAGTGTATCCGGAAGAGGATATTCCTCGATCAAGTGGATAGCCAGGAAGCGTGTGTCTTGCCGAGGGTCTGCGACTAGATAGGTTTAGTTAGGATCTGTGGTTTAGAGTAGTTGTTGGTGGTCGAGTGATTTGTGAGGTGATAAAAGCGTTTACTAGTCCGTGTGTGGCAGTGAAGCGTTTTTCTACTCATAGATGCAAAACCCCATATGACTTGTAGGAGTAGCTTTAGGTAAGTGATCCGATTATGATCTAGAGCTATTCATCACTGAATTATTTGCTAAAGCGCTTGATTGCATTTGAAATCACGGAAAAGTGTGCTTTTGAGGGTAAAAATGTATTAAACAAGCTTTTGGGGACATTTTTGTATGAGTGACTGATGTTGTGCATATAAAAGAGCATTTGCAAGGGTTCTGTGAAGAAAACCTGCAATTCTGTAAACATAGACATCCTACGCGTAGGATATCTCAAGGGGGTTCTGGAGACCAAATTTGAAAATTCTGACTACACCAGTGGGTTCAGAGGGTAGGTTTTACCCTAGTAACATATTGACTTGGGTGTTTTTCCGTATTTTTGTTGACCAAAAGCCAAAAGGCGGAGTCAGAAAATATAAAATTTCAGAAAAGGCTTAAATTGAGTGACTGTTGCATGTTTTTGCAATTTTGAAGCATACTTGCACTTGCTGAGAGCATAAGGAAGCATCAAGGACACTTCAGTCTGAAAAAATTAGCAGTAGACATCCTACGCGTAGGATGTCTACATGGTGATCTGGGCACTTTTTTGAAAATCTGAGTTTACCAGTGTGTTTAGAAGGTAGGTTTTACCCTATTTTCACCTGGAAAGTGGAAATTTGACCAAATTTTGATAGATCAAAGCCAAAAGACGAGAATTGCCAGACATCCTACCCAAATTGTGCCCAAGGCATAATTTTTGAGACCAAACCATAGGGTGACTTCATGTGCATGTTATACATGATGTTTTGAGTGCATGTGATAAATTTCATCTCATGTGGGTCAGTGAAAGGGAAGATTGAGCAGACTTTAGCATTTTGACTAAAAAAGGCAAGAACAGCTAGTTTTGGGGTCTTTTGACATCCAAATTAAAATCTAAGCATACCACTGGGTTACTAACATCAAGAGGAAGCTTTAGGTCAACAAGTCTGGGGTCAAACAGTCCAAAAAGACATCCTACGCGTAGGATGTCATATGTGTGATTTTGCACTCCAAACTTAATTTTGAGCATACCAGAGTGATCAACACCTTAAGGAGAGTCTGTAGTTCAAATTTGGGTTCATTCTGAGCAAAAAGACATCCTACGCGTAGGATGTCTCCTGCATGATTTTGAGACCAAAATTCTACTTTGACCATACCATGCTGTCATATAGCCTTAGGCAAGCCTCCTAGTCAATTTTGGTCCAATTTGGAGTTGAGTTGACTTGGGAATTCATCAGAACAGACATCAGGCTTTTGGAACAGATTCTTGATCATTTGACCAACCTATAGGTGTCAGAATTAAAAAGTAAAAATAGCTGTGAGTTAAGCACATCAAGGGGAAGCTACAGTGCAAGTTTGAGCTGAAACAGAGCAAAAAGACATCCTACGCGTAGGATGTCTCCAGATTGATTTAGTACTCAAAACCAACTTATAAGCACACCACTGTGATCAGCACATCAAGGAGAAGTTGGGGTGAAAATTTCAAGTCATTCTGAGCAAAAAGACATCCTACGCGTAGGATGTCTCAAGGCCATTTTTAGGTCCAAAGGAAATTCTGAGCATAGAGTTGTGTTGCTGGACTCAAGCGGAGTCTCTGGACCAAATTTTGTTAAATTCTGAGCATATAGACATACTACGCGTAGGATGTCTCTAGGCCAGTTTTAGGGTCCAACTGTACTTTTGACCATACAAAAGTGTTCACAGTGTCACAAAGATCCCAAATCTTTTTTGCAGAATTGAATTTGGACTCATTTTGACCATTCTAAACTGCATTTCATTGTTTTGGCCATAACTTTCACAAACGGTATCGGATTGGAAAAGTTTTTATATCAAAACGTAACCTGAGAGCGGCTCTACAGATCTGAGAGAAAAACTTGAACTAAATGCATGCCAACGGCAACCATTTAGTTCAACTTTGAAAACAACGACGTTTGAGGCCTCAAAATTCATCCGCAAGTTAGGGGTGTCTGAAAGCGACAATTTGCGAGAATTGTGATGAAACGGTTGCGGTTTTGGACATAGTTTCGACTTTTCCCTAACCAAAGCACTTGAACACAGTGGACTAAGTCTACTTGAACCAAGAAAAATCTCTTAAGCCCAAAAATCATGTCTACCCTAGATTCAAACGCAGATTACACAAGCTTGGAGATCCCGACGATAGAGGAATATCCTCCCACAATGGATCTTCCAAACTTGCAATTGATAAAGATTCATCATGTTGAGAGAGTTTGGATGATTGGTCATGAGAGTGAAGGACTATATAGATACATTGATGACAATGATTTCAATCTTTATAGGTGCTCAGATCCATACCTAGAAGAGATAACGGATTACAAGCTCTTATATGTCTACACATACGGAGTCGACTGTCAATGGAGATCTCTAGTTATCGGCAAGTATGGACGAGAATACAGAGTTGTAGAAAGCACAAATCCACAGACTGTACTAGAAAGAGGTGGATATTTGGTCAATGAAGGACCACAAATGCCTCCACCAAACACGAGAATTCCTATAGGAATTCCAAGAAGAGAGCCACCAGGATTCCCTTCAAGGGCGATAACGAGAGAAGGATTGGGAGAGTCTCTGGTTAGACTTGTAGACAATCGACGAGTTAGACCATCCCAAGTCCAAAAATGGGTAAACAAAAAATACTCCGGAGATGAAGATCCGAGAGATCATTTAGCGGCTTTTAGAAGAGTGATTAGAGCAGAGGAAGTTTCAGATTTTGCGACATAGTTTGCGGGATTTGGATTGACTCTACAAGATGATGCAGCTACATGGTTCGATTCGGTGGAAAAATGGGATTTTGAGACCCTAGATGAGTTGTTTGAGGAGTTTATTGAAGAATTCTCGCCAAAAGGCATTGCTCACAACACGGTCTCGCAAATCCATAGGTTCAAACAAAAAGAGGATGAATCAGTACGCAAAGCATCATTACGGCTCAAGAGCTCTGTCCGAGAGCGGAATTACCTACGCAAGCACGACTGATGCTGATCTTTATCCAGGGAATGAGAGATGAGGGCCTTCAAAGGGATCTGCATATGATAAGGAGGATGACGCTAAACGAGTTGATCAAAGAAGCTCTTTATCTAGTGGATAACTGTGAGGCATACAAAGAACAGGACTTAGAGAGTCAAGAAGATGACACATCCTCTCAGCACAATGTTTCACAGATAAGTGAGTCCATGGCCAAGCCAACGGCACCTATTGATCAAGAAAATCTTCTCGACGACTTGGTCGAGATGTTGATTCCTCTTGTAAGGTTTGATTCGGGAGAGCTGAAGTGGTGTGAAATTGAGAGAAAATGGACGAACCATATGGGAGAAGAGTGCTATTATAGCATGGAAAATGCTAGGGAGAGGTATGTACAACCTGTTCCAGAAGCACCTACTCCACCTAGATACATTACCGGGAAGACTCCCTCTCACTCTCACTCCCTCTCACTCACTTCATTCAAACCCCTTGCTCCCTCTCACTCTCACTCTCTCTCACTCTCACTCACTTCATTCAAACCCCTTGCTCTATGTGCTTGGAAGTGTAGTTTTCTAAACTTGATGATGGCTACCTCACGTGCTTCTTTGAAGGTGGGTGGGAATTTTAGCTCTACTTTAGCCTTTAAAAGTGGATACAAGCCAACCATGAATCTCTCTTTTTTTAGAACGTTAGGTGCACCACCATGATTTTCTAATGTAGCCTCCCACCTACCCCATAGATTGACAAGGGTTGCTTCATAAGAGGGATAGTCTTCAAGTGATACCTGCTTATGCCCAATAAGACATTTCCATAGTCCTTCAGAAGTATCACCTTGCCCGAACTTGGAGAGGAAGCTTGCTCGCAGTCTCTCCCAATTGGACTTGATTTGGGGTTGCAAGGTCTCATACCATGCTTTAGCTTCTGCTTTTAGAACCAACGGGAAGGCTCGTAGCTTTACTTCCTCTTCATCTCTCCCGGATATGAGATGTGCCATCTCCAAGTTGTCAAGAAACTCTTGCGCATCTTCCCCACTTCTTGCATAGAACGTGGGAAAAGAACTTGACATTTTGTTTAGACTTTTTTAAATCTCTTTTTTTAAAGAAACTTTTCTCTTACAGGCCGCACAATATTATTGACACTATAAATCTGATTACATTAAAATGAAGATGTACACATCCATTGTTAATTCGTACTTTATCATAGGTAGAATAAATGGATTAATTGAAGCATTGATTTCATTGAGGCGAGTGGATCCAAATATCCTCCTTATGATAGACTGAAACCTAAACTTAGTTGCAATGATTATATGAATGGATTGCCGAGCAATAGGCCTAACAGGTTCATTATTTTGATCATGATTCATGTGCTACTCCTCATTGTTGGTTTGAAGACCTCGTTCCTTCATATGGCCCTTGAGCACCCCTTCACCGCTCCTTGTTCCTGCCTTTAAAACAAAGAGAAAACATGAACATCAAAAGAAGTTTCATAATTGATGATTGGAAGTATAATTGGATTGGGTGATGCCAGTATTTCTCTAAGTCTTTCTGCACCAAACATAAAAACAATGCGTTGCTGGAAAAAGACTTTTCTATCTATGTGAACATTTACTCTAATGTGTTGTGCAAAATGAAATGGATAGATGGGAACTCCATTGTTCATCACTAAAGAATTTGAAGGTAACTTGGAAATATGTTCCTCAGTGGGGGCACCACTTTATGAGGGCGAGCTTTTTGAAATGGGGCCTCTAAACCCAAACCAATGGGCCTACCCTCACAAAATGTTCGTAAAGAGGTACGCACACTACTTGGGGCACCACCTTCTTTTGGGAGTGGAGAAGGAAACCAATCAAAAAAATAACACTTGCACTCACCCACCCAAGCAACACACTTTGAAAACCCCCTTACTCTATATACACTTTGGACACTTGAACACCATCAACGATTATGCAACCCAATGCCGTGCATCAAAATGAAATATGCAATTTGTGGAATAGCATTCACCTTCTCCCCATAAGAATACCCATAATACATCCAAACTCTTCCTCTCTCAAGCACTCATCAAAAAAATCATGCGCGCAAGACTTGCCTCTCAAACACACAAGAGAATCACTTACATCAAACTAACACACTTTGCATAGAGAGTTCATCTCCATCTATGCAATGCCGTGACACAAATAAAATCACCATGAGAGGTAGCCACATGCATATGTAATGAATCAAAAGAGAGTTGGAGTGAGAAATTTCTTTAGACCAATTGAATAAGTGTGGAGAAACAAACCAATGGTAAATTGAGAATAGAACACTTACTTGATTTCTCGCACACCTTTTAAGGGGAGGACAGACGCTGGCTAACCATCACGAATTGCGACACTTGAAAGTTTTTGAAGATGATTTCATGATCATTAACATAACCATGAGAGAGATCATGATGTATTTACAAGTTATTGAGGTGCTACAAATGATTTATTGGGTTGATGGAGTAAGAGATTGTAGAATGGAGAGAGTGGAGAATAGAGTTGCACTTCCTCCAAAGAGGAGGGTTAGGAGGGAGGATGTGAAAGAGGGAGAGTTGGGGTTTTCTCTACTATTGATCAAGAAACAACATGAAGTTGAAAATATAGGTGTGTGTGTCCTTGAGTCTCTCCAAGGGGGGCTATTTATAGTTGTGTAGGAGTGGGATTATGCTACACTTAATTAGAGTAAGTGATTAGACCTAATTAGGTGTCCTTTGACCACTCATTGAATATTGGACATAAAAGGGACTATTTATTCACCAAAAATATCATTTTAGACCGTGAAGGCTCCATAGGGGTGCATAATGTAGGTGGGCCCCACCATGAGGCCCTACGGGTGGCTCCTGCGGGGTATCTCAACTTGTCTGTCTTGGCATTTAGAAAGCATCTTTAGGTTGGTCCCATCACATGCAAGTGACCTTGAACACTCATTGCTCTTCTAGAAGATGGGTAGGGGAAAAATACGATCTCACTCTCTTGATTTACTTGATTTACAATTCCCTTTTGCTGAGAATCTGACAGATTTACACTATTTTGACCATAACTTTTTACCTGTAGCTCGGAATGACATGCTTCAAAAGGAAAAATTGACCTTCTCAACATGTTTGATATGAATTTGTACTATTCTTCACGCCCATGCACCAAGGAATTCGGTTTGGAAGGTCCACACTAGGTTAGGGAACCTTTTGCTTCAAAGTCTTCTTGTATGGGCCCTTTGCTTGTATGCATCCAAGGGGAATCATGCTTTTTCAAAAGGCTATGATGCTTAAACAAATAGAGGAGGGCCCAATATTATTTGCTTGTGAAAAGAATATACAATTGGAGTCTTTTTGAAAGGAGAGAAACTATATGTATATTCTTAAGAGATATTGGGCCACCTATGTAGGGGGCATAGAAGACTTGTAGAGAGGGACCATAATCTTTGGTAAAGACAAGTGGAGAGTTGATTTCCATGGGAATTTATCTATACGGGGTGGAAGATGGATATATTATTTTTCTACTACTAATTCACAAGAGGTAAGAAAGTTTGGTGGTATATAGTTGGTTATTGTATGCTTATTCTATTTACAAAGCAAAAAGGAAAAGGGTGGTAATATAAATATATGACTAAGGTGACATTTTTGGGAAGAGTATAATGTATGTGTCGCCACAAAGGTTAAACGAAGAGGGGGAATTTACTCTAGATAACTTAATAGCATAGAAAAATATATACACATATGAGGAAGAGGACGTTGAGTAGGCTGACAAATGTTGCAAAAAGATGGTTACCATTTTATGCCACTCACCAGCTACAATGTGGTATAGCAACCAAAGTGAGTACTACCCTTCGGAGCAACAAAATGTGAGAGAAACACATGGAGTGGTGAGGCGGGTACAACCTCCACCTCCTGGGTTTCAGTCGAAAGAAAGAAAGTATGAAATGGACGAAAGGAAATTGCGATTCATTGCAAATAGCGGCTTATCTAGGTCAAAGCTTTCTTATAGCCAAGAGGAAATGCTAAAAGAATCTCCTCAACCAAAGACAGATTGTCACAAAAGTCGTGACAACCACTTGGTCAAGCAATGTCCTCATACGGAGATCAATGAAGTAAATGCCTATTGTCTTGAGTGTGGCATCACTCACTTGATCCCCGATTGCCCAAAAAAACCCAAACCAGATTAGGAAAATCACGACAAATGTATTAGGGCTTGTTCAGCTACCTAGTAGCTCAGAAAATGAAAATGTCGTACCAGTTCAAGTGGTTACGAGAGCACAAGCTCAAAAGAAAGCTGATGAGAATCCAGAGACAAAGAACACGGAAAGTGACATGAGTCCAAAGACAGATGATGGACCAAAGACAGACGCACCTAGTCAGAAAACCAAGAGCAAACGAAATAGTTGGAAAGCTAGAAAGACTAGGATGAAAGCACGCAGGGAACGAGAGCAAAAATCCCTAGCTGAGAAGCTTACCGAAGCTGAGGAGAAGATAAAACAACATCAGGAAAAGGAGGAACCTTCTCTTACACAGATGGTTAAACCTCTAGAAGAACCATCCACGAATGAGAAACCGAGAAGTGCTAGTTCAGGAGGATCGGTGTTGGCAGAGAAGGTTAATGAGACATTAGATGCCCTCTTGAAAGCCTATGATGCGAGGCTCAAAAACAACCAAACCCAAGAACACAGGTGGATGACATATCCCTATACGGAACTAGAAAAGCAAAGGTTTGAAATGTGCCATAAAATGATTCAAACAGCCCAAGCTTTACTAGAACCACCAGTTGCAAAACCTGAGGATGTGAGCCGTGTCATGCCTAAACAAGTAATCCCACCAAACCAGGAACTAAAAGAGCCAAATTTTAGTCATGAGCACAGACCAAACCTCAAAGACCCAGCATTAGAACCAAGGATAGTACTGAATACCACGGATAACTCTTCCGAGGGATTTCACCAAGCTATACCTGCGGATTGTAAAGAGATAGATGGTCTTGACGAATTGTGGAAACAAGTTAAAGAGGCCAATGAATACGATGACCTAAGAAGACGAGTAGACAAGACTGGTGATGAACGAGGAGTGTTTCTACCACCAATAGAGGAATTTGAAACTGGATCTCAAATAAATCTAGACGTGAGATCGTGTTGGGGCGACAAAGGATCTATACAATCTATGGATAGTCAACCCCATTCGCTAAGAACACTACCGTGCTACATGGGAGAGTACGAGACCAAGTCAAATGTGGTTGCAATCCCATCACAGAGACTGTCTCCCAACAAGGCCATCGATTCAAAGGGGCTAGTAGATATTCTATCTACCCCAGCCACTTGTACAATAATGTTAGCCGAGTTGCTCAGAATAAGACCAAACATGTGGGCTAATGTGGGTAAATGTCTAGAGAAATTTGGTATAAAAACCCCAATGACTCAAATCGAGGAGAGCATCAAAGAGCTTGAAATGCCTCAACTAAATACTAGGCCAGTGCCATTAAACAAGGTAGGCGAGTATTATGAGGGAGAAGATGGAAACACCACCCTTCCTGTGGAATTCAATGGTGTACAAACCATGGCAATCCTTGAAAGTGGAGCTGGTGTGGCCATTGCAACCAAAGAGGTTTGGAAAAAATGGGGAAAACCTGCCTTGAGATCCACACGAATGACCCTGCAACTTGCAGACGGACACAAGGAAAAGCCCCTAGGACTGCTAGAAAAAGTAGTTGTTACTTCTTGTGGCATTGAATGTGAACACACTTTTGCTGTTGTTAACTTTGGCAAGAAGAACAACTATGAAATCATTCTGGGAAGACCATTCATGCGACAATTGAAAATGGTCCAAGATTGGGGTTATGACCATATATACCTAAGACATATGGAAACCATAACAAAGGTAAACTTGAGGGACCATAGCTATAGGGATGTGACGAGAACACCGGTTGAGGAGTTTGATTCCGCCACAGTTGCAGGATCAGAACTTCCATCTTGGTTAGGTAAGCCTAAAGAATTTTGGATGTGTGGAGCTTCACAATGTGGTAGCTTGAAACATGAGGAATGTATCCTAGAGCGAGCTATAGAGGATATGGACTATATCCCAGAACCATTTCTTGAAGAAGAGTTCGAGCCTTTTGGATGGGAACACATCTTGGCTACTCTGGACGTGTGCGCCGTGGAGGATGCTCCCACAACAAAGTTTTGTGATGAAAATGGCTATGATGTCATTCCTTATTTTGCAGTGAGTGTAATCCAGGAAAACGAAGAAATCCAGACATCAACAAGATCTTGAAATAAGGAGCAAACAAAGAAATCTGGAGAACCAAAAGATGAAGAAGACGACGAGTTCTATGACTCTGTAGAACACTTCGAGCTTCAAGAAGATCAACGACCCGGGAATCAATGTCATCGCTACACGAATAAAGTGCATCAAAAGTGGATTCCAAAGTCCTCGGTGAAGACACAGCCACCACAAGCATCCTCATACATGGATCCTAATAAGGATGCAAAGACTCAGCTAGGAGGAATACGACCAAAGCAACGAGCTAACAATTCTCTAATCAATGGGATAGAAAAGTGCTCCAAGAAACTACCACCCACGAGAAAACAGACAGTAACTTTCCACTACCAGCCAAAAAATCAAGGGAAAGTACAAGAAGTCAACCTTGCTGAGAATAGTAGCGATAGTGATGAATCTTACGACATCCCCTATCATCAACTTAGACCATCAGTATCACCAACCCCTTCAGCAACAACCATGACAGGTCAAAAGAACAGGACAACAAGTCAAAGCCAAAAAGCTTGACAAATCTGGATACCAAAAAGCCAGATCAGCCAAAAATAGATATGGATCAAGAAGACAAAGATCTCTAATGACAAATCACAAGATCCAACACCAAAACAAAAGCAAGGAAAGCAAGCACAAACGGGTAAGAATATCACAAAGTCGCAAGCTTTCATAACTCAGGTTTGGGCTCCAAAGAAGTTGATTCAAGCACAAAAAAGTAAGGAATTCATTTGGATTCCAAAACAACCACAGTATCAACTTTCAAAGCATAAATTCCTTCCCCAACCAAGCGTACAAGGGTTGAAGCAAAGAACACTGTCGACTCACACAACAAAAAGGTGGATCCCAAAGAAAGCTCTTCAAACACAAACGAGGCACGGGCAAGTATGGGTTCCCAAACGAGAGCCAGCAACAAAACAGCCAATAATCGCAAAGAAATGGGTCCCAAAGAAGAACAACAAAATTGCTGTTAGTACATCGCCGCTTGAATTCTTACAATTCTTCCTGCGATTACAGTATAGTTAGAAGAGAGCAAGTCGCTTCAATCAAACAATGATACAGGAGCTTCAGAGACCATTACATTGCTTAGAATAGGAAGCCTTGCCAACAAATGCCAATAAGCAAATTGCTTATACCCACATATTGCACAACATAAATCTTTTCCATGCATTGACTGTGTATGCATAATAGGGCTACATTACAAGGCTTGCATAGGCACAACTTTTAATTTCCCAAGCACAACACATACCCTTTGCGATACCCTGTCGTAAAGGATGACTCCAAATAGGAAGGGGGGAGGCATTCTAAATGCGGACTTAACATTATGACTATTAGAGGGCAATGTTTTGTGAGATGCAATGAATTTTTGTGTTTTATTGTGATAATTTTTTGACAAAATCTAGAGTATATGCCCTCATAGTAGTGTTACAGAGGAGTATGGGGACAAAATCCATATATGAGCCCCTAGGGACATGTGTATAGTGTACATAGCATTTAGATTTATATTTGAATGATTTTTCTTTTGTTGAGTTGTTTTAAGATTTTCTTTGTTTATTATTAAGAAAAAAAAATCCATAATCCACATGAAGAAAAGAATGACGAGAGGCCTGAGCACTACAAAGAGAAGAAGGTACAGGAAAACGATGAAACTTCACGAAGTATGTCTCAGCGGCCACTACAACAGCCGAAGAACTTGTCACAACGCAGTGTCAACAGGCAACCGACAAGTCATACAAGTCAGAGTCGAGTAGCTAAGCCACAAAATGAGTGAGGTATTAGTCCCAAAGCTTCAAGTAATATTCTCTGTGGTCTAAGCGTCTTAGCTATTCTAGGTACTGCTCAAGATGGAAGAGTTGAGCATATTTACATTGTGTCGCTCATGCTGGTATAGGTGAGCAAAAGAGTCGAAGTCTAAGTATTTAAGTCTGGTGAAGTGAAGAAGAAGGTCCAAAAGACACTCACATACTGATCACAGTGAGATACGAGTGGAGAAACTTCTACATCGAAAACCCTTCTTGGAAAGGTGGAAGCTATTGAGACATCTTTTGATGTCACATGTGCTACATTTATTCCTCGAAACACCCATCATCTCCTTCTTTCACATTGCATGCTTTTGTTGACAAATTTCTCATATGCATATAGAGTGTCCCATAATTGGCACTTGCATCAGGCACTCTTTTCGTGTTTCACCCAAGCACTCACCTTTCATGAACATGTACTTCACGTTCAACTACTCAACTCTAATAAGAGCGTATACCAAAGGCATTTTTTTCCCACCGGGTTTTTTCCCTTTGGTCATCCAGGTTTTAGACCCTAATCTAAAGACACATATCACCATCCTCTTGTACATATTCATTCTACATCAACAATAAGTAAATGATACTCAAATCAATTGACAAATGAATTGGAGCACCAATTTCAGATCATAGCATACTTCTCCTCAATGGCGAGTCGAAGAATGGTCTACAATGACAAAGCTGCAGACAACACTAACAACATGATTGCACAGAAACAAAGAAGTCCCCAATGAAGAAGCGCAGACATAAAAGTAATCAGAGGATCTCAAAAGATGAATGGTTACGATGATAGATGTCCGCTCTAATGGATCATAGTTCTTGCTATAGTTCGACAAAGTTACAAGAAGTGCAACAGATGAAGCCAAAACGACAGCCAAGACCACATCGCCATCGACAATCAGGTCATGTCGGGGACGACATGAACGCGGAAGGGGGGAATGTTGACCGCTGGGTCAACAACACAACATAACTCAAGTTTCGTACCAAAGTCTTATCTTTTGCGAGTTAGGAAATGTTGCGGATTATGGCTATAAACGTCATTTGTAATGAGTAGTTATTCTAGTTTCAGAACCTGGGGTGCAATGGTACTTCCAGATTGTAAATACAAAGCCATTTGACCCTTTCAACCCCATTTTTGGTTAATCCTAAGGTAGCCTTAGTATATTAGGTACCTAGGTCATTTTGTAAAGAAGACTTTTATCATAATCAAAAACTTAGTGCTGTCGTCTACTGTGTGTGAGAGAGAAAGAGAGTGAGCGTGAGCTTCATCCTCTCGCTACGTGTGGCTCTCTCAACACATTGGAGATCCGACTACACCATTGTTGTAGGCTCGAGGAGAGCTACGCGGCGACACCAAGCATTCCACGCGAGATGAAGCGCACACGCCGACGCATCTACGAGCTATTTGTGGCCGTAAGTGTATCAAACGATGTCTGTTTTCTGCGTGCTAGTAGTCTATAGAATCGTGGCGACATAAGCTATGCATAGGTACTCATAAATTTCAGTTTCGGGCACTTTCAAAATTCGGCTCTGCCATCCTACGCGTTTTTCGCAGATGGGTTTAGAGTGAGGGTTTTGAGTGTAGAAGCTTAGGGACAGGTGTATCCTAGTGAGGGGATGGTGTTCCTTAAGTTTCGTACGAATCTGGCATGATTAGGTGAGTTACCTTCCGCATGTGTGTATGTGGCTAGGTGGTGTAGTTGAGAGCAGTCAGGTTCTTGATTCTGGTTTAGTTGGCCTTCCTAAGTGTTGTATGTGTAGGATGATCTCAGCCTGACAAGCTAAAGAGATTTCCTCCGTGTGCCTATCGTGTCATCTGTGTCCTCGATTGACATTATGTTGATCTAGGTAGTGTTTTCATGCACTTCATGGGTGTGTGAGTCGCTCCCGTCCAACACTTGACAAAACCGCGAGGCTACGTTACATAAACTTCCTCAAATATGTCACCATTCAAGAAAGCAGTAACAATGTCTGATTAATGTACATCCAACCAAAATGAGTTGCCAATGCACATAGAAAATGCACAGTAGTCATACGACAAGTGGGAGAAAAAGTCTCTTCATAATCTATGCCTTTGTGATGTGCATAACCCTTTGCAACAAGTCGAGCCTTATGGCAATCGATCTCATCATCCGGCTTGCGTTTCAACTTGTAAACCCACTTCGTACCAATGGCCTTTCTGTCAGGAGGCGAATCACATAAAGTCCATGTGTCATTTTCTATAAGTGCATCATATTCTAATTGCATGGCAGCCATCCAATTTTCTGAATTCTGTGCTTCATCAAAAGACAGAGGTTTCTCAACATCATGTAAGCTAGACACAACCAAAGCATAACAATCTGATGCAAAAGATGCATGGCAAGAGCCTGAACGAGTACGACTAGACAAAGGTGCATCCAATTTACTGTCACGCAAAGTGTACACCATCCATTTTGGCATACCTCTAGCCTGCTCGTTTTCAGCCCTTTCCTCATCAAGTACATCATGTACGTCTGCATCAGTAATAGGCTGATCTATAAAATTTTTGGAAACCCCCATAGGCTGTACATTTGCCTCATTCGAATTTACATTCGAACTTCCACCACTGAAAAGAGGCAACAAAGTGTCATAAATGTCTTGTGAGATTACATTACTGTCTCTAGTACATGACAGCAAGGGCTGAACAGAATCTTCCACAAACACTACATCGTGTGAAACCAGACTATGCTTTGTTTGCGGATGATACAACCTGTAACCTTTTCTTTCAGCACTATAACCAACAAAAATACATTTGACAGCCTTATCATCCATTTTTTATGTTGTGTTTGTGGCACCAAAACATATTCCAAACAGCCAAAAACACGCATGTGCTCAATAGAAGGCTTTCTATCATGCCATGCTTCATATGGAGTAATAGACTGCAAAGCTTTCGTAGGACACCTGTTTAGTACATAAGTGGCACACATGATGGCCTCAAGCCAAAAGGAATGTGACAAAGCTTGACTTTTGACCATACATCGTGCCATTTCTGTAAGTGACCTATTTTTCCTCTCAGCAACACCATTTTGTTGAGGTGTATAAGGCACTGTACATTGGTGTTTTATCCCACTACTAGCCAAAAATGCATTAAATTCATGAGACATATACTCCCCCCCTCAATCGGAATAGAGGGTGCCCATAGTACATTTGATACATTTTCAGCCATAGCAAGAAATTGTTTGAAGCACATAAAAACTTCGAAGTTCACTTTACACAAAAATACCCATGCATGCCTGGAGTAATCATTAATGAAGTCACGAAGTAAAGGTAATTTCCCAAGGATGGAGTGTGCATGGGCCCACAAACATCACTATGCTTGGAAACTTAGAACGTTGCATCTTACCGAAAATACACCCTTCACAAACATGTTTGACAGGTACTTCCAGAGGCGACAAAGAAGCAACCATATCAGATTTTTGCAAACGCGGTAAACTGGCAAAATTCAGATGACCAAATATGCATGCCAAAGTTTTGAATCTGAAATAGCCCTTGAATCTGCAACTGCATTTGCAAAAAAAATTCCACACTTGTCATACAAGGTGAGCTTGTACAGCCCACGGCACAAAAGCCCAGATGCAACGATTTCATCACCAAAACTGAGATCATGAACTATACATCTTTCATCCACAAATTTGACTACAAGTCCGAGTCTAGCAAGTGGAGATACAGACAAAAGATTCTTCTTGATCCCAGGTACATAAAGTGCATCAACAAGTGTGAAAGAACTGCCATTTGCAGCAGTAAGCAGAATCTTTCCAACTATCTGAACCGGATAAGAGGCATTGTTGGCACAAGTGACAGAATTCCCATGAGGGATAGACTCGAGAGAGGTGAACAATTCACGATGTGAGGTAATGTGCTTTGTAGCACCACTATCAAAATAACACATGTGTGAATCTACAACAATTGTTATACATGCATCACGAACAGTAGGATTGTAAGTGCACTCTGCACTAAAAGCCCATTCTGCATCAACATCAGCATTACAATCTCCTTTGACACAAGACTCAACAATGGTTGCATTTGTAGTGGAACCAGCATTTGCAGTCGAACCACCCTCTTTCTTCTTAGCCTCTTTGGCCTTCAACTTAGGGAACTGCTTGATCAAGTGATCATTAGCTTTACAATAATGGAAACGCATCTTTTTTTTGCCCTTATCACCAGAATTTCTAGACGAAGTGCTGCCAGTAGAAGCATTGGGAATAGAAGTTTTGCCACTCATAGCAGAACCATAAGAAGTGGCCGCATTGCTATCATCACCCTTTCTTTGAGAAGCAATAAAAGCATGTTCAACTGCACGTTGTCTAGTCCTGCTCATTCTGGAAAGTGACTCTTGCAACATCAATGTGCATAATGCATCAAACTTGACAACTTTAGGATTTCCTTGGGTTATAAGTCTCCAAGTACTAGCAAAAGTCTGGTAAGAATCTGGTAAGGCATCAAGAATAGTCTGCACAAGGGAACTGTCTGAAATGAATTCACCAGTAGAAATAAGTTGCTCATTGATATCCTTGATACTAGCAAGGAAAGTGTCCATATCATCTTCCTGATGCATAATATTCGAATCCATCTCTTTACGCAGCAAAGCAATTTTAGCCTCATTGCGGCTTGCATAAAGACCTGCTAGAATGTCCCAAGCCTATTTTGTTGATTTTGTGGATGGGATGTGAGGAACAATGGTGCGTTTCACAGAAAACGCAATCAATGCATGAGCCTGCGCATCCTTTACATCCCAACGAGATTGTTGTGCTGTAGGCAAAACAACTCTAATAGCAGCAATCCTTGCAGCAAGACCTACAACATCCTCAACATCGCCTACATCCTTAGTACCAAGATGTACATCAATGCCCTACACAATATTCCAGATGCCCTTTGACACAACAACATTTTGCATCATATAAGCCCACATAGGGTAATTGCCCCCATCCAACCTGTCCTCAGTAGCAAACATCTTGAACACATCTGTGTTGTTGTCAGCCATGGTAAATGTTGCACCTAATGTGAAAACTGCCCGAAAATAGGAGAAACGGAGTGGGTGTGAGTGCACGGATACGGTGCACATACGTAGAGAGTGCGAAGGGGAGGAAGAGAGAGAGAGAGAGAGAGAGAGAGAGAGAGAGAGAGAGAGAGAGAGAGAGAGCAGGACACAATATGTGGGGTGGAGCTCCCAAATCTCACTGTGTCAGCACCATGTGTATAAAGAATAAGGAGATAAATGTGGGTGGTCGGACACTGGCCGGTGAACACGGAAAAGCACGGTGAGGCACACTGCCTTTACCTAACATTCTCCCACTAAAGACTATGTGCCAATAAGTGGTGAGAAGACTAGCCTACAACTAGTATATACAAGAGGTGAGAGAAGAAAACTCTCAACCTATGTCCACTGGCTCACTCCATAACCGCTCTAGTATAGATGCAACATGCATACCACTAGGACTAGAGCCATGATGGCACTCCTCATACAAGTATCAAGTGATGACCTGCATGGCTCCACAATGCATAATGCCAGTGTCAGTCATCACACGATTGACAACTCCCACTGCAAATGCACCAACTGCATAAGCAAGATCAGGTGTCGAGACCAAAAGGTCAGACATGAGAGATGTTAGGAAATAAGACGTAGCTAAATAGATAATTAAGTAGATTACTTTATGGAGAGAGACAGATTTATATACACGAGATTATAGAGTAGAGAGAGAGAGAGAGAGAGAGAGAGAGTACACACGATATACGTGGTTCACCCAATGTGGGCTACGTCCACGGGAAAGCAGCCACTCAATGGCTTTAGTACTTTAAAACAAGAAGTAGTTTACAAAGGGATTATACCCTTAATGGAGCTCCCACCTTGCTTCACTCTCACCACCTCACACTCACCTTGTTGCATCAACTTCACACTATGAAATGTGTGTAGAAATGGCCTCCTTTTATAGGCCAAAAGGGCTGCCCTATCTTATGAGAGACAGCCATGTGTAGCCGCCCTTGTGCGAATAAGTCCAAATCGGACCCTCCAATCCGCCCATGTGTGGCCGCCCTTGAGAAGACAAGTCCGCTTTTGAATTCGGCCACCGGCCATTGAATTCGGCCACCGGCCACCGGCCATTGACTTCCGACCACCGGCCACCGGCCATTGACTTCCGACCACCGGCCATCGGCCATTGACTACCGGCCACCGGCCAACCGACCGGTTGTTTTCCGACCACTTTCCAGCCGCCGTCCGGCCATAATATTCCGGCAAAAAAAAAAGTTGCCCCTGATTCTTGTCCGTGAAAATTTTGGTTTCCGATGAGTGATTTTCCTTCACGCACGATGGCTTCTCCTCATAATGGGGGCCTTACAAATGTGCGCTTTTACCACAGAAAATTACAAGGGTAAATCAGGATCCATACTTAACAAGAGACCCGAAAGCTGATGAAACATGCACTATGTGTGCCAACCTATCCCTGTCAGCAACCTCAGTGCCATATGCATCCTCATCAAGAACCACATGACTATGCATCACCATGTCAGCATCATCTGGCAAAGGCATATCTGCTGAGAATGACTGCAAAATCAAAAAATCAGTACCACTGCAATCACACACAACTGTCTGAAGGAAATTGTCGCCCTCAAACGTATCAGACGCATCATAGAATAATGCATCAATCTCTGGCTCAACGGATGACTAACCAAGGTGTGCATCCCCAGAGATACCACTGTCTGCGTGAATGTCACCACAAGACAGATGCACAACCTGCTGTGTCTCACAAGAGCCTACCTGCTCTAATTGCCTAACCTCATTAGGCACACACACAACTGTCTCACTGCTCTGCTGACACAAAGGCAAAGCATCATGCAACCCACTAGCAAAGGAAATCCGTCTCTGTTGTCTACATGGCTGCAACAATGTCATAGAGATAGTGCCATCTCTCTCGTGACTAACATGCACAAGATATGTGCTATCAACACTAGCACCTCTCACTAAAACAAGCTGTCCACAATGCAAACTAAAACCGTGCTCATCTAGCACAACATGGCACCCGGAGACCAAACTCCGAGTCAAACTCGGCACATGGCAAACATGCCTCAGCACTAGCATTGCTCCACTCGACAATGACATCCGAACATCTCCGGCACCAACAATGTCATGGATTGAACCATCAGTCATGCGCACATGTCCAAGCAAACCGCTAGCATACGAGCAAAAGTACTCGCGTCTCGGCGAGACGTGAAATGAAGCATTAGTATCTAGCATTCACTGTGAAGGTAATGTGCCATCGCATGACATGAGAACCTCAGGAGTAAACATGGAAGCAAGAACGACCTCAAAGTCGTGTGTAGCCTCATACACAACATCTGCCTCCGATGTAGTCAAAGCTGAAGCATCTAACCTGTACTGACATTTGGATTGTCGCATCGTGCGAAAACAACGCCTCTGAATGTCTCTTGTGTGTCCACAATGCCAATAAGTGTGCATTCTCCATCTCTGAGACCTGCATCTTGCTCTAGGCACATCTTTGAACTGTGAAGTGCCATATCTCTGACACAACAACTGTCATAAATCTCTAATTGTACGTGCATGCATAACTATGCAATAGACTGACTCTACTAGGCTCAACATAATCATCGACCGTGCTAGTGCATCCAAGTCCTCCCATGCACTGTCAGACATAGACTCTGGCCTCACATCCTTGCCCTGCACTGTCAATGCCTGGCCCAAACAAGTCAATGCATCAAGCATATGCGAGCTCCACCAAGCGAAATTTGACCCATCAAATCTCGTAACAAAGAGCTCAAACTCTGACGTGCGTACTGCCATGTCTGGAAACTTGTACAACCAAAGAGCAGTGAAACCAATCCAAAAAACTGTCGGCAACCACACAACTGAGACAAAACCAAAAAACCAAGTACAAAATAGCTCGACACACAAAATACGCACAAGGTCTCCTACTAGAACCACAATTTGTAGGCAAAAGAGATGGATTCGGAATACACATCGCAATACAAACTGCCAAACAGTATGGCAAACCTGTCAATGTGAGAGTCAAGCTCCATCACAAAACTATGGCAAGTAATCCAAGCCAAAACTGAGTGCAATAACTCAAGCCAAATATGGAGAGTACCATGCACATAAGAACAAGAACTCCTGGGAAAAATTTACCAGAGTTCCAGCGTAAAATGGCTATCTAACCCAAAATAACCATAAGCCAAAAGAACATGCTCAACAAGAGGCAATGTGCAGTCAATCTACACTCAATACATATGAGCTATCCAAAAATATCAACACAAACTGTGCATATCACCTCATGAGAACATACATGCCAAATCACTCCTGATCTGCAAAATCGTCTCACGCATGCACTATGGAAATAGGCATATCAAATGGCAAGATACCTGGATGCATAATCATTGCCAAGTCAAGGCACAAATGATGCTCAAAATAACTCTTATTGCCTCGATAAATCACGGAGCACTATGTCCGGAAAGTGCACTACAAGCACAACCACATGGCAATACAATAGAGCACCAGCCTATGCACTAATCATGCATCAAATAAGCATCCACAATGGCTGCAAAATCAGCCTGTATACATGCCAAAATGCCTGTCAACTACCACAACAATGTGTACACAAAGCTCTCTAACAGCAACAAAGTACACCTGTCTCGTATGCAACACTGCACAGCCAACCAACTGAGCATAACACGCTCACAATATCTGCCAAAACCCGCAGATCTATGGCTAGTAGATAACTTGCATGGAAAACACAAAAGAGCAAATTAGGCTCTCACAATCTGCAAATCCCAGAACCAAAACGCCACTTGTATCTACAACGAGAACCTGTACACCACCAGAAACTGCTCCCATCTAACAAAAACTTGCAGCCAATACCACTCTCACATTTGGGAGCAAACCATGTCTGAAATCCTCGACACACAATAAACAACTGTTGCTGCAAAAAATTCAGTACTCAAAATTTTAAAATTCTGATATAACGAGCGCGTTCGAAGCACGCCAAAACCGCAAGTTAGACTCCTGGATCACATGTATCCGAGTCCGGCTGTGAAAGGTATGCCAAAAACCTCCGTTTTGATCCAAAAACGCAACATAAACTGCCAAAAGAGGGCTGAAAAATGCAGCTCCTCAACCGTAGCTCGAATGAGGTTTCTGATGGCTTGAATGGCTTCGAAAGGGGGGTAAACTGCTAGGACTCCAGGTGGAAACGCTCTCGAAAAGCTGAATTTGCCGATGCCGAAGTCGAAACCCTGTTTGCACTCTTGAAAGTGCACGTGCGCGCGAAAGCGATTTCGGGAATGAAACCAGCTCTGATACCAGTTGTGAGTGCACAGATACGGTGCACGTGCACAGAGAGTGCGAAGGGGAGAGAGAGAGAGAGAGAGAGAGAGAGAGAGAGAGAGAGAGAGAGAGAGAGAGAGAGAGAGAGAGAGAGAGAGAGAGAGAGAGAGAGAGAGAGAGAGAGAGAGAGAGAGAGAGAGTAAGAGAGTAGGACACAGGATGTGGGGTGGAGCTCCCAAATCTCACTGTGTGAGCACCATGTGAGAATGTGAGTGAGAGCTCCTTATTCTTTGTATGTATAAAGAATAAGGAGATAAATGTGGGCAGTCGGACATTGGCCGATGAACACGGGAAAGCACCTGTGAGGCACACCGCCTTTACCTAACAGTGGGAACAACACGTGCTATATAGCACAAACCGTAGAAGACTGTAAGCAACCTATTATGCAGAAAATGACAATGACAGAAATCTGCACAAATGAAGAAATTGCCTATGCATACCTGCCTGTATTGGAAACAGAGGCCGAAATGAGCCCGAATCAAAAATATGAGCAGACCACTCTCTACGAGGTCTCCCAAAGTATTTGTCAACCTACGAACGCTCGCCAAACCTCACTGTAATCGGAGAAAGTGAGCAGGCATGTGCTGGAGCAGCTGGAGACTAAGCCCGGGAGGAGGCAACCTGCTCTGATACCAATTGTTGGGAATAGGGTTGCAGAGAAACGCACACAGCTTGGAGAAGATGAAGGAAGCTCAAGGCACATAATGGAGAGTGTATTACTGAGTGTGCAATGGAAAGATAGATAGCCCTAGAGTGATGGGCATATATACAATGCACGGGGGAAAAAACCTCCTAAAGAGGGAAAAAATGACCTGGCGCTTCAAGTATGTTTACACACATCACTACCACATGTATATGGTAACAGCAAATGGCAGTTCTTTCACACTTGTTGATGCACTTTATGTACCTGGCATCAAGAAGAATCTTTTGTCTGTATCCGCACTTGCTAAACTGGGACTTGTAGTCAAATTTGTGGATGATAGATGTACTGTACCATGATCTCAATTTTCGTGATGAAATTGTTGCATTTGGCCTTTTGTGTCGTGGGCTGTATAAGCTCGCTTTGTATGACAAGTGTGGAATAAATTTTGCAGATGCAATTGCAAATTCAAGGGTTGTTTCAGATGCAAAACTGTGGCGTGCAAGTTTTGGACTTCTGAATTTCGCCAGTTTGCTGCGTTTGCAAAAATTTGATATGGTTGCTTCTTTGCCGTCTCTTGAAGCACCTATCAAACATGTTTGTGAAGGCTGGTATTTTGGGTAAAATGTAGTGTTCTAAGTTTCCAAAGGATGGTTCAATTAGGGCCAGATGCAGGTTGTAGCTTGTGCAGTGATGGTTGTGGGCCCATGCAAACTCCGTCTTTAAGCAAATCCCTTTACCTCGTGACTTTCATTGATGATTACTCCAGGCATGCATGGGTATTTCCGCTTAAAGCGAAGTCTGAAGTTTTTATGTGCTTCAAACAATTTCTGGCTATGGCTAAAAATGTATCGAAATGTACTATGGGCACCCTCCGTTCTGATCGAGGGGGGGAGTATATGTCTCATGAATTTAATGCATTTCTGGCTAGTCGTGGGATAAAACACCAATGTACAATGGCACGATGTATGGTCAAAAGTCAAGCTTTGTCGCATTCTTTTTCACTTGAGGCCATCATGTGTGCCACTTATGTACTTAACAGGTGTCCTAAGAAAGCTTTGCATTCTACTACTGCATATGAATCATGGCATGATAGAAAGCCTTCTATTGAGCACATGCTTTGTTTTTGGTTTTTTGGCATATGCTTTGGTGCCACAAACACAACGCAAAAAATTGGATGATAAGGCTGTCACATATTTTTGTTGGTTATAGTGCTGAAAGCAAAGTTTATAGGTTGTATCATCCACAAACAAAGTGTATTTTGGTTTTATGGGATGTAGTTTTTGTGGAAGATTCTTTCCAGCCCTTGTTGTCATGTACTAGAGACAGTAATGTAAGCTCATAGGACATTTATGACACTTTGTTGCCTCTTTTCAATGGTGGAAGTTCGAATGTAAATTCCAATGAGGCAAATGTATAGCCTATGGGGGTTTCCAAAAATGTTACAGATCAGCCTATTATTGATGTAGATGTACATGACGTACTTGATGAGGAAAGAGATGAAAATGAGCATGCTAGAGGTATGCCAAAATGGCTAGTGCATACATTGCGTGACAACAAATTGGATGCACCTTTGTCTAGTCATACTCATTCAGGCTCTCACCATGCATCTTATGAATCAGATTATTATGCTTTGGTTGTGTCTAGCTTACATGATGTTGAGGAAACTTTGTCTTTTGAAGCACATAATTCAGAAAATTGGATGGCTGCCATGCAATCTAAATATGATGCACTTATAGAAAATGACACATGAGACTTTATGTGATTTAGCTCCTGGCAAAAAGACATTGGTACGAAGTGGGTTTACAAGTTGAAACGCAAGCCGGATGGTGAGATCGATCGCCATAAGGCTCGACTTGTTGCAAAGGGTTATGCATAGAAAAAAGGCATAGACTATGAAGAGACTTTTGCTCCCACTTGTCGTATGACGTATGTGCGTTTTCTATGTGCATTGGCAGCTCATTTTGGTTGGGATGTACATCAATCAGACATTGTTACTACTTTCTTGAATGGTGATATATTTGAGGAAGTTTACGTAACACAGCCTTGCGGTTTTGTCAAGAAAGGACAAGAGAACAAAGTGTTCAAATGTAAGAAGGCTTTGTATGGGTTGAAGCAGTCTCCTCATGCTTGGTATGAGAAAGCTGACACTCATTTGGTCAAACGAGGCCTTTGTAACAGTCCAACAGAAAGCACATTGTATATAAAGCATGAGGGTAATGTACTTCTCATTGTGGTTCTTTATGTAGATGAATTGTTGATCACTGGACCAAATGAAAGACATATTGCCGAATTTAAGGGTGATTTGAATGCTATTTTCAAGATGAAAGATTTAGCGATGTTGCATCATTACTTGGGTATACAGTTTAAGCAGTGTGATAGTGGTATTGCCTTGTGTCAAAAAAGTTACATAGAGACATTGCTCTGTAAGTTTGGACTTGAGGATTGCAAACCTATTGACACTCCCATGGAAACAGGTTTGAAATTGAGTCTTCATTGCTGGTGATCCTGCTGATGTCACTCTTTACCAAACTGTTGTTGGATGCCTCATTTATGTATGAAACACAAGGCCGGATATTTGGTTTGCAGTCTCACAAGTCAGCAGATTTATGCATAGCCCAGGGTCTAAGCATTGGTAGGTTGTCAAGAGGATTTTTAGCTACCTTAGTGGCACTTTACATCTTGGCTTGTTTTATCCCAAGGGGGGATCATTACCGTCAGACTTACATGATTTTTCGGACTTAGATTGGGCTGGTTGTTTTGACACACGAGTGTCCACAAGTGGTTTATGTTTCATGCTTGGCAGTTCATGTATATCATGGCTGAGCAAGAAGCAACCTAATGTGGACACTTCTAGTTGTGAGGCTGAGTACAGGTAAATCTTCATAGCTACGATTCAATGTGTATGGCTCAAACGCCTTATGGATGATTTGGGTGTTGGACAGGACATTGCCAACACTATCTACACTGACAGTCAAAGCGCATTGGTAGTTGCGAGGAACCTAGTTTTTCATGCTCGCACAAAGCACATTGAGGTGTATTACCACTATGTCGGGGAGAGGCTCTCAGCAGGAGAGATCAGCTTTGCTTATGTGCCAACACAGGACAACCTTGCAGATCTTTTCACAAAGGCATTGTCTCATGGGAAGCTCGAAGCTTTTTGCAAAGATTTGGGCTTACTCCCCTTTGTGGACTGATCATGTCCTTAGGGCATGGCACTTCCCTTTACTCATGTGCCAGGTCTCGTTCACCACATCACTCCAGGGTTACCATTTACATGTGGTAGTGATGTGTGTGAACACACTAGGACTGTTGAGGCATTTTTTCCCTCTTTAGGAGGTTTTATCCCCCGTGCATTGTATATATGCCCATCACCCTAGGGCTTTCTATCTTTCCATTGCACACTAAGAAATACACTCTCAGTTGTGTGCCATGAGCTTCCTTCGTCTTCTCCAAGTTGTGTGCATTTCCTTGCAACCCTAATTCCAACACTTCGAAGGTGGAGAGAGCTAGCACGGAATGAGGGTAGTGAAGAGAAATAAGAAAAATTCTTACGAGAAATAAATGGTTCCTTACTTATCATCACTCTTCTTGCTTAGCATAGCATATTAGCATAGTAATGAAGATGGAGAAGATGGCAAGATTTTGCATTAAAGCATGGCTCTTGGTTGGATTTGCATTCCATAGCCAAGATTGTTGGTGTAGGTTCTCAACTTCTCAACAAGCTTAGAGAAGGAGATCGAGTTCTTGCACTTTCCCCAAGTGAGAATGAGCACATGTGAGTGTGTGTGTGAGAGAGTATACCCCCAAGAACACCCCCAACTTTCCTTGGTCGACCCCTCCTTGTATCTCAAGAATGAAACCGATTGGACCCCTACAAGCCTAGCCAATCACATGCTTTATTCATATCAAGCAACAATGCTAGCATTACGACAAGTGTCCTTCTTACCCTTTGAGAGAGAGAGCTTGATAAATGCTTAAACAATTAATTTAATTAGATAAAAGCTTATTGGATCCCTTTAGAGGCTAACCAATAGGCTTTTGACACCTTATGAGGGAAACATGGGGAGGAGCTTGACATGTGTCCTTGTTGCCTCTTTAGACTAGGCTTGCCTTGAGTGAGGGTGTGTGTTCTCTCTCATGCCCCTACTTGTAGGGTTTGCCCCCCCATATGTAGGGATCCTTGTTGATTTTTGGAACACCTTAAGCCCCTCAAGTACCTTAGTCATGAAGCACCTCAAGCGCCTCAGTCAGCAAGAACAAGGAGCACCTCAAGCGCCTCAGTCAGCAAGAACAAGGAGCACCTCAAGCACCTTAGTCAGCAAGCACGACAAGCACCTCAAGCTTGGACCGGGTTCCCTCCTTAAGTATAGTCCTAGCTTTCCTAAGGTCCTAGGTCTAAGGACTTTTAACACTAACCTTTGGAGGTCTTTAATGAAGCTAACCCTAAGGTCTTTAAGCTCCATTAGCTAGCATTGCTCTTTGACAGACCATCTCTCGTTTGGACCCATTGACTTTAGCCCCGTGTTGAGATAGATCCATAAGCACATGTCTATATTCTAACTCTTGTTCTCGTTTATTCTCCCACATTAAATGATAAATTTAATATGAGAAAATTATTTGGGTTAGTTAGATATTAGATTTTATGACATTACCTCTCTCTTGAAATCATAGTCGTCCTCGACTATGAGGTAGAAGAGATAAAGCCTTAGTCGTTAGTCTATGTTTCTTAGCGGGTAGAGGATGCCTTTTTACCCTACGACATCATTCCAAGATAGATGACTAATCCATTTGGGGCTTGGGAGACTTAGCTGCCGCAAGCATGTTTGCTCTTGAGTCCATTTCATTCTCCCTAAGTAGAGTGACAAATTCTACTTGGATATTTGCTTACTATAATGTAGCATTGTAAGCATTGACAAGGTTCATACTATCCTTAAGTTGTATTCCTTGCATCCATCTAGCATCTTCAAAATGATAATTTTTGAACTTAATAAGATACCCTCGGATAATCTTACCATGTCGTAGTACCTTGTCCTCATGTCAAAGGATAGCTTCGGGTTGTAGCACCTCTTCTTGGTCTTCGATTTCTGGGGGGTCTTCAATAATTGGGTTTGTTGGTGGCTCTCTTTTGTAGGGCTTGAGTAGACTCACATGAAAAGAATTGTGTATGATCCAATGGTTGGGAAACTTGAGCTGATAATCCATGTCATTGATTAGTATCTTTTTTCTAGTTTAGCATAATACTTTTGATAGCCCATAGTATTTTTGCCTGTTGTTTGCCTCAATTGAGCCTTGGGAAACTTGAGTAAGACCCAATCATTTTCCTTGAATGTTAAGGCCCTTTTGTGCTTATTAGCAGTGGCCTTTGGCCTTTGTTGAGAGATGGATATAGCCTCCTTAATCTTTTGGAAAGATTCTTGTAGGTCACGGCTATACTCATCGGTAGCAAAGATCTTCCCATGTACTTTAAGTAGCAAGGTACTTTTAGGTCTTCCCTCTATAGTCTAAAAAGGTGGCTTTCCCTTAGTATTATGGACAGTATTATTGTACGCATACTCTATAAGCAAGAGGTAAGTACTTTTCCCATTGTGAGCATTGAGCTACTTATATAACATAAGTCTTTATTAGTAGATTGAGAATTGTAAGATTGGCTTTGACTTTGACCATCTGTTTGTGGATGATAGGCCGAAGAGAAATTCAATCTTGTACTTAGATTTTCAAAGAGACCTTACCAAAAGTAACTCGTCATTCTAGGATCTCTATCTGACATGATGGACGTTGGCAATCCATGGTGTTTGAAAACCTAAGATATAAAGAGGGTTCCCATTTGGTGTGCCTTAATAGTCTTTTTTACAGGAATAAAGTGTGCTTGCTTGCTTAACCTATCAACTATTTTCCATATTTCCATGGATAGACTTGGGTAAATCAAAGATAAAATCCATGGATATACACTCCCATGGCAAATTAGGAATTGGAAACGGCTAGAGTAATCGAGGTTGTTTCCCTCTATCATACTTTGTCTTTTCCCATATCACACATCTGGATACATAGTCTTGCATGTCCACTTTTATGATAGACCAATAGAAATATGTTTCTACTCCTCAAAGAGTAGGTTAAATCCCTCAATGCCCTATATAGGGAGGATCATGGGATTTATACATGACTTTCTCACGAAGGGAGTGAGTAACACATAGCTTGTTGTTGCTATGGAGAAGATAACCATCCTGCAAGGTGATTGGTTCCTCTTTCTTCCCTAAGGCAAGGGCTGACATTATGTCTTTAAAATCAGGGTTGGTAGCGTACTCATCTATCATAGAAGATAGATAATTGTGAGTTACTATAGACACCGCATTAACCCTTAGTCATCACAATAGTGCATCGGCCACTTGATTATGCTTTGATTATGCTTATCAGCAATGTGAGAAACATGAAAAATTCAATTACAAAAGAAAATTTTCCCACCTCATTTGCTTGTCAAAAAGTTTGTGTGCGTCATGAAATACTTGAGACTTTGGTGGTCCGTTTGCAAAATAAATGGAGTCCCCAATAGATAGTGCTTCCATGTGTCTAGGGCATGTAGAAGAGCTAAAAACTCTTTTTCATACATGCCCAAGATCCGTTCATCAGTATTGAGCCTTCGACTCTCATATGTTATTGTATGCCCCTCTTGAAGCAAAACAGCTCCAAGGCAATCACCACAATCATCACATTGGACCTCAAATGGTTTTGAGAGATCTGGAAGCACAAGCAATGGTTGGGAGGTAAGATTCTCTTTGAGCTTGTCAAAAGCATTTTTCTCTTTAGCAGACCATGAGTACTTAATGTTCTTCTTTGTTAAGTCATGTAATGGTCCTGCTATTTGAGAGAATTTTGCTATGAAGCATCTATAGTATGCACACATACCAATGAAGCTTCTTAGCTCATGTAGATTCCTTGTATTAGGCCATGCTTTTATTACCTCCAACTTTGATGGATCCATACAAATACCATTTTGAGAGATAATATGATCTAAGTATTGAATCTCTTGAATGAAAAATTCACTCTTCTGTTGATTGATAAAAAGCTTGTTCTCCCTCAAAGCTTTAAAAACTACATGGAGATGTTGCTTGTGCTTCTCCAAGGACTTGGAGTAGATGATGAAATCATCAAAGAACACTCCAATAAACTTGCGATAAAACAATTTTCATTAAACGATTGAATGTGGCTGGCGCATTAGTCAAGCCAAAAGGCATGATTACATATTCATAAAGACCAAACGTTGTACGAAATGAGGTATTTACGATATCTTCATTCATTATCCTTATTTGATGATAGCCACTTTTAAGGTCAATTCTATTGTAGGAGGTCAAACCTTGTAGCTTATCAAACAGATCTTCTACCCGCGGTATGGGAAATTTGTTTTTGATAGTGATACGATTTAGTGCCTGATAGTCCACACACATGCGGTATGTTCCATCTTTTTTTTGCACTAAAAGGACTGGAGAACAAAATGGAGAGGAGCTAGGCCTCACCATCCCCTTGTCTACTAGCTCATGCACTTGCCTCATAATCTTCCTCTTGTTGAGCTTGATAAACTCTATAGGGAGGTTTATTAGGCGGTGAGCTCCCGGGTAGAAGCTCTATCATATGGTCATCATCACCTCGTTTTGGAGGTAACTCCATAGGGATGTCGTCAATAAATACGTCTTGGAATCTATTTAAAAAATTAGACAACTCTGGTTCTTCTTGATTCCTACCACTTTGTTTTGTTAAAAAATTAGCATCATATAGAGACTCTTTGACAAAAATCATGTACGAGGAAATTGAGCTTTTCATTGACGTATCAAAAGCAGGTGAATTTACAAGTGGTATAGTATGACCGGACTCATTAGCATCTATATAAATTCTCTTTTCCTTGTAGGTGAAGTAGATTCTTTTTTTAGGGAACTTCATGTTGGCAGCCATGCGGTTGAACCATGGTGCGCCTAAGATAGCATCCTCATGTTGGAGAGGAGAGATGAAAAAATATTATTTGTTGATGTAGCTTTGGACATGAAGAATCAACTTCACAATCAAGGAAGTAATGGAGGCTTGCTGTCCCTTGAAAGCTCCATCAGTAGTTACAGTATCTTTCATCTCAAAAGCTTGAATGCCCAACTTAGTGGCCAACTCCATTTGATATGAAGTTATGAGTAGAGCCATGATCAAATAGGATGAAGGCATCATGCTCCCTCACCTTCCCCCAAGTCCGAAAGGGATGATCCTTTGCAATGAGCATCCTCTTTTGGATCTTTGACCATGGAAGCTCTAGAAGTCTCATTGCGGGCATTTCTTTTGGGGCAAGAACGATAGCCATGTCCTTGCTCCCCACACTTAAAGCATTTGTGATCCTAGCGAAAAGCCTCTAGCTCTTCAGGAGAGAGTTTTTTTTTACTTTGTAAACTCCTTTCTCCTTGGTCTTGTTGATTTTGTTGTTGTTGTTGTTGTTGGAATTGCTTTGGGAAGAACTTTGAGCATTGTTCTTCCCCTTTGCATCATTTCGATGTTCTTCCCCTTGTTTTCCATGGGCTTGGCATTCCTTTTAGCCCCTTGTTGGAAAGTGATACGAGATGCAACCATAGTGTGGTGGATGACTTTGGTGATTGAACCAGGTCATTGGGAGTTGACATACTCGGCCATTTCTTCAGGCACTGTTGCTTTTTCTCGACAAAGTCTATTTTTTGAAAGATTGTAGCTTTGAGATGTAACTTCAAGGTAAAAATCGAAGGAATGCCCCTCGAAAGAAGGTGGTGAGATAGTTGTTCCCGGCGGATTTAGTTCTCCCTTTTCGGGAGTATCATCAATTAGTAGTGTATTAGTTGCATCAAAGGGTACACCGATTTGGCTAAACGGTTTGTACAAAAGAGGTAATCCTGGTTTTTTAGGGTGGTAGTGGCCCTCAACGGTAACGCATTTTCTTTGATCATACAAAAAGGCAAAATCTGACGTGTGAGCTTGGCATACACTGCAAACTATTGCAACTAGTGGCGATAAGTTTTGCCTTTGCATTGAAGACCATATGCCAACTCTGAAGCGCGGAAGAAGAAACTCAATAAACTCCTTGGTTCCTGGACGAAC
The DNA here is from genome assembly GCF_014529385.1 of Adiantum capillus-veneris. Taxonomy (NCBI): domain Eukaryota; kingdom Viridiplantae; phylum Streptophyta; class Polypodiopsida; order Polypodiales; family Pteridaceae; genus Adiantum; species Adiantum capillus-veneris. The sequence goes on from NC_140944.1 coordinate 81,651,374, forward strand.
CACGACTCGACAAGTTCCCATCCGAAACGTTTGCAAATCCTCAAAGGGTCCTCTGTCACCGAGAGGCACCCGCATCAGCAGCAATCCATTGACGTCCAAGATAATCAACCTCTGTAAAAGTTGACAAGTACATATAAGTAGTTAGAAGCTGAACATATTTTGCCATACTTGAATAGACATTACCGGAACAACCGTATCTACAGGTAGCAAGGGTCCATACTGGGTCTCTGTAGTGTTCATGTCGTTGTTGCTCTCCTCCGCTTTATCTTCATAGTCATCATTCAAATCTTCATCAGGGGTCTCCCCCATGGCCCTTTCTGCCTGATTCAAGGTTGATCGGCTTGCCTCATACATCCTTCCCTGATCCATATCATTTTGCTCATCCCTAGGCCTGCTTTCCTCATCCATATCCTTTTGCTCATCTACAGGCCTGCTTTCCTCATCTTGGGTTTCAGCCATAGGCTCTTTTGGCTGTTCCACTGGCTGACTTGGCTCTTTCATTGTCTCCTCCGGTTGAACCTTAGCAGCTTCCATATGCTCATTTGTCCTTTCCTCATCCTCGACTCTTTGATCTTCTGCTGATATGACACCCTCGGCCCGATGCGATTCCACTGTATCGGATGTAGGGGTTTGTCGTGGTGGCACGTCATGTTTTGTAAGATCAATAGTGCGCTCATCCAAGCCGCTATCTTCAAGCTCTCTAGGGCTAGACATAGTAAGCAGGTGTTGTATTAAACTTACCCGGTATCTTTGCAAATAATCATATGTGTAGTTTTTTAAAGCACTCTGCAAAATTGAAAGACCACATGATGAGAATTCTTTTATAGACTAAACCAAAACTAACTGAATGCATTGCCAAATGGGTACCTTAGTCATGAAAGGTTTTAACGCAAAGTAGCTTTGCAGGACATATTCTGCATGGAGAAAACATCTCCATCCGCAAGAATTCCCATCGGTTTGATTTGGGACAGGTACTTCTTTGATTGGGGCCTTGTATAGTTCATACCTTCCACATAGCTTGCCATAGGCAAGCAACAACCTCTTTATACAAATGCACAAAGCAATGTCAAGATGTTAGCATGAGGCTTCAAATTTACATGGATATCTATAATAAACACTTTCTGACACAAAACACTTACAGCCTAATTTCAGGGTGGGTTCCTTTTATTGAATTGAACACCCACACTGCTGGTTGGTCAACATCAAGGCATATGAGACTCCAGTGATGGTTGTTCTCATATGGGAAGATGATCACAGTAACTTCCAGCATAGCACAGTGGCAAAACCATCTCTCAAAGGTCCCAGATGGACTATTCTTTTGTCTAATAATTACAGACATTTGTGGATCAAGGAGAAACACCTCTGTGTGAGTGTGCAATGGGAGTTGACTTTTGATCAGGCTGTAGAGACTCTACCTGAGTTAGCAAACCTATTATCTGAGTTTTCAAAGCTAGCAAGATAGTAACACTTACTTAAGACAAGCATAGATAATTGTGTCTGAAATCTGAGCATCTGGATTCTGCAATAAATCAATGTCCACCTTTTCCAGAGCTAGCTTTCTGGTTCCATCTACAAATGGTATCTCTGCAAGCAAACCATTCTTCATTGAAAGTAGAGTTTCTTGATTCATTGCCTCTATAGACAGGGTCACATTGCACTCTGTTTGTTTCTGGGACTCCACTGCTACTTTTGCTTTCTCTTGAAGCTCTGCTTCCCTCATTTCCTCTGTTTGGCGAGCAATAGTCTCTGCCCTTGCCCTTGTATTCACATCATGTGTGACATCTACAACTGTGAGCTGTGGCACTAGCTC